>NC_132922.1:24733214-25045714 GCF_047675955.1 Chlorocebus sabaeus
TAATGTCACTTGCCCAGGAAG
The DNA here is from genome assembly GCF_047675955.1 of Chlorocebus sabaeus. Classification (NCBI taxonomy): domain Eukaryota; kingdom Metazoa; phylum Chordata; class Mammalia; order Primates; family Cercopithecidae; genus Chlorocebus; species Chlorocebus sabaeus. Next base: position 24,733,236 of record NC_132922.1, read on the forward strand.
ACACAGATAATATGAAATTGAATCTGGATTCAAACCCTGTCTACCTGCCCTCAATATCTGAGCCATAGCTGCTTATCAGGCTGCACGGGGTTTCTCTGTGAGGGAGATACTTAATTGTCCCTTGTCATTTGAGTTTTGGGGGTACAATAAATCGTATTTCTATTTTGTGGCTTTGGGTCAACAGGGAAGGTAGCCAGGGGGCCCTGGCTGCTTTTGTAGAAAGTTGTCGACACGCAGACCTCGCAGGCTGAGGGCTTCGGGAAAGATCTGCTCCAACCCTGGCTTTGAGCAGGAGCTAGGAACTGGGTCCCAGCTTTATACACTTGTGCTCAGCTTGTGTCCATGATATCTTTGCCACTTAACTAGTCTTGGGCCCATTTTACAGAAAAGCACATTGAGGCCAGAGGGATGATGGAGATTAGATTGCAAATTTCACTCATTTATTTAATGCGTATTTAAGTAAATACTTCACTAAATCGTAGCCAACTTCCTCTTAACAAACTTGCCATGTTTACAGACTCTCAGTCTTGCTAAAAATCATGATGACTGATGCCCACTGATGGTTAGCAGACACCACTCTCGTTTCCCCGGGCACTTGGCACCTCTCAGCCAAGGTGCACACTTACTCTAGGTCATTTGTGTTTGTTTCCAAACCTGTTTATGCTGGTTGTTCATGTTATTATAATTACACAATTTAATTAATAAACCTATTAAAGAACCGCTACCAAATTAGGTGTGGGAGGTGACTTTAGGATCAGAGTTAATGCATATCGCATAGATATCACTTGGCAAGAAAAATTATATGAAACACCAACAGCAAAAACAATTTTCGGCAAAAAAAAGCCTCACCTTTTGTCTTAAGATGAGTGAATGAATGTACACGTCTTTAAGTTTAATAAAATGTGTTAAGGAATTTATCATTTTCAGTCTCAGTTTTCGCCATTTTCCTTTTGATTTACTGACCAGTTACTGATGCTATGTGTATTTGGTAAAAAGGGCTCCTCTGTGTATCCGAGATAAGCAGGTGCAGAAGGGCTTCGGGTAGGCAGGGAGGTAGAGGAATTTGACACATTGAAAATGAACTCACACTTTTTTCTCCTGTTACAGACATTCTCCTTCCTCATGAAGAGCAAATGGCACCAGCATCTGCCATCATGACCAAGCCCAAACCAGGCGTCATCATGTATTCCTTCTTTCCCCCTGACCCACAGCCAATGTCCTGTTGAGCTGCTTCTTTGACATCTCTCACCCCACCCCACCTTCACTCCTCTCCCCTTTTTCTCCCTCCCTCCTTTAATCGTTCCCTTCCTCTCTTCTACCCTTTTCTCCTCCCTCCCTCTCTTCATCCCTTCATCCTCTCTTCCCTTCTATCCCCCCTTCCTCTCCTCCTACCTGCAAGTATTTATTCAGCCTCTTTTATGTGCCGGCCACTTAGCTGATTCTGGGGAAGCATTAGTGAGCCCGGTTGACAAGATCCCTGCCCTCAAGGAACTTACAGTCTAGTAGAGAAGACAAAATTAAGTCAGTAAACCAGAAAACACAATAATTACAGATGGGCATTGAGAGAGAAATTTAGAGGGGGCTTATCTGGAAGAAATCAAGGAGGGCCTCCATGAGGAGGTGATGTTTAGGCTGAAACTCAAATGACGAGGAGCAGCTGGGAGAAAAGCTGGGAGAAGATATTTTATGGAGACAGAACAACACAGAAGAAGGCTGGAAATCAGGTTAGAAAGGAAATGAAAACAGCCCAGGGTGACTGGGATCTGGAAAATGGGGCAGCATGGGACAGTCTGGGAGGTCAAAAGGGCCTGGAAGCCAAGATGAGAGTTTGTATTTTATCACAAAGGCAATAGGAAGCTTCGAAAGGTTTGGAGCAGGCAGCCAATACTCTCTTTTTAAAACAATTGAACTTTTTATTTTGAGATAGTTGTAGACTCACATGCAATTGTAAGAAATAACACAGAGATCCAATGTACCTTTTACTAATTGTCCCCAGTGGTAACATCTCGCGAAACTAGTCCAATTTCACAGTGTATATATTGACCTTGACACAGTCAAGACACAGAGCACTTCCATCACCGTGAGGATTCATTCTGCTGCCCTTTTACAGGCACAGCCACTTTCTTCTCACCCCACCCCTTCCTTAAACCCTGACAACTACTCATCCTGTCTTCATTTCTGTAATTTTGTCATTTCACAAATGTTACATAGATGAAATCATATAGTCTGTGACTTTTGAAATTGTCTTTCCTTCACTGAACTTAATTTCCTGTAGATTCATCCAAGTTGTTGCAGATATGAAAATTTCATTTCTTTCTATTGGTGTGTAGTGTTTCACGGTACGGATGTACCACAGTATGTTCACCAAGTACAATCAGCATAAACAGATTTGGAAACAAAAACACAGCCAATTTGGAGTAAGTGTACATTCACTCACTAAAGGATCCCTGGACTGTTTCCAGTTTGAGGCTATTGCAAATAAAACTACTATGAACATTCGTGTACAGATTTTTGTGTGAACATGAATTTCTGTTTCTCTAGAACAAATGCCTAAGAGTGTAATTGCTGGGTCTTATGGTATTTGCATATTTAGTTTTATAAGGAATTGCAAAACTGTTTTTCTGCATGGCTATTCCATTTTACATCCCCACCAGCAGTGTATGAGTGATTTAATTTCTCCACATCTTTGCCAGCATTTGGTGTTTTCATTATTTTTTATTTCAGCCATTCTGGTAGGTACATCGTGATATTGCATTGTGATGTCTCATTTGCATTTTTCTGATGCCTGCTGATGTTTAGCATCTTTTCATGTGTTTATTTGCCATCTGTGTATCCTCTCTGATGCACCAACAAATACTCTTTTACAAATTTATTACTCTGCCTTTATCGACAAGCCCATCTCCCCAGTTAGACTGTGAATTCCTCAAGAACAAGATATGACCATGGATGGTGCTGGACAAAGGCGACTCAAATGAACAAATGCAGAACTAGGAACACTGTCGAAGCTTGGATATGGTTTGCCCTGGGTCATTGTCTCCTCTCATCCCAGACTCTGCCACCCACAGTACAAACTTCACCCCTGCTCACTGGCACAAAACTGATGGTGTCAGTAAATTTCATCTAGAAAGAATTTGATACCCAGAGACTTGCACTTGCTGTATAATTAGGTCTAGCAAAGCTTATGAATGTAGTCCCAGATCATAATCACTTTTTAATTATATTTACCTTTGTCGGCAAAGAGGTGAGGTATATTATTGGCTCTGGGAGGTAACAATTCAAATCTTCATCCAAAGAGGCAGGTGCTCTGAGGAGGATGTACAGGCAGAAAAAAATGCTTGGGAAAGAACCAAATGTATTGAAACAGATCCAAACGTAGAGCTTTGGCCTCCTGACTCAGTCTTGGATTCTGAGGCCAGGAAGTTGAGGGTCCTGTGGTTTGTATTCTTAGTGCACCAGGAGTGCAATTCTTTTTCTTTTTTTTTTTTAACAGTAATACTTACTGATGAAATAATATCAGTGATGAAATAAATGAGCCACATTTCTACAAAGAAATAAAAATAAAGTTAGCAAACAATGTTGACTGAAAACCCCAAAATCCCAGTTTCAAAAGATAATATGCAGAGTAATATAATTTGTGTAAAATTTGAAACATACAATTATATACATATAATTTTTTTTTTTAGATGGAGTCCCACTCTGTCACCAGGCTGGAGTGCAGTGGCGTGATCTCGGCTCACTGCGACCTCCGCCTCCCGGGTTCAAGTGGTTCTCCTGCCTCAGCCTCCCAAGTAGCTGGGACTACAGGTGCGCGCCACCATGCCCAGCTAATTTTTGTATTTTTAGTAGAGATAGGGTTTCACCATGTTGGCCAGGATGGTCTCAATTTCTTGACCTCATGATCCACCCACCTTGGCCTCCCAAAGTGACAATTACATAATTTTTAATGGATATATTTTGTGTCAGATATTGCTATTCGCCTACCCAGTATTTATTTTATCCTTGTTGATTACAAGGATAAAATAAATATCCTTATTTTATCCTTGTATTACATCATGATCGGAGTGGTGGTGTGTTCACTTAAACATGCTCACACCCCAGACTTCTTGCAGCTAGGGATGCCCATAGAGCCAACTCTTGTCAACAACAAAGCAGCCTATCAGGGGAGCTTCTGGTCTAGATGATTCTTATTTTTATTTTTTATTTTTTCATAATTTCAACTTTTATTTTAGATTCAGGGGTACATATGCAGATAGGTTACATGGCTATATTGTGTGATGTTGAGGTTTGAGACATGAATTTTCTCATTACCCAGAGAGTGAGCAGAGTACCAAAGAGCTAGTTTTTAAAGCCTTGCCCCTCTTCCGTCTCCTACCTCTATTAGTTCCAAGTGTCTATTGTCATCATCGTTACGTCCATAAGTGCCCAATGTTTTGCTCTAGCTTATCAGTGAGAATTCGTGGTATTTGACTTTCTGCTTTTGTGTTTCCACGTAGGATAATGGTCTCCAGCTGCATCCATGTTGATGCAAAAGACCCGATTTCGTTCTTTTTATGGCTGCATAGTATTCCATAGTGTATATGTACCACATTTTCTTTGTCCAATCCACCATTGGTGGGCACTTAGGTGGATTCCATGTCTTTGCGATTGTGAACTGTGCTGTAATAAACATTGTTTGGTAAAACAATTTATTTTCTTTTGGATGCATATCCAGTAATGGGATTGCTTGGTTGAACAGCAGTTCTGTTTTACGCTCTTTGAGAAAACTCTAAACCATTTTCCACAGTGACTGAACTAATTTACATTCCCACCAACAGTGCATACATGTTCCCTTTCCTCCATAGCCTCACCAGTATCTGTTTTTTAAAAATTATTCTTTAATAATAGTCATTTGGACTGATGTGAGATGGTGTCTCATTGTAGTTTTGATTTATACTTCTCTGATGATTAGTGATGCTGAGCACCCTTTTTTTTTTTTCTTTTTTGAGACAGAGTCTCACTCTGTCGCCCAGGCTGGAGTGCAGTGGCGCGATCTCGGCTCACTGCAAGCTCCACCTCCTGGGTTCACGCCATTCTCCTGCCTCAGCCTCCCATAGTAGCTGGGACTACAATCGCCTGCCACCATGCCTGGCTCATTTTTTGTATTTTTAGTAGAGACCAGGTTTCACCGTGTTAGCCAGGATGGTCTCAATCTCCTGACCTCGTGATCCGCCTGCCTTGGCCTCCCAAAGTGCTGGGATTACAGGCATGAGCCACCACGCCCGGCCAAGCACTTTTTCATGTTTGTTGCCTACTGGTATGTCTTCTTTTGAGAAAGGTCTGTTCACGTCTTTTGCTCATTTTAATGGGGTTGTTTTTTGCTTGTTGAATTAAGTTCCTTATAGATTCTAGATATTAGACCTTTGTCAGATGTATGGTTTGCAAATATTTTCTCTCTTTTTTTAGGGTGTCTGTTTACTGAGTTGATAGTTTCCTTTGCTGTGCGTAAGCTCTTTAGTTTAGTGAGGTCTCACTTGTCAATTTTTGGATTTGTCGCAATTGCTTTTGAGGACTTAGTCATAATTCTTTCCGAAGGCTGATGTCCAGAATGGTGTTTCCCAGGTTTTCTTCTAGGATTCTTATAGTTTGAGGTCTTACCTTTAACTCTTTAATCATCTTGAATTGATTTTTGTGTGTAGTGAAAGATAGGGGTCCAGTTTCTGTCCTCTCTATGTGGCTAGCCAGCTCTCCAAGCACCATTTATTGAACAGATAGTCCTTTCCCTATTGCTTATTTTTGTTGACCTTGTCAAAGATTAGATGACTGTAGGTATTTGGCGTTATTTCTGGGTTCTCTATTCTGTTCCATTGGTCTATGTGTCTGTTTTTGTACCAGTACTATACTGTTTTGAATACTGTAGCCCTACAGTACAGTTTGAAATCACATAATGTGATGCCTCTGGCTTTGTTCTTTTTGCTTAGGACAGCTTTGTCTATTTGGGCTCTTTTTTGTTCCATATGAATTTTAGAATAGTTTCTTGTAGACCTGTGAAAAAATACATTGGTAGTTTGTTAGGGGTAGCACTGAATTTGTAGATTGCTTTGGGCTGTATGGCCATTTTAATGTTACTGATTCTTCCAATTTATGAGCATGGAATGTTTTTCCATTTGTTTATGTCAACTTTCAGGAATGTTCTATAATTCTGCTGGTAGAGATCTTTCATCTCCTTGGTTAGATGTATTCCTAGGTTTTCTTTTGTGGGGGGGTTGGCTATTGTAAATTGGATTGTGTTCTTGATTTGGCTGTCAGCTTGAATGTTATTAGTGTATAAAAATGCTAGTGATTTTTGTACACTGATTTTGTATCCTGAAACTTTATTTAAGTCATTTATAAGTTCCAGGAGCCTTTTGACAGAGTCTTTAGGGTTTTCTAGGTATAGAATGTTATTGTCAGTAAAGAGAGACAATATTCTTCTTCTTTTTCTCTTTGTCTGCCTCTTATTCCTTTCGCTTGGCTGATTGTTCTGGTTAGCGCTTCCAGTGCTATGTTGAATAGGAGTGATGACAGGGAGCATCTTTCTCTTTTTTCAGTTCTCAAGAGGAATGCTTCCGGCTTTTGCCCATTCAGTATGTTGGCTGTTGGTTTGTCATAGATGGCTCTTATTTTGAGGTTTGTTCCTTCAATGCCTATTTGGTTGAGAGTTTTTATCCTGAATGCGTGTTGAATCTTATTGAAGTCTATTAAGATGATCATATGTGTTTTTGTTTTTAACTGTTTATGTGCAGAATCACATTTATTGACTTGCATATGTTGAGACAGCCTTCCATCCCAGGTGAGAGGCCTCTTTGATCATAGTAAATTAACTTTTTCATTTGCTTCTGGATTCAGTTTGCTAGTATTTTGTTGAGAAATTTTGCATTTATGTTCATTAGGGATATTGGCCTGTAGTTTTTTCTTTTTTTGGTAGTGTCTTTGCCAGGTTTTGGTATTAGCAAGATGTTGGCTTTGTAGAATGAATTAGGGAGGAGTCCCTCCTCCTCAATTTTTTGGAATAGTTTCAGTAGAATTGGTACCAGCTCTTCTTTGTATGTCTAGTGTAATTTTGCTGTGAGTCCATCTGGTCGACAGCTTTTTTTGGTTGGTAGGTTTTTTAGTACTGATTCAATTTCTCTACACCATATTGGTCTGTTCGGGGTTTCCATTTCTTCCAGATTCAATCTTTAAAGGTTGCGTGTTTCCAAGAATGTATTCGTTTCCTCTAGTTTTTCCAATTTATGTACATAGAGGTGTTATTATTAGTCTCTGAGGATCTTTTGTATTTCTATGGGATCGGTTGTAATGTCACCTCTGTCATTTCAATTGTGCTTTATTGGATCTTCCTTTTCTTTCTTTTTTTTTCTTTTTTTTTATGAGACAGAGTCTCGCTCTGTCGCCCAGGCTGGAGGCTGGAGTGCAGTGGCGCGATCTCGGCTCACTGTAAGCTCCACCTCCTGGTTCATGCCATTCTCCTGCCTCAGCCTCCCGAGTAGCTGGGACTACAGGCGCCCGCCACCACACCCAGCTAATTTTTTTGTATTTTTGGTAGAGATGGGGTTTCACCATGTTAGCCAAGATAGTCTCAATCTCCTGATCTCGTGATCCACCCGCTTGAGCCTCCCAAAGTGCTGGGATTACAGATGTGAGCTTCCACACCTGGCCCCTTTTCTTTTTCTTTGTTAATGTAGCTAGTGGTCTATTAATCTTATTTATCTTTTCAAAAAACCAACTTTTAGTTCGTTGATTCTTTGTATGAATTTTTGGGTCTCAATTTTATTCAGTTCCACTCTGATTTTCGTTACTTCATTTCTTCTGCTATCTTTGTGGTTCATTTGTTTTTGTTTTTCTAGTCCCTGTAGGTACGATATTAGGTCATTAATTTGAGATGACCTTTGCAACTTTTTGGGGTAGGTATTTAGTGCTATAAACAGTTCTCTTAACACTGCTTTCACTACATCCCAGAGATTTTGATTCATTGTTTCTTGTTGTGCAACTCAAATAATTTTTTTTTTTTATTTCTGCCTTAGTTTCATCATTTACCCAAAAGACGTTCAGGAGCAAGTTGTTTAATTTCCATATAATTGTGTGGTTTGGGGAGATCTTCTTTGTGTTGACTTCTGTTTCCATTCCACTGGTGGTCTGTATAATTGCATTGTTTTGAATTTATTGAGACTTGCTTTATGGCTGAAAATGTAGCCAGTCTTGCAGTATGTTCCATGTGCTGATGAGAAGAGTGTATATTTTGTGGTTGTGGGATGGAGTATTCCGTAGATGTTTACTAGGTCCAATTGATCAAGTGTCAAACTTTAGTCTGGAATTTCTTTGTTAGTTTTCTGCCTTGATGCTGTGTCTAATGCTGTCAGTGAGGTGTTGAAGTTTTTCACTTTCATGATGTGGCTGCCTGAGTCTTTTCATAGGTCTAGAAGTAGTTGTTTTATGAGTCTGGGTACACCAATCTTGGAGATAGATATAGATATAGATATAGATGATATATATATGATAGTTAAGTCTTCTCGTTGAACTGAAGAGGGCAATTCTTAAGTGCTGAGTATGTGCTTACTATTACACTAAGCAATTTCCAAAAGTATCTCATTTAATCTGCAACATAAAGTTAGTAACAAATGTGTAAAGGAGTATTGGTCGGCCAAAGAGGATACACAAATGGAAAAGAAGCAGATGAAAAGTTACTCAACATCATTAGCCATCAGGGAAAAGCAAATTCAAATCCCAATGACATATCACTACACAATTATCAGAAGAGTTGAAATAAAAAATTTCTGAAAAGTAGATACTATTATTATCGCCATCATTTTACAGAGAATACTGAGGCACAGAAAGGGTAAGTAGCTTACACAGGATCACACAGCTAGGAAGAGGCAGGGCCAGGATTCAAATTCAGCTCTTCCAGGTATCAGAGTCTTTTAGGAAACCTCAATGCTTTAGAAGATTAATATGGTTTGGGTTTGTGTCCCCACCAAAATCTCTTGTTGAATTGTAGTCCCCAGTGTTGAAGGAGGGATCTGGTGTGAGGTGATTAGATCATGGAAACGGACTTTCCCCTTGTTGTTCTCATGATAGTGAGTTATCATCAGATCCGGTTGTTTAAAAGTGTGTAGCACCTCCCCCTTCACTCTCTTCCTCCCGCTCCAGCCGTGTAGGATGTGTCTGTTTCCCCTTCACCTTCTGTCATGATTGTAAGTTTCCTGGGGCCTCCCCAGCCATGCTTTTTGTACAACCTGCGGAACCATGAGCCAATTAAACTTCTTTTCTTTATACGTTACCTAGTTTCAGATAGTTCTTTATAACAATGTGAGAAGAGACTAATACAGAAAATTGGCTCCGAAAAGAGGGTCATTGCTATAAAGATACCCGAAAATGTGCAAGCAACTTTGGAACTGGGTAATGGGGAGAGGTTGGAAAAGAAGGGAAGGGCTCAGAAGAAGACAGGAAGATGAGGAAAAGTTTGGAACTTCCTAGAGACTTGTTAAATTGTTCTGACCAAAATGCTCATAGTAGTATGGTCTGTGTAGTCTAGGTTAAGGAGGTCTCAGATGGAGATGAGGAACTTATTGGGAACTGGAGCAAAGTTCACTGTTGTTATGCATTATCAAAGAGGTTGGAGGCATTGTGTCCCCGCTCTAGGGATCTATGGAACTTTGAACTTGAGAGAGATGATTTAGGGTATCCTCCCATTAGTTCTGTTTCTCCAGAGAACTCTGATTAATAAACTCTACAACCACAACTATTTCGGAGAAATCATAAGTAGTTCTCATAGTCATAGATTTTTCAGTTTGCTTGAGAAAACAAAAAAAATCAACCAAAAATTACAATACATGTGTTAAGAGTTGTGCTACAAGACATACAGTGTCCTATGTGAGCCTAGAAAAGTTCGCTTAGATATATTAGTAGTAGACCCCCAAAATATTCAATGGATGAATTAATTGTCCAATTAATTAATAATTTAATTTATCCCTTAGACCAGATATAGGAGAGTCCAAAGAGATGACACTTGAGATAAGTAGGAATTCTTTGATTGAAGACTACTAAGAAGTGCATTCCAGGACAAAGGGAGGGGCATAGAAGCTTGTAATCATATACCATAGTCAGAAAAACTATAGTATTTTGGTGCATTTATTATAGAGGATGTTATTTGCAAGGTCAGATGAGAGAAAAATTTCTGGACAAGTTGATAGTGGCCAGTTACTAAAAGATTGTGTTGTCCATGTCAAATATTTTAGATTTTATTTCAAGGTCCATGAGAGCAATTTAAGAGATTAAGGTGGGGGGGGTGTCATGATAAGAATTATGTTTCAGAAGATTACTTTCAGCTGTGTAGAAAATAGATTGGTAAGTACATCGGTTTTCTATTGCTATATAACACATTATTTCAAAACATAGCATATTAAAACAACACACATATATTACCTCACAGTTTCTGTGGGTCGAGAATTCAGGAGCAGCTTTCCCAGGTGATTCAGGATCAGGGTCTCTCATGTGGTTGCAGTCAATTAGGGCTGCAGTCATCTGAAAGCTCGACTGGGGCTGAAAAATTCTCCTCCAAGATGGTGTACTCATACAGTTGTTGGCAGAAGGCCTCAGTCTCTTGCTGGTTTTTGGCAGAATGTCTCTATCCGTTGTCATATGAACCTCACCAAAGGGCTGCTTGAGTGTCTCACAATGTGTCAACTGGGTTTTCACAGTGCAAATAATTGAGGTTGGGGGGTAAGGGAGAGAGAAAAAAAGAAGGAGAAGGAGGAGGAGGAAAAGGACAAGAGGAGGAGAGAAGAAAACAAAAGAAACAAAGAGGAGAGGAAGAAGCAGAGGATGAAGAAAGAGGGGATGAAGGAGGAGAAGAGAGGATAGAGGAAAGGAGAGGGGAGAAGAGGAGCAAAAATAATGCCTTTTATTACTTAATCGTAGAAGTCACTCACTATCACCTCCACGACATTCTACTTGTTAGAAATGAGTCTTGTCCACACTCAAGAGGAGAGAAATTAATCTCCACCTTTTGCTAGGAGAATTGTTAAATAATTTATGAACACATTTGAAAACCACCACAATGGGAGACAAAAAGGAGGCAATTGAGAGAGGCAGTTAAAAATCTTCAGGGAGAAAATGTTTATGTAAAAGAGGGAGCAGATACAGAATCTGAGGGTTAATTACCTATGTGTGTCTGGGATAGGGAGTTAGGAGAAGTCCAGAGTAACTGTCCATTTTCTGATTTGGGCAGGGGATATCATGATGGCACCAATTCCCAAATCAAAGATTGTAGAGGAGAAGCAAATTGGATGTGACACATGCATATGGAGTCTATGTGTCTCCCACATGTACATGCACAGAAGGTGGTTAGATATTTGGATTTATAGCTCAGTTAAGAAACCTCAGCTAGACCTATGGACTTGGGAACTCTCAGCTTATCACTGAAGGATGAAGTCACTGGCTTGGGTGTGATCCTCCAGGGAACGTTTTGGGTAGTTGGAGGAGGAGAGGACTGAACTTAGAAAGTCCCTAGGGCACACTGATGTTTAATGCTGAAACCGCAGAGAAGAGCCTGAGTAGAAGAAGAAACATTAGGAAAAGACCAGAAAGGTAGGAATGAAATCAAGAAAAAGAAGTGCTTCATGTGTCTGTTGGCTGCATAAATGTCTTCTTCTGAGAAGTGTCTGTTCATATCCTTTGCCCACTTTTGATGCCCACTTTGCCCACACAGACACACACACAGGAAGAATGTCTTGTGAAGATGAAGGCAAAGATCAGTGTGATGCTTCTACAAGGCAAGGGACACCAAAGATTACCAGCAAACCACCAGAAGTTGAGTGGGGCCTGGATGGGGTTGTTTGCTTTTTTCTTGTAAATTTGTTTGAGTTCTTTGTAGGTTTTGGATATTAGCCCTTTGTAGGGACGTGGATGCAGCTGAAAACCATCATTCTCAGCAAACTATCACAAGAACAGAAAACCAAACACTGCATGTTCTCACTCATAGGTGGGAATTGAACAATGAGAACACTTGAACACAGGGTGGGGAACATCACACACCGGGGCCTGTTGTGGGGTGCGGGGAGAGGGGAGGGATAACATTAGGAGATATACCTAAAGTAAATGACGAGTTAATGGGTGCAGCACACCAACATGGCACATGTATACATATGTAGCAAACCTACACATTGTGTACCATAGAACATAAAGTATAAAAAAAAAGAAGTGCTTCAGAGCCTAACAGAAGAGGAGTTTCATGGAAAGGTGTTGTCAATAGTACAAAGTGGTAAAAAGAGGTCAAATCATAGCAGGCATCTTGAAATGTCAATTCAGCTGCCCTACCTTGGTCAGGTCCTTTCCCTTCTGTGTGCTTTGGTTTCATCATCCAGAAATGTAAAAATACTATCTCAGGGCTACAATGAAGATTCAGACAATATGGATGGTCTAGTAGTGTTTGAGGTACAGCGGGTGCTTAAATAAGTGATAGTTTTTCTTTCATCAGGCCCCATGATAGACATATCCGTAAATGCTTCCAACCAAAAGAGAACCAGAGCATTCTCTACTAAGTGCACTTTTCATTTTTTACTCTCACATGTAAAAAGGGTATGTGCTGTGGGAGAGGCAATTGGTGGGTTGGGTGATCCTTCTTCAAATGGTCTGGGCTGTCAAGGACTGACTCCTCTAGTTCAAACTGCATGACGACTGTCATTTGACACCACTAAAAGCCAGCTCAGAGTGAACTCCCATAGTGAAAAGACTACCACTCATACCCTGGGCATGCACCCCTATCTGCGGCTGACGAGAGAGCTGAGGCGTCAGAGCTGTCAACGCAGCCTCTTATTCAAGCAGTGAATTTCCAGCAAATGGGGTGTGTGTATATAATTATCAGATATGTCGATCCTGACATTAAAACAAACTGTCTCAAACCCCCGTCACCTCTAACGAATGGCAGTTTACGAGGCAGCTGTGGGCAGAGCCGACGTGTCAGCAATGATTAGGAGAGGCATATAACTCAGCACGCTGGGGAACACGTACAGCAGAAAAATGGGGGAGGAATTTAATAGCGCAGATTATGTTTTTAATTATTTTAGCAAACGAACTGTTCTTGTGCTCGAGCGGAGTGGTTGGGGAAGCCACCCCCAGTGTTCCCAAGCTGCCTGAGTCACACTATGATGGGGGCTGGTTATGGGGAGCTAGAGAGCTTCCAGGATGGCACAACTGGGCCTGCAAGCTACGTTTTCTTTCCAGAGACTCCTTTGCCCATCCATCTATGGGGCAGATTATTATTAGCATGTACAAGAACACAGATGCTGCAGACAGCCTAACTGAATTTGCAGCCTGTCCCTGGCATTTATCAGCTGTGTGATCTCGAACAAGATTATTGCTCCGTATTGAGTTGTGTGCTCCCCAACCTTGCATGTTGAAGTCCTAATCCCAAGTTTCTCAGAATGTGTTCTTATTTAGATATAGGATTGTTGCAGATGTAATTAGTTAAGATGAGACCACACTGGAGTAAGGTGGGACCCTAACCCAACATGAGTTATGTCCTTATAAAAATAGAGAATCTGAACCTAGACACACACACGAAGAATGTCATGTGAAGATGAAGGCAAAGATCAGTGTGATGCTTCTAGAAGACAAGGGACACCAAAGCTTGCCAGCAAACCACCAGAAGCTGAGTGGGGCCTGGAACAGGTTCTCCCTTAGCACTTTCAGAGGAATCACCGTCTTGCTGACGCCTTGATTTCAGACTTCTGGCCTCCAGAACTGGGAGAGAATACATTTCTGTTGTTCTAAGCCACCATTTGTGGTATTTTCTTATGAAAACTGTAGCGTACTAATAAAAGAACTGTACATCTCTGTGCCTTGGTTTTTTGGTCTATAAAGATAACGGTGTTGCCTAGACCTCATAATACGATTATGAGGCTTAAATGCAACTGTGTAAAGCACTTGAAACAATGCCTACTACACAGCAAGCTCTCCACCACTGGAAGCTGTTAGTTTTGTTATTGAAAGCTCTTTGCAGTGGGACAGGATGGGGAATGATCTTTACATGAGAATTAAAAGAGGGAATCAAATGGAATTGGGTGCCTAATATTTAATGGGAGCTGTGTTAGGCTCCTTACACACTTTGTCTAATCTGATACTCACATCCAGAAGGGATTTGAATTCCATTTTACTGACAAGAAAGTTGAGGCTCAAAGAGGTGAAGTGACATCATGCCCAAGTTTCATAGGTTGTAAGTATCAGATGAAATATTCAAAGCATGGGTATCTGACTTGGAAGACAACAGCCAAGCCCTCTTCCAGCTTAGTGTCTCCACATGCATTAACACTGAAGACATTGCTACGTTCTTGAGATACAGAAAGCAGAAAGTGGCAACAGAACAGGCAGTACGAACAGTGAGCAGCCACTGGGGAGGGACAGATCTGGGTTCTGGGCTCAGCACTATCACTTCCTGGCTGTCTGACCATGGACAAGTCACTTCTCCTTGCCTTGAACCCTAATTTTATCATCTGTGAAATGGGAACAATAACACCTACCTGGAAGGAGTATGGTGAAGACAACATTTAACAATGTCAGTGAATGATGAATATTCAACAAATCTTTGTTAATTATTAGCATTCTCACCAGGAGACACTATCAGGTTACCTCTATTGTATGCCAGGAGCCTTACAAACCTGGATGTGGGTGGGTCTCTGCTTGATCATTTCATGGGCAGTCTCTCTGGGCTTGAGTTTCATCACCCATAAAATGAGGTTACTAATCATCATGATTGTTTTAGGTGGTCACTTTTGATATTCCCACTTAGTTGATGAGTTATGACTTCAAAGCCCTTGCTTATACAGAGATAGGAGGTTAATGGCCCCTCTGATTAATTTCTATGCATTCACTATTTCTTTGAGTCTCTACTTTCGTATTCCAGTCTTGTTTCAGTTGCTTTAGCTGTATAACAGATTGCCCCAGAACTCAGTGGTATAAAACAGTCATTTGGAGGCGCACAGATTCTGAGGGCCAGGAATTCAGACAGGGCGCAGCAGGAATGGTTTGTCTCAGTTCCACAATTCCTGGAGTCTCTGCTGGAAGACTTGAAGGCTGGAGCTGGAATCATCTCGAGTCCCATTTATTCTCATGTCTAGAGGTTGATGTTGACTATCGGTTGCAACCTCAGTTCTCTGTGTGGCTCCTGTCGGTGTAGTCTTTCAGCATAGGCTGGTTTGGGCTTCCTCATAGCATGATGGGTGTATTCCAGAAGTAATTGGAAAGAGAGAGGGGGGTGAGAGAGAGGGAGAAGGAGAAGGAGAGAGAGATGAGGAGGGGAGCTGCAGGAGAAAACTGTATCCTGTTTATGACCTCACCTTGGAAGTCCCATAGCATTACTTCCACCATTCGCATGTGTGTGTGTGTGTATATATATATCCCATAATCCCCACGTGTCATGGAAGGGACTTCCTTGGAGGTGACTAGATTATGGGAGTCGTTCCCCCACGTGTTTCTCGTGATAGTGAGTGAGTTTTTCATGAGATCTCATGGTTTCATAAGGGGCTTTTCCCCTCTTTGCTCTGCACTCATTCTCTCTCCTGACGCCCTGTGAAGAGGTTCCTTCTGCCATAACTGTGAGTTTCCTGAGGCCTCCTTAGCCATGAGGAACTGTGAGTCAATTAAACCCCTTTTCCTTATAAATTACCCAGTCTCAGGTATTTCTTCCTAGCAGAGTGACCATGGGAATGGACTAATACAGGCCCCTAGCAACGAGAATACTTTGGATCTCATTTCCTTAGTTGCTGTCAGCCCAGGGGAGTGCAGGACCTAGCAGCCCATATCTTGTTAGGCAGAAAATACTTCCCCACCTGGAAACAGAGAAGGACAATAGCTCACCGTATCCACTGCACTCTTTGCTTAGTCCCTGCCTAAACCCATGGAGGTTTCGCTCTAGCCAAAGAATAACATTATTGGCATCTCAGCCACATCCTCTGTCATTTTAGAGGCTTACACGTCATGAGGCAGACAACTCTGAGCTGGATAGCAGCCCGGTGTGGTTGCCCCTGGGGCAGGAGGCAAATTGGGGAAGCATCCTAGAAAATTACCTAGTATCACACAAATCATGTTTCACTTGGGGAGAATTGCATTCCTTTCATTATTCATTATGAAAAATTGATTGAGGAGCTACTATGTACCAGGTTCCATAAATATTAAGGTGAGCAAGTATAGTTTATGGAATCACTGTCAGGCAGTTAGAACTCAGTTTACTGAGTGCTCTAATGAGGGAAGCTGAGGCAGCTTGAGAATCTAGAAGAGACAGGATTCAGTCTGAGGATCAGAGAAGGCTTCCTGGAAGAGGGGATATCTAGGAGGAATCTTAAAACTAGAGAAGATAGACAAGCAAAGAGGAGGTGAAGTGAAAATGAGGGTTTTAGACAGAGGATGCCCCATGTTCGAAACCCAGAGATCCAGGTGTGGGGAGAGCATCAGGGCCACAGTCTCTAGCCCCCAGCAGTGGACAGAGTGAAGGTTTTGGTCTCACCACCACTGAAAACATCGTGCCTACTGGATATGATGATACTGTCAGCTGGTAGCTTCTCTCCGCCTTGCTGGAGGCAGCGACAACATTTTCCCTCTATTTAGAGGATCGAGGGTCTCTGAAAGTCCCTGGTGCTGGGTTGGAGATGGCAGGGGACTCAGAAATGGGATGGGAAGAAAAATGCCAGAGAGGAATGTGGCAGTGGGTTTGGAAAGGGTGCAGATTTTTAGAAGGCAGTGGGCAAGAATTGTAACAAGGAGGGGAAAGAAGAGAGTATGGAGGAGATGCAGCTGTAAGGAAGATGGGAAGGGACTGGCTGAGCTGAGGCTGCTCAAGGCAGAGAAAGGGCAAGCACCATGAGAGAAGTGGAAGGCTATGTGTGTGTGCAAATGCATGTGTGTGCATGTGTACATGAATGCATGTGTGTGGATGCATGTGTGTGTGCATGTGAGGGTGCATGTGGGCTGAGGGTTTGCTAGATGAGATTCAGGTGCTAATGCAGGCACACACACACACACACACCCTTACACACAGGTTCCACTCTGGTCATTTCAAATGCCCAGGGGACACTTTGCCTTGGCAAACTGTTTTTTTGGTAGCTGGAGAGACGACCCCAGTTCTTCAACCAAAGAAACCATGGGGGAGATACCTCATGCAGAAAATAAATAACAACAATGCACTGTTCTTCATGCACCTGTGGCTAAAAACAGGTAACTCTTATAAAGCACTTTGCCCCAGACACTGTGTAAGTGATTTTCACAGATTATCCTATTGACCCCACTGCAGACTCCCAGGTGGGCCACGGGTTGGCTGGAAGACACCTTGCCTCATCCCAACCCCAGCACATGCTCCATGAGATTAGACCTACATCCTAAAGTCAAGGGGCCTGGCAGAACTGAGAGAAGCTTGTTTCTTGCAGCCCTATAACTCCGTTTATTGGAGCTATCCTTTTAGATAGAACCTACGTGGTCTATGCCCTTTTTAGGCCATTCTGACAGACACCTGGGTCTCTTCTGATTTCCAAGCACTGGGAGAACATTCTGGTGAAAGCATTCTGCAGCAGCATTCTTAATTCTAAGGCCACATGTGGGTTAGTGCTGAGTCTAGACAATCTGGCTATTCTCTTCTCCAGTAATCTAGAAAGTCCCCCCTCCTACATCATCAGAATAGCCTTGGGATAGTAGATAACCCTGTTGTCAAACCCATTTCACAGATGGGGACACTAGGGCTCATAAAATCACCTGAGCATAGGCAATTAGTAACATACAAGTAGTAAAGTGGTAGAGCCTGGGTGTGGTCCAGGGATTCTGAATCCACGACCCATGCTCTTCTCCAATGCTCTAAACAGCACAACATAACATAGTTAAATTCAAGTGGGAATGGAATACTCTGATAGTGCCCTGAAGAAGCAGAAAGTTATCCATGATTTTTTTTCCAGGTGGACTATGGGGCTAGATCTTCAAGGCTGTGTAGGAATTTGACTGGTGAGGAAGGCATGGTGGTCAGGTGAGGAAATGGCACATGCAGAGATGAAGCATGGTGATAAGGTGAATTAAGGGTTTTGGTGTGGCTTGACAGTGGGGCGCATGGTGATAGGTGAGGGAGGAAGGAGACTCTCAAGAGAGAAGTCAGGAATCAGCTTTTGAAGCACTTGGGTGCCATACTGACTAATGCCATCACCGTTACAGGATCACCACCATCAACATCACTATCACCATCATTGTGACTTTATCTTACGACCATGAAGGACCCGAGAGTCCACAGAGGGCAACAGTGGATTAAGTCAGTTTGCTGATGGGAGGTAGGGTTGCTTTACAGTTAAAAACAAGCTAGAGGGTCAGACAACTGCATTCAAGTCCCAGATCTCTGTCCCCTTGTTGTGTGTCCTTGGATAAATCATGTGACTTCTCTAAGTTTCATTTTCCTTATCTGTAAAATGGGGATGTGGTAATAAAAATATGTAAGTCATAATTATGGAGAGGAGCAGATAATATAATCCACACCTAGTATTGAGCAGTGTATCTGGCACATGGTAAGTGCTTAATTAAGATTAACTGCCATTAGCATTATTATTGAAGGAAACCTCTGGAGGAAGCATTCAGCGGCCAATGGACAGTAGATAGACAGAGGTTAGCAGTTTGGAGGCTCTAGAAAAAATCCAGAGCAGCAGTGATGAATCCTGGTTCAAGGCCCAAGCTGTCGGGACAAAAAGTGCAGGGTGAATTTGCTAGGGGACTGGTGAGCATCATTTAAATGGAGGATTAAATAAGCTAGCATATATGGAGGCATTCAGTAAACTGTACACATTTGAGTATGATTACAATTAGGGCTATTTTCATCAGCCTTATTTCTTGGGGGCCTGTCAGCCTCAGTCCTCTAGAGAGAAAATGCCGTTTAATTCTCCCAGATCAAATATTTAACAAACATAACACTGCATAAACCGAGCTTTGCCTATTTAGCATGCACTCTGTATTTTTAGTTGCTGACTGAAACTCCAGAGATTTACCACCTTGGCCGACAATTCTCTGCCTGAGACTGCTATCTGTAACGGGGACTATACGCACATTCTGACAGCCAAGAACACGGTACCTGGAACTCAACTGCCTGGGTTTGAATCCCAGCTCTGCTGCTTCGCGTGTGCCCTTGGGCAAACTACGCAACTTTTCTGTGTCCCTGTTGGTAAAATGAACAGAATAGCAAATTTACTTCATGGAACTGTTTTAAAGATTCAGTGTAATGGTAGGACAGAATCCAGTATGTGAGCATGTCTATTATCATTATCACCATTATACCATGACCATCATCATCATCACTATCATTATCACCATCATCTCCATTATTATCACCACCACCATCTTTGCCAATCATTATGATCATCGCATCATCATCATCATCATCATCACCAAGTTATCACTATCTTCATCACCAACATGGCCATCATCACCATCATCACTATCATTACCATCATCATTAAATTATCACTATCACCATTATCATCACCACCACCATTATCCTCATCACCATCATCAAATTATACAGACCCCTACATCAGTTATCCTGAATGCAGACTGATTAAGAAACAGATACTATAGATGAGACTGAGGCTCAGAGAGGTAATGTCCCTTGTCTCTGGTTGTCTGTGTCCCAACCAGAGACAAGGGACATTACCTCTCTGAGCCTCAGTCTCCTCATCTATAGTGGATGAGGCACTGAGAATAAATACTACAGTTTATTTACCTCCATATATCCAGTTATTAAAGTACCTGAAATGCACGCTGAATTACCATTTACTGAGTAAATGACTGATTAGATGAATGAATAAATAATATTGACCCTAAAATTCAGTGGTTCTCAAAGTGTGGTCCAAGGACTCCTGGGAGTCCCTAAGAATCTTTCAGAGGGTCCTGGATGTCCTCCTTTCTCCAACTACATGTCTGTGTGAGAATTTCTTCATAGACTTCCACCAAAACCAACGCATCACAACACATTGCATGCAGAAGGAGCTAGAAGAATCTAAGCATTCTATTCAGTTAGGCATTAAAGAGAATTGCAAAAAAGCAAAACAATGCCACTCTTCTCTGTATTTTTTTCTTTGATTATGCAAAAATCTAGTTATTTCCCCATAGTATGAATATGTTACTTTACTTACTGGGTTTATTATTGTTTCTTTCTTTTTCTTTATCTTTTGAGACAGTCTTGCTCTGTTGCCTAGGCTGCAGTGCAGTGGTGCAATCTCAGCTCACTGCAATGTTTGCCTCCCAGGTTTAAGCAATTCTTGTGCCTCAGCCTCCAAAGTAGCTGGGATTACAAGCCTGCACCACTACACCCAGCTAATTTTTATATTTTCGGTAGAGACGGGGTTTCACCATTTTGGCCAGTCTGGTTCTGGTCTCGAACTCCTGGCCTCATGTGATCCACCTGCCTCAGCTGTCCAAACTGCTGGGATTACAGGCATGAGCCACCACACCAGCCTATTATTTTTATTTCTAAATTAATAAATGCATGTTTTAAAAAACATTTCTATCTTAATTTCTAATACTGGAAATTTTGTTGATGCAATTGACATAAAGAAAATTTTTGGGGGTCTTTGATCTTTTGAGAGTGTAAACAGACCAGCAAGTTTGAGAACAAGACAAACTGGTCAGTTACAACAGAGCAGGCATGTAAGCACTCAGGATTCCTCATGGGTAGCTGGGATCAGTCCCAGAACTAAGACTGCAGTGGGGTTTCTGGACCCTACACCATGGTGGGGATTGCTGATCCTGGCCAGACAGGACTTCAGTGACCACAGGTGACTGCCCCTTACAGGAGCAAAGGGAGGTCTGACATCTTTTCAATCTGCAACTCCAAAACCACTGCAGATTGACTGCCCTCCAGAAGCCACAGGCTGAACCTAATAGTTGTTGCACCACTTTATAGACCATTAATCTCCACCATGTCAGGACAAAATGCTTGGCACAGGTTCACAGACTTGTCTGCTCTGGGAGTTGCTTTACTGTCTCTTTACTTTGGCCCCAAAGAGCATCATTCTACTAATTAAAGAGGCCTTTATTCCAGAGCCCTCTGGAGAGAAGGCACACAGAGACTTATTATGCCAAGCTCTGAGACTGATCTCTTGTCCTAATGGTGTCCTTTCTGGGAGAAGAGCAGGAACAACAATTTTCTAAGTATGTACTAGATAGGGAAAGTCATAGCATCTGGACATTTTCATGTGTGGTTAAGAAGACAGGTTTCAAAAAACCAGCTCCTGCATGCTGCATACTAGCTGTGTGACCCTGGGTAAGTCTCTGAGCCTCTCTGGTTCTCAGTGTCTGCATCTGTGCAATGGATATAATCATCACATCAGCCCTTGTAGGACTGTATAGAGGATGGATTGAGAATCCTGTTCGAGGGTGCTTAGGATCCACTGGCTGCTACAGTCAGCATCACTAACAGTGCCTGGTACTATCACTGAGAACAGGCTATCACTACTATTTTAATAAACCCATGAATAACAGAAGACGAACCCAAAGCTCAGAAGGTTAAAATTAGTATTCAAGGTTACACAGCCATTAAGTGGCAAAGCTGGGATTTGAGCCCAGTTCTGCTTGAGTCAGAAGCAGAAGTCCCATGGATGGTCCTCACTGGGGTGGGGGGAACAGAATCCAGGAGCTGAAAGAACATGCTGCTTGGTGACTCCTGTTGTTTCCATCTGAGATCTCATTTTCCCTCTTTTCACCTTGAGGCGAGTTGCTAATATTTGATAGGGAGGCTGAAGAACAAAGATCTGAAACACAGGATTTGTGTAATCATTTTATCACCACTCCTTACTTTATTTCTCTGTACCTGAATGGCAAGAAGGGGATTTGTAGGCAGTCTTTTCGACTAGAGCAGCAGTCCTGTTGCAAACCCAGCTTTAAAATGATCCAAAGATATTTTAAATCATTACTGTTTTCTCCTGAAAGATATCAATTGTAAGGATATTATGCAAACCAGGTGTGGAATGAATGAAGAAGGGAAGGAGAGAGAAGTATGGCAAATGAGGCCTAGGGGGAGACTATGGAAAGAGCATTTCCAAAATTGAGCTGTTGAATTAAGGAATCAAGAAAATGGCCCAATTACGGTATCAAATGGAGGGAACAAAGAGACATGAAACTTACCTTTAAAATGAGCAAGGTAGTGGAAAATTTAACACCTTGCAGATCAATGGCTTCTACTGATTTGGAGAGAAAGAGCTGCCTTTATGTTCTTGATATCACTTGTGGAAGAAGAAAAACTGTCAGATAAGAGGGGTGTGTGTGTGTGTGTGTGTGTGTGTGTGTGTAGCGGTGTGTGGAGAAAGAAGCAGAGACAGAAATACAGAGAAAGTGCAAGAGACACAGGTGATAGAAACAGAATCAGTGAACACCACAGATTCAATCCCAACAGAGATGCCAGTGGATTTCTGACCTCATCTGTCCCAAAGCCCTCTGTCCCTGTCCATCCAGGTCCTCCAGGTAAGAGAGTTCAGGTGCCTTCACCAGTGTGAAGGTTCTTAAGACCCATTTCCTGGGGTGTCCTGACTGGGATACTCCATCTGAGTGTCCAGTCTGCATCTACGGGCTGAGGTCCAGCCTGGGAAATGAACAGACTCCTACTTGCCACCTGTAGGAGATGATGGTGGGGACAGGGGTCAGAAGGTCTATCCAGATCCAGCTCTGCTGGAACTTGCTGTGTGCCCTTGGGCAAACCCACCCAAACACTCTGGGCCTCAATTTTTTCCATCTGTAAAATGGGAAAGAGTTTGTCTGTCCTTCCTACCTTCCAGGGCTGATACTAGGCTTACATGAGATCATGGTTTTCAGGCAGGCTTTGAAAAGTTCAAAAAAGGCTGGGCACAATGCTGTAATCCCAGCACTTTGAGGGAGTGAAGTAGCAGGATTGCTTGAGGCCAGAAGTTCAAGACCAGCCTGGGAAACAGAGTGAGATCCCGTCTTTAAAAAAAAAAAAAAATCAAAAACAAGCATGGAGGTGTGCACCTGTAGTCCCAGCTAGAGGCTGAGGTGGGAGGATTGTTTGAACCTGGGAGGTTGAGGCTGCAGTGAGCTGTAGAGATCCTGCTACTGCACTCTAGCCTGAAAGGCAAAGCAAGACCCTATATCAAGTAAATACATAAATAGGAAAAGTTCAAAAAAGCGAAAACAAATGTATATAGAATTAACAAATTTCTACTATGATTTGTGGATGTCGAAATCCACTTTGTTGCATTTCCTGGATAACTCTCCAGTACTCCTCTTAATCAGGAGGAGTCAATCTGCTCAGTAAAAAGATCATTGTATTTTCAGGCTGAGGGAGGAAACTGTTCAGAGAATTTATGTCTTGTTCTGTTCCAGAGAAAAACCCCTTACAACAGGCCATGAAACTCAACAGGGAGAAGAATGGTAATGATAATATAACAATAATGATAATAAAAAAGGGAAAAACAAAGCCACTCAGATCAACTAGGATGATGTATGGCCAAGGGAAGTGCCTTGTGATTTTTTTTTTTTAGTAAGAATCTTGCCGTGTTACCCAGGCTGGAGTGCAGTGGTGAGATCACAGCTCGCAGCAGCCTCAACCTCCTGGGCTCCAGCAGTTCTCCCATCTCAGCCTCTCAAGTAGCTGGGATCACAGGTGTAAGCCACCACACCTGGCTTTTTTTTTTTTTTTTTTTTTGTATTTTTTGTAGAGATGGGGTCTCACTATGTTGCCCAGGCTGGTCTCAAACTCCTAGGCTCAAGCCATCCGCCTACCTTGACCTCCCAAAGTCTTAGGATTACAGGTGTGAGCCACTGCACACGTCCCTGTGAACTTTTTCTTCCTCTCAGACTTCCTGGTTTAATCTCCATCACCTTTTTATTTTTATTTTTTGAATGGGCCAATGGCTACATGGTAATTCATTTTGGGAACAGTTTGTGGAAGTGATCTTCGGTTTCCAGCACGCGCTGGATCCTTTCTTCCTTAGAGGCCCCCTCTTTGTCTTGAGATGGATTCTGAAAGGAAATGGCTCATCAGGGCTCTCATCTTGCTTGCAGCATTCATCTTGCTCTGTTCAGAAACAAGCCCAGGGAATTTATCAATTGGAAGAAAACAACAACACCGACAATAATTTCAGCCGAGAGCCAGGCATCTTCTCCCTCTCTGGCCTGTGGGCAGCCTGAGGATAGCAGCTTGATAATTGCTTACTAAATCAGGGGAGCTGGCAAGAAGTGGATTCCTCCGGGCATCTCCTTCCTCATTGCCTAGAATTCACCAGAAACAGGAAATGGAATTCTTCATGAGCAAGAACCTTCCAGATGAAATAACTAAGTTGCAACAAGCTGGGATCCAGGAAGGCCTGCAACCCTGCAAGTGTGCCTAGCGTTGTGCTCTCCTTTGGCAGCTGTAGACAAGCAATCTTCACCTGCTCTGGGAGGTGAGTATCATCAACATCCTGCCTTGACAAGTGAAGCATGGGGTTGTCATGGTAACATGGAAGGTGTGTGGGCTCTGAAGGTTAGAGAGATGAGGGTTGGAATCTTGCCACGGCTCACTGTGTGACTTTCTGCAATCTATTCATCCATTGAACCTCAGTGTTCTGATCTATAAAGTGGTGAAAACAATTCCCACACTGTTTCATGGAGTAGAGACAGTGTATGTAGAAATATCTTGCATTCAGGAAAATGCAAATCAAAGCCACAATGAGGTATCATCTCACCCCAGTCAGGATGGCTATTATCAAATAGACAAAAAATAACAAATGCTGGAAAGGATGTGCAGAAAAGGAAACCCTTATACACTGTTGGTAGGAATGTAAACTATTACAGCTACTATGGAGAGCAGTATGGAGGTTCCTCAAAAGACCACAAATAGAGCTACCATATGATCCAGCAATTCCACTACTGGGAATTTATCCAAAGGAAAGGAAATCTGTACTTTGAAGAGACATCTGCACTTCTATGTTTATTGCAGCACTATTCACAATAGCCAAGATACGGAATCAGCTTAGACATCCAACCACAGATGAATGGTTAAAAATGGTTAAAGAAAATGTGGCATATATACACAATTGGAATACCATTCAGCCATAAAAAATAACAAAATCCCACCATTCACAACAACATGGATAGAACTGGAGGACATTATGTTAAGTGAGATAGACCAGGAACAGAAAGTCAAATACTGCATGTTCTCATTCATCTGTGGAAGCAAACAAAAGTTAATCTCATAGAGATAAAATGTAGAAGAGAGGACGCTAGAGACTGGTAAGGATAGGGGGAAGGGAGAGAGAGGGAAAGATTTATTAAAGGATATAAAATTCCCTGATCTGATCAGTATACATTATATGTACTGAAATATCACTACATACCCCATGAATATTGTACAATTATTATTTGTCAAAAAATTTAAGAAAAGATCTTGCATTACATAGGAAGTAACAAAAAGAAAAGAGAAAGAAATGACTACCATTAGCTCGTTGGTTAAGGCCCTCTGAAAGGTCTAGTCACTTGCCCATGGAAACATTCCTTGTGGGTTTGGGGTTGGGTTTCAGCCTTTGTGCTGAGACTAGACCCCAGTATCCTTTCATTATGTACATATCTTGCATAAAGCAAAGACACTACAATGTAGGAGAAATGGCACTCCGCCTATCTCCTTGGTACCTGGTGGTTTCCTACCACAGTCCTCCCTTCCACAGAAAACACTTTGTTTGTGAAGACAGATGTTATACTTTCCCTTTCATTGAGACTCACCTGACCAGAGTCCCACCCTTTTAGGGTTCCACTTTCAGCTTTTTATCATTGCATCAGAATCCAGAGCTGATGTTTGCAATCCCGGATTAAAACCAGAGGTCATTCAGTTGTCATGAATGTGAGAAGCAACCACATATGAGACATCAGGGAGTGTTGAGTTCTGGGACAAATCCAATCTAAAATTGTCTCAATCAAAAAATTTAAAAAATACAATCAAAGGCAAAATAGATCTCTGGGATGCAAGTGGCTCATGGACCACTTGTAACCTTTGATCTATTTTTCATCTTCTGTATTCTGCAGAGGGAAATGTGATTTGCCTACAGCCACAGCATTAATAAACTCTGTCTATAGCCACAGTGGTTTAAAAGCCACATTTCTCTATTCCCAGCCCAGAGTTTTTTCTGCTCTCGAGTCTAACTAATTCATACTATTGTGTTAATGGTTGACCAAACATTTATGCTACTCTTAGGAAGGTAACAGTAATGCTAGAAATCTGGCTGGGCATGGTGGTTCAGGCCTGTAATCCCAGCACTTTGGGAGGCTGAGGCGGCGAGTGGATCACTTGAGGCCAGGAGTTGGAGACCAGCCTGGCTAACAGCAAAACCCTGTCTCTACTAAAAATAGAAAAAATTAGCTGGGCATGATGGTGTGCGCCTGTAGTCCCAGCTACTTGGGAGGCTGGGGCACGAGAATTACTTGAACCCGGGAGGCTGCAGTGAGCTGAGATTGCACCACTGTACTCCCGCCTGGGCAACAGAGTGAGATCCTGTCTCAAAAAAAACAGAAAAGAAATCTATGGACAGAGACAGTATGTTGGGAGACATTTGTGAGTAGAGGCCCCACTTGCCCCTTGCCATGTAAATGTTCATCTCTGCTGCATACATTTGTTTTCCAATCCTGTCCATCGTTCATGGGAAATGGTGATGCTCATTATCTCCTGCTTGTTTTCCAGCACGGGAGGCTTCCTGCACCCACATGGCTCCATTCTAGGGGAACAGCCCATTCCTTCCTGGATGCGCCCCTCCCCTCCAGGTCATGGGCTTTCCCACAGCACAGGAACTGACCTGGCAACGAATTCAAAGTGAATGCCATCTTGCTATATTTCCTTACACGCTTTCTGCAAGAGAGAAGGAAGCATCACGCACTTTATTTGAATTCCATGACCTTTCCAAACACACGTCTGCTTCTTATTTTATTCTGTTGCAGAGGGAAATGCGAAAGCCCGTTGGCTAGGAGAGGAACATGTGAGACCCCAGAAGTTTCCCCTGGCTGTGTCTCAGTGATGTATGTGTTAGGAGACCACACGGTGTTTGCAGACAGAGCGCTTGACTGGCAGTGCTGGTTTGTGCAACCCGTAGGTTTTGGGGAACTTCTCTTTTTCCATCTCTAAAATGGGGAGAATAATGAGGTAAGAATGTAAAGATGATATAAGAACTGATGTAAGAATAAAACCAGAGGCTGGGCGCGGTGGCTCAAGCCTGTAATCCCAGCACTTTGGGAGGCCGAGACGGGCGGATCACGAAGTCAGGAGATCGAGACCATCCTGGCTAACGCGGTGAAACCCCGTCTCTACTAAAAAAAAAAAAAAAAAAATACAAAAAACTAGCCAGGCGAAGTGGCGGGCGCCTGTAGGCCCAGCTACTCGGGAGGCTGAGGCAGGAGAATGACGTATACCCGGGAGGCGGAGCTTGCAGTGAGCTGAGATCCGGCTACTGCACTCCAGCCTGGGCGACAGAGCGAGCCTCCGTCTCAAAAAAAACAAAAGAATAAAACCAGAAAATGCAGCCCAAGTGCCCAGCACAGTGACCACCACCTAGAAACGCTCAATAACGAAGAATATTCTGATGAGTCAGCCTCAGGCGAAGAGGCATGTAGTGCAGGGTGGCACACTATAGTCCATGGGCCAAATTAAGTCATTGAAGTTTTACTGGAACATAGTCATGCCCATGTATCTATGTCTTGTCTGTGGCTGCTTTTGTGCTGCAATGACAGAGTTGAGAAGTTGCTACAGAGAGGGTATGGATCCTAAAGTTGAAAAAATTCACTATCTGGCTAAAGTGTAGTGACCTCTGACCTAGAGGAATCAGACAGAGTTGAGTTCCTGTCCTGATGGTTATGGGGCAGGTTGCTTTGCTTCTCTGAGCCTCAGTTTTCCCATCTCTAAATTGGCAATAAGAACTGACCCTTCTTATAGCCTTCTTATGGAGATATTGAGAGGTGAAGCCAGCTGGACTTTCTGGGTTGAGTAGGGACTTGGAGAAATTTTCTGTCTAGCTAAAGGATTGTAAATGCACCAATCAGCACTCTGTAGAAACACACTAATCAGTGCTCTGTGTCTAGCTAAAAGATTGTAAATGCACCAATCAGCACTCTATAAAACGGACCAATCAGCACTCTGTAAAATGGACCAATCAGCAGGACACAGGCAGGGACAAATAAGGGAATAAACCCTGGCCACCCCAGCCAACAGCCACAACCCACTCAGATTCCCTTCCATGCTATGAAAACTTTGTTCTTTCGTTCTTCACAATAAATCTTGCTGCTGCTCATTCTTTGGGTCCGTGCCACCTTTAAGAGCTGTAACATTCACGGCAAAGGTCCACTGCTTCATTCTTGAAATCAGTGAGACCAAGAACCCACCGGAAGGAACCATCTCCGGACACAATATCATGAAGAGTAAACATTACAGTCTGATACATGGTAGGGATTTAAGTGTTAGTTCCTCTTCTCTCACCTCTCTGTAGCCACTTGGTCTCAGATGGAGGCCTTCTGAGATCTTGATCTCTCTCCAGAGACTGAGATCTGGTCTCTGGTAGCAGATGGGCCAACACCATTTATCTAGGTGACAGTACAAGAGCTGCCATTTGTGGAGACCAGAAGCCGGCCCCCTGCTAAGTTCTTGACCTGCGTGAGTACGGTTACCTCTTACTATCATTCTGTGCATAGGTATGTTAGCATTCATATTCTACAGATAAAGAAAATGAGCTTTGAAGAGTTTAAGTTAGATAGTGGCAGAGCTGGAATTTGAATCCAGGCCTCTCTGGCTCCAGAGGCCAGGTTCTACGAAAGGCTGTTCTGCCATCCAGGCAGGACAAGGGAGGAGGCTGCTGAAGCCTCTGAAGCCAGAATGAGAAATTCAGTCTAGAATGTCAAAGTGGGAAGGGAACTTACAGATTACAAATGGGTCCAGTCCACCCATTGGCAGATGTGTAGACTGAAGTCTCAAAGGATAGAGACTTGTCCCAAGGGATTTAGAGGCTGAACAGGAATTGCCACTGGGCCCTCCACTCCCAAATCTGTGCTCTTCCTGTAGGCCATGGTCCCTGAGGCCTGCTCAACTCAAGGCCTTGTCTCTCCCCAGCCCTCTGCCCCAGGCGGGCTGGTTCCTCTTGGTTCTTTGCGAGTGTCCGACACCCTGCCATCTCTATGCCTTTGACGGGTGGATCCCTCTGTGCTGGCTTCCTCTCGAATCAACTGGCTGATTGCCATTAATCCTCTAAGATCCCTCCTTAAATACATCACTACCTGGGGAAGCCTTCCTGAGCCTCCGAGCCTGAATAAGTTACCTCTTCCAGAAGCCAACGCTTCTGATGCTTCTTTCATTTCGCTTTATGATGATCAATCTCATCCATCAGGACAGGAACTCAACCGATGTTTGTTGAATGAATAAATGATTGAGTGAATGAGGCCAGGCACGGTGGCTCACACCTGTAATCCCAACACTTCGAGAGGCCGAGGAGGGCAGATTGCTTGAGGTCAGGAATTCAAGGCCAGACTGCCCAACATGGCGAAACCCCATCTCTACTAAAAATACAAAAATACAAAAATTACCTGGGCGTGATGGCATGTGTCTGTAATTCCAGCTACTCGGGAGGCTGAGGCAGGAGAATCGCTTGAACCTGGAAGGCAGAGGTCATAGTGAGCCAAGATCGCACCACTGCACTCCAGCCTGGGTGACAGAGCGACACTCTGTCTCAAAAAAATAAATAAATTTAAAAATAAATGATTGAGTGAATGAAAAAATGATACTCGGAGAGATCTCACATGGAAGGGAAGGGGATGTGGTGAGCAAACAAGAATTCATGAAATGAGGAATGGTTCCCTCATTGCCTTGCATTCCTTCTTCCACACGCCTACTCCCTCGCTCCACCAAAGGAGCACTGGAGGGAGAGTCAGGGGATGATTTCACCTGTTAGTCCTGCCACTGAATCTTAAGAAACCTTGTATTGTGCCCTCCCTCTGTTGGGGTCAGGATTTCTTCACTGATGGACTAGAGTGAGGGTCGGCCTTGGGGCCATCGAGGTCTCATTAGCAGCAGGATACAAGCACACTTTGTCCTCAAATGCCCCAAGGGACGTTTCTTGAAGGATGACTAAGGGGTCTTGAAGCCCCCTCCCTTGTTCTCTAATCGGGGCCTGTCTCAGGAATCAGAGACTTTTTTTTGCAGAGACGTTTTCCTATTGTTCACCAAATTAATATGTGAGAGGTAGACAGATCACTTCATGGCTTCAGATCGGTACCAAGCTAACATGCTCAGGCAACGTGCTGACGCTGAGGCCGGGTGAATGGCAATTTAGCCAATTCAGCAGCTCTAATTAAATCAAACCGAAGGCTGAGACCTATGACCAGGACGGGCAAATCAGGAAAAACGTTACATAGGGTATCTTCACCATTTAATAATTGTGTGACCTTGGGCAATTTGTTTATCTTCTCTGTGACCCAGTTTCCTTCTCTGCTGAATAGAAATGATACTGAGAGTATCGTCATGAGGACTGAATGAGTTACTATTTGTAAAATTCTCAGAACACTCCCTAGAATACAATAAGTTCCCTACAAGTGTTTTGAAATGAATAACCTTTCTAATGAGGGTAATAATAGTTTGCTTATATGTAAGACTTAGGCCGGGCGCGGTGGCTCACGCCTGTAATCCCAGCACTTTGGGAGGCCGAGGCGGGCGGATCACAAGGTCAGGAGATCGAGACCATGGTGAAACCCCGTCTCTACTAAAAAAATAGAAAAAAATTAGCCGGGCGCAGTGGCAGGCGCCTGTAGTCCCAGCTACTGGGGAGGCTGAGGTAGGAGAATGGCGTGAACCCGGGAGACAGAGCTTGCAGTGAGCCGAGATTGCGCCACTGCACTCCAGCCTGGGCGACAGAGCGAGACTCTGTCTCAAAAAAAAAAAAAAAAAAAAAAAAAAAAAAAAAGACTTAGAATGTAAGGGCCAATAGAGTAGAAGTTCTGCCTGTTTTGTTTGCTGCCGGGTACCCTCTGCTTAGGGTAGTTCTTGCCTTTAGTAAGCCTGTGACTATGTGTTAGGTTGAATGAATGCATGTAACCATGACGCTGATAAAGAACTATATATAAACTTTATTCTAAACTATAAAGAAGATTTGCATGCAAACATGTTGAACATGCAATGTAAGTAAGTCTTAAAAGAGGATGTATTAGAAAAATAATGACATTTATGGGTAATAAAAGTAGCAAGGACATCTACAGTCCTTACTAGGTTCTAAGCACTTTACACAGATTGACCCTTTTAATCCACACAATCTATGATTATCTCCGTTTTACAGATGAGGCAACTGAATCACAGAGGTCGATTTACTTGCCCAAGGTCAAACAGCAGAACAGTTCGTGGAACCAGGAATTAGACTCCAGCAATCTGACTTCCGAGGCCATGCTTTTAACTACTATACTCTACTGTCTCTTTCAAGGCAGAGCTGAGGAAATTGTGGCTACAAACAAACAAACAAAAAGCAAAGAACAATCAAGTAAACAAACACCATCATACACACACATACACAACAATCTAAGGGGAAATGTTGAAACAGATACAAAATCCCTCTTGCCTCAGAGAAATGTAATCTCAGAAGACTGGGAGAGGCCCCTCGCCTGTCTGATTCTTAGTTTCTAGGTCTGGAATATGGCGAGGACATATCCACTGCTGTCCTTTCCTGCCTGAGGTCGTGGGTTTCTGTGCAGACACTCAGTTGCCAACTTCAGAACCAGGAGCCTGGAGCTACCATGAAATTCAGGTCCCATGGGCTGAAATACGCTGCTCATTTTCCAGCAAAATCTGCCTCCCCATAGGCTTTCAATGTGCAGAGCAAAACGGAAACCAGAAAGACTGAACACTTTTATCAAAGGAACAACTCTGGGAGAAGCTGGGAGGCTGCGAAGCCTTGGGAAGGCAAATCAAAGGCAAACTTTGTGGAAACACTTTGTGAAGCAACAGAAAATTCCATCATGCTTACAAGAGTGTGATCGACTCGGAGGGTAATTTACTTGGAACAGAGCGAGGCTGTGTCTGCTGGAGCACACTGAAGCAGCAGACCCAGAAGGGAAGTCAGACAAACTTCCAGACAAGCTGTTTGTCAGATAATTGGCATAAAAATTTTGTTTTTCCCTCACCTCTTGAATTATTTGGGTGCTTCACGAAAGATCTTACATCTTCAAATTTTATGTGGAAACGCAACCATGAAGAGAAATTTGTTCTTTATTATTTCCTTTCATTCTTATCTATCTATCTGAGGGTATGTTAGATATATTAGGTTCTATCCATCTCTCTATCTTCCAGCTATATGAATATATATTATATATACATTAGGTTCTATCCATTTATCTATCCTCTATCTGAGCAAATATTAGATGTATATTAGGTTTATCCATCTATCTTCTATATATCTGAGTATATATTAGATATAAATTAGGTTCTATCCATCTATCTATCTGTATCTATCTGAGTATATGTTAGATATATATTAGGTTCCGTCTATCTATCCTTTATCTATTTATCTGAGTATATATTAGATTCCATTCATCTCTCTGTTCTCTATCAATCTATATGAGTATGTATTCGATGTATATTATATTCTATCTATCTGAGTATATATTGGATATATATTAGGTTCCATCCATGTATCTATCTTCTAAGTATATATTAGATATATATTAGGTTCTAACTATCTAGGTATATATACTGTCTATCTAGACAACTAATAGCTATATATTAAGTAATATAAATGAATCTAAAATGTATCAGAGACAGAGAAAATATAATATGTATCAGGCACTATATTCCTGAGAGTGTACACATATATTGGATGAGCCTACATGCTAGGTTATGAGGATTTAGTAATGTACAAGACAGACATAATAAGACAGGGGCAATGTGACCTCACGGTAATTATCACCTAGTGGGCTACAGTCCATCTGTTAAATGCTGGCCTGGAGGAAGTACGGAGCAGTGGGGAGCTATGGGGTCAACAGGAGGCCCAAAATCAGCCTAAAGGGTGAGAGGAATGATAGTCAATAGGGAAGAATCACTGGAGAAAGACGTTATCAACAGAGAATGGTAGTCATCAGGAAAGAATCACTGGAAAAAGACACTATCAACAAAGAGCGGTGGACTAAAATTCAGCATCAACGTCTGTAGTGTTTGTTGCTCTCTTTTTATGTGATAATGAGCATGTCACTTCCCCTAGGGACCTGTGTCCACATGCATTAAATCAGCTCAGCGTTTCTCAAAGTATGTTCCACAGAACCCCTGTCCTTTGCTCTGTGAAAAATGGGTTCCCCAGCTAACCAGGCGTGAGAAACCCACAGGAAATCTTACTCTGTTGAGAATGC
Organism: Chlorocebus sabaeus; assembly: GCF_047675955.1. NCBI lineage: Eukaryota > Metazoa > Chordata > Mammalia > Primates > Cercopithecidae > Chlorocebus > Chlorocebus sabaeus. The sequence continues at coordinate 24,766,602 of NC_132922.1, forward strand.
ACACTGCATTTTGAGGCATAATAAAGGATCAAGAGGTCAGGAGATCGAGACCATCCTGGCTAACACGGTGAAACCCCGTCTCCACTAAAAAATACAAAAAACTAGCCGGGCGAGGTGGCGGGCGCCTGTAGTCCCAGCTACTCGGGAGGCTGAGGCAGGAGAATGGCGGGAACCAGGGAGGCGGAGCTTGCAGTGAGCTGAGATCCGGCCACAGCACTCCAGCCTGGGCGACAGAGCGAGACTCCGTCTCAAAAAAAAAATAAATAAATAAATTAAAAAAAATAAAAAAATAAAAAATAAAGGCTCCAACAAATATTGCAGTAAAAATAGTAACAATTAAGTTGAACTCTACTTCCAAAATGTCTTTGGTAATCCATGCTTTTAAAGTAGAATCTCACCGTTCTATGATTCCACACAATGCTTTCCGAAAACCGCGGAAATGTAATTACGTTATTATAAACACCTTGGCTGGGCACGGTGGGTCATGCCTGTAAAACCAGCACTTTGGGAGGCCAAGGGAGGTGGATCACTTGAGCCCAGGAGTTTGAGACCAGCCAGGGCAACATGGCAAAGCCCTGTCTGTACAAAAAATACAAAAAGTAGCTGGGCGTGGTGGTGGGTGCCTATAGTCCCATCTACTTAACAGGCTGAGGTGAGAGGATCACTTGAGTCAGGGAGGTTGAGGCTGCAGTGAACCAAGATTGTGCCACTGCACTCCCACCTGGGCAACAGAGTGAGATCCTGTCTCAAAAAAATAAAAATAAAGAATAAAAACACCTTATATGTGAATATTACTTTAAAGATTGCAAGCGTGTCCATAATGCCCTGTTTGATTCTCACAGAAAGTCTGAGAGGATGATACAACTCCTTCCTCCATCCCTCTTTTCCTTCCTTTCTTCCTTCCCTGAACAAATTTTCTTTGAATGCCTACCTCTACCAGAATTCAACAATTATAAAACATGAGGAAATTGGGGTCTAGAGAGAAGAAGCAATTCGCGTAAGGATAAGAACTGGAGTTAGAGCTCAGGCTGTGTAGCCCAGGGCAAAATCTGAGAAACAGCAAGTCAGGGCCAGTGGTTCCACAGCAATGACGTGTTCTATGGTAACCTCTCCGAAGCCATTCTTGGCTCTCGCCCACGTAGAAGTAACTACTGACTCCTCTGTATTTTCATCTTATGCTGCTGTCAAAGGTTGTAAGCTAAAACCCTCCAGAGGCCAGGGAAGCAGCGTAAATAAGCCCAGTAGACCTGGCATAGTGGTGGTGACTGAAGCCAAGTGAGGAATTGAGCTCTTCTAGTGGGGAGTTGCCACTATTCAACTCCAGGTAATGGTGACCCTGTGGGAATACAGTCCCGGGATTTCCAGATCTTCTGATTTTGTTTGTGTGTGTGCACCGCTAATATAGACTCTTATAGACGCTTCCTGATGATTCTTGGCCACAAGTTTGATATTTATGATGACTTCAAAATATATTAAAGGGCTGAATTTGACTCAGAGGGCACCAGTTAGAAATGCCCCCAATGAATATACTTCAATCACTGCATTTGACATCCTTTATTATACTTAATTTACATACCTATTCCCTCCCCCCACAACCAGATCGCAATGCCCTTGAGGGGAGGGATTGTGGTGCACTCATCTTGGACTATCCCAGCGTCCACTAAAGGGCTGGCACATCAAAGGGGCATAACAAATGTTTATAGAACGAAGGCTTACATTCCCTCCCTCTAAAGCAGCTGAAAAATAAATATATGATAGTTTTTAATTAAAAAGTAACAGGATGAAATATGCATGAGAATCCTATTCTTTGACAGGAGGCAGCATGTTGAAGAGAAAGATTTTCAAATTATGTTTGCCAGCGATGCTCCCAAAAGACTAAAAAAGTTTTCTGGGCATGCGGTCTCGGCTGGCGAAATCCCCTTCTCTGTTCTGCATTGCAACTAATGCTCATTATGTTTGGATAGTTCTCACAGAAGATGAACATTGCTTGTGAATATAGGTTACCGCCCTTGGCGGCTGTAGAGCTCTACGGCTGAGGAATCCAAACACATCTCAGCTGACCTCACTGCCATCACTTGGACAGTTAATATCTGGGAATGCCTCTCCTCCTGATAATGAAATAATACTAATTGTGTACTGCCTTCAATAAGAGATGTGATTCAGCAGCCTGAAGGTTTAATTATGGGCTTCCAAATCAAGAGAGATCTGAATTGGACTCCCTGGTTTGGCACAACTACCAAGGTGACCTTAGCCATGGAATGAACTGCTCTGAATCTCAGTTTCCTTTTCTGAAAAATTACGTGAATAATAATGTTTACCTTGTTTTGTTACTGCAGGTTGTAAACAGCATATGTGAAAGGCTTGGCATATAATAGATGCTGAATAAGTGACAACTACTATCATCTACGGAGACGGTTTCCAAACTTTTTGTAGCCACAGGATCCCTTTCCAAATTAAATCATACCTGGAATTGTGATATAGAAAATAGAGCAAATGAGAGATGCCCAGGTTTGAGTGGAGGTGGGGATACAAATCTTCCTCCATCCTGGGGAAACTCTTCAGACTCCTGGAACTCTAACGAACAGAGTGTAACAACCATGGGTCTATTCCAACTGTCTCTTTCCCAGATGTAAACACTGAGTTGCATGTGGAGGTGTGACTTGCCTCAAGACACACAGTAGGTCTTCAGAGGAACTAGGGATCAGACCCAGAAAACTGGGCTCTTAGGCTGGCAGTGCTAAGAGAGCAACAGAGTAGAGATTTAAGCAATAGCTTTGGAATCCCTCCATCCTGGTTTATATCCTGGATCCATTTTTGCTGTCTGTGTGTCAATGCCTGTGTCACCTACCCTCTGTGAAACTCACTTTCCCCTTCCGTAAAATGGAGACCATGATTAGTACCTAACTTGCAGAGCTATTATGAGGAACAAATAAGTTAATATACATAAAAGTGCCAAACAGAAAACTTGGCACATAGTTGACATTATATCAGCAATTAATAATAGAAATAATTATAACCACATTCCCAATACCTTGAGCCCATATCAAAATTCACGTTACAGCAAGGGCTTTACTAGTTGTCTTATTCTCACAACAACCAATGATGTAGTGATTGTTCCCTCTATTGTACAGATGGAAAACAAATAAGCTCCAAGAAATGTAGTCATTTGGTTAAGGTCACTGAATAATACACGGGAGAAGTAGGATTTGGATTTATCTTTTGGCAAGGGTCTACTGAAACTCTACCCTATTGCCTTAGAGCCACACTGCCATCTAGCTGGACTGATATGCTTTCCACAAAAACATCCTTGGTTCACAAATGGCAGATGCATGGCATATGTACTGCCACTCTCCACTTCTATGCTCATGGCAGACATTGCTAATCAATTCCTACAGTAGATTTCTATGGATTACAAATGGCTGATACTTGGCATGTGTACCACTGCTCTCCACCTCTGTTCTTATGGCAGACATTATTAATCAATCCATACAGGTTTTCCAACTGACCCTCAAAATCTTTCCTTGTGCAAGGCTCTGTTCAGCCGTTTACAACAGATAGGGTTGGGCTCAAGAGCCACAACTCTCTGTCCACACCCCATCCTCACCCTCTCCCCCAGTCCCTTGCTCTAGGCAGTTGTGCTATGCCTTGCTGAACACACAGAGTTTCAAGTCAGATGGGTCACTGGGACATCTTCTCTTGTCCTCTGGCTCTCTGCCTGCGAAAAGGAACAGCTATTACAGAAAAAGCTATTTGTGCTTAAAAATAATCCTTTATCTAAGAGCTGAATCACATAATTAAGAGACTTTCCCAATAAGATTTAACACTCCCACTAGTATCAATGGCTATTGTCCACCTCCCAGCTGAATTTAGCTTCCTGCCCTGTGCCTGCGGTCCAGCAATTTTCTTGTACCTGAATTAAACACTGATGAGAATCTACTTGTCCCAAATTGGCCCCACTGAGATTTATGCCTCTGAAGGGTAAGGGGAGGAACTCAAGGGCATTTGGATGAGAGGAAAAAAGAATCATTCATGATCCCTTGAGAACCTAGTACTTTGTTTTAAAGACACATGGAACTGAGGGAATGAAGAGAAGCATCTTAGCCACACACTTCTAGTTTTGTAGTTGTCGCTCCTGACTTCCTCCTTCTCAGACAATCACGGTTTTTCTTTGTTTTTGTTCTTTGGCTTGATGGAAAAAAAAATATGATACACTGATACAGAACAAATGCAACAGGCACGTTCGGATCAAAATGTATGCAGCTCACTTCACAATTATGGAGCTGTCACATAGCTGACAGCTCTGTCATATTTCTAAAAGTTACACACACCTCTTTCCATGTACCCTCTAGGTGTCTACGTGTGTGTGTGTGTGTGTGTGTGTAGAGAGAGAGTGAGCTATAGAGACAAAGAAAGAAAGGTTGAGAAAGGCAGGTAGATGCCCGTTGTCCTATTCACTTCTTTGCTTTCAACCTTAATATTCTTGTTCTTCTTCCTTCTTTACATTTACCTGGCAAAACTTCAACCCAGATTGAATCCAAGTGCTGATCTTTTCCACACCTGTGTCTCTACAGATAAAATGGCTGGAAGACCAAAAAACACCCAGGTTAACTAGTATCACTTTAAATGTATGCTGAGTACCTGTTGCAAGTCCATGATCCCAGCTGCAAGACAACTTTCATGACCCTCCCTTCAACTCTCCAACTCTTCCTCCTCAGTTTTGGTTAATGTCCCTGCTTCCTTTCCTCTAAGAAAACAGGAAGGGGTTATTTGCCCCATGCCACACTTCCGCCACACTCACTCTGCCAACCTTCCGCAGATGAGCTCATGCCCCTGTCCCCTCCCTGTACCATGAATGCCTGCCGATGCTGACAGCTCCTCCATGGGAGTTCTGGGTTCCTCTGCCCACACCCAATCGAGCCACATCACTCCAGTGATCAATCCTTTTCTCTCCCAAATCATAAGTGTTTCTCTTTTTACTGGATTATTCCCATCAGCAAATAAATTTGCCATAACAGTTCCCTTCTTAAAACAAAACAAGTAAAAACAACGAAGAGCTTTGACCCACATCCCACTCCAGTCACCATCTGTTCCTTTCAGAAAAAAAAAAAAAAGTTACTCAAAGGAGTCGTCCAGATTTCTCCAATTCTTCCTCTTCCATTCTCCCTTGTGTTCACTCCAACCAGGGTGCCCTGAGACCTGTGCTGTCAGGATCACTGACGATCTTCATTTTTCCACATCCAATGGGCCATTCTTAGGTTCATCTTACCTAAATCATCAACAGTATTTGTTACAACTGATTGTTTGCTTTGTCTAGAAATGTTTTCTTCACTTGGCTTCAAGAGAAGCCACTTAGCATAAGCATGCTACTGGCTTCCCTCCTCCCTATGTAGCTGTTCCCCTCCCATCTCCTTTCCTGGCTCCCCCTCATTGGCTGAACTCTACACGGTCTACACACAATCTCAGAACTCTGGACTCTTCCCTTCTTCCCTGTGTACACTCACTCATGCAGACTGGGTCTCACCCAGTCTCCTAGCACTAACTACAAGCTCTACCGCCAAAACTCCCATAGAAAATATGTATATCTCCAGCCTCAGTCTCTCCCTTGAGCTCCAACCTATATAGTCCTGCTCATCGTCTTCTACCTAGAAATATCTACCAGGCATCCAACCTAAGGTGTCCAACCCCCTGCACATCTGCACTTCCCATATCTCATAAATGACAACCCTATCCTTCCAGCCACTTTAGTTCATTTCACTGCCTCCTTTTTCTCACTCTCTACATATACTCCATCAGGAGATCCAGACTTCTCAAATCAGCCAGACTCTGATGACTTGCTAAAACCTCCATTGTTATTATTCTGGTCCAAACTGCCATCACATCAAATCTGGATTATTGTAGTGGCTTCCTCTCGTTCTTCCTGCCTCCATGCCTGCCCCTAACATTCATTCTCCACATAGCAGCCAAAAGGATCATTAGAACATGAAACATTTTAGGTCACTTCTCCACTCAAATTTCTCCAATGATTTCCCACCTGACCTGGAGTCAGAACCGTAATTCTTACCACAAGCTGCAAAGACCCTGCATGATCTATCCTCCACTATCTCTCTCTTCCTTCCTGGTTTCAACCAGCACCTGGTCTCTTTACAATTCTTTGAACATACCAGCCACAGTCCTGCCCCAGGGCCTTTGTGCTTGCACTTCCCACCTCCTAGAATGTGCTTCCCCTGCATATTTGCACAGTTTGCTCTCACTTTCTGTTATCTCTTCTTAAATCTCACCTTATCAGAGAGATTTTTTCTGAACACATCATGTAAAATATATCCATGCCCCTACACACATATATACCCTACCAGGAGAGGCAAGAGCTCATCGCAATTCGTACAGCTCCCATGACCAGCTTGTGGGAAAATACAAAGTATGTTTTTTGAAGTCTCTACAAGGGTCTCCAGTAGAATTGAATTTCAGCTGCCCACCGTAAAACCCACTCAATATCATGTCCTTTATCGGCTTTCTTCTTTTCCTTGTCTCAATTTCCCACTCCCTAATGATGCTTTCTTGGATAACCTCCTAAATAAATGACCTCCACTTGAACCTTCCACTCAGGATCTTCTTTTAGGGGAAACTACGCTAAGTCCCACTTTTGTGTCAATTATACTTACATGACATGATGTATACTTATCAATCTATTCTTTGTCATCTGTCTCTTCCCGCTGGAATACAAGCCCCAAAAAGATGCACCATGCTCTCCTCTTGGGATGGCTGGCAGGTACTTAGCACATATTTGCTCAATAGAAGGGTTAATTTATTCATCTGACAATTAGTTCTTCAATGCCTATCTTGTGCTGGGCTCTCTTCCAGTTACTAGGGATACAGTGGGAACCACAATGAGTAAGGTTTCTATTCATAAGGAGCTCACATTCTGAGTGGATGGATGAATAAATGGATGGATGGATGGATGGATGGGAAGATGGGAATGGAGGGCGAATGGGACCCACTACAGCCTTACAGCACCTAGCATTTGGAGGCTAAGAAATCATATCTACTCAAGGACATTTTGCAAATAGCCCTTCAGGACCTGTGCTTGCTTCTTCTACTCTATTACCTCTACCTCTTAGCCATGTCCCTGCCAAATGATTTTTTCCCAGAAATTCTTGCGTATTTTCTCACTTCTGGACTGGTATCCTGTGCCTGCTCACTGCCTTCGCAGACCCCACTTCACATCCTCTAATATCTTCCCTGCCCACTCTGGTGCTGATGCCATTCTTCTTCTGGTCTGGGACTTTCAAAGCAATTCTGCCCAAACACTACATGCAAGGTAATGATCTTTCCTCATGCACTGTTTTAAGTGCAGTGTGATTTGAGTGTGTGTTCATAGGATATTCTTCTTTCTTGCTAATGGTAAAGGAAGGCAAGGTGAGGAGTGTTCCAGTCGTTCAAATGGGACTCACATGGAATCCTAGCACTTCCTAGCTGAGTCCCCTCAGCCAGTGACTTCATCTCATGGGGACTCAGGTTACCCATTTGTTAAATATGGATGGGAAGAGTTCCCCTCCCCCCAGAATGCTGGATGATTCAAATGAAATTATGAGTGTAAAGAAGAATTTTTATTCAAATCCTGGCTCTGTCTCCCACTCATTGTGTGACCTTGGGTAAATGTCTTCACCTGTCTGTCCTTTTGTTTGTATAGCAATAAAATGGAGATAACTGTGAGTGCTTTATAAGGTTGTTTGAGAATTACAGAAAACCATGCATAAAAAATGCTTGGCCCAGAATCTGGTGCACAGAAAATGCTTAATAAATTCTTACCATTATTATTTTTCTAAAGCCTTTGAGCTCAAGAGCCATAGTGAAATAACAGCCACCACCAAGCATGCTGGGCAAATCTCTAGAACATCAGGCTGCTCCAGTAAAATGCGATGTCATCGGTGATAAAATCTAGCCTAGAGATGCTGCAGTTCTGGAGTTCAGAATCTTCTGTTCTTCCCTGGGCATTTTGCTTCTCAACAAGCACTTGAGAAGCAAGCCAAGCTTCTTCAATTCTGGGGAAGGCAACTGCTGGAAAGCCTGGGGTAAAATATGAAAGCCTTCCTCTTCACACTTATCCTGGTAGCAATCTTAAAGAGGGCAACACACCACCCTTTTATCTTCATCTGCAGATGAATGTAAAACACACTGCTTGGGGGATGATGAATGGGGGAGCCTGCTGAACAGATCAGTTCCCCTCCAGAAGGTTGAGGCTCTTTTTCTGAAGGCAAATACATCATCCAAAGGCCTGCAGCAAAGGGTAGATTCTAGCCAGGAGCGGAGAAAGAATGATGTTGGTCCTTTTCAATAATTAGTTTCATTTAGTCTTTAGAAAATTTTATTGGGAAATATATCATACCTTAAAAAGTAGTGAAAAATCTATGTATACAGTTAAGGAATAATAGTAACATAAATATCTATGCACCCACTATTTGGCTCATGAAACAGAACATTATTAATAATTTAGAAGCTTCTAAAACATAGCACTACACTGAATTTGTTTTAATCATTCCCTTGTTTTTTCATACAGTTTAACCATCTTGTACATGTTCCTAAATTTTGATAGTAATGACAGTAGTAGTAACAACAACTAGTCAAAAATAATAATAAAGGCTAACATTTACATAATGTTTGTTCTGTGCCAGGTATGCTTCTAAGTATTTTACATATATTGATTCATTTAATCCTCACAACAACCCTTTGAGGTGGGAACCATTGCTATCTTCAACATTCTATAAATGAAGAAACTGAGGCATAGAGAGGTTACATAACTCATTAGAGTCACTGATCTAGAAAAAGGGAATACTCAGTCATGAACCCACTTTTGGGCCCAGAGTCCATAACGACTATGATCTCCTGTCTGTCAATATAGCATTAATTTTTATTGTTCTTGAACTTTATATACATGGACTCATATACTATGGATTTTTTATGGGATTTATCTCTTTGAATGAATATTAAGTTTCTGAGATTCATGCCCATTAATGTGTGTAGCTGTAGTTTATTCACTTTTACAGCTGCATAATATTCCATTATATCCATTCTCCTCTAATGTGTGTTGCTGTGGTTTATTCATTTTTTACAGCTGCATAATATTCCATTATATCCATTCTTCTATTGTTAGAAACATGGGTTGATTCCAGTTTCTCATTGGCTCTCTGCAGAGATCCCGCCAAGTAGAATATGATCCTCTTGGTTTTACGCACCAGGAAACTGAGGTTCAGAGATGGGAAGAGGCTTTCCCAGGTCACAGCTGTCATATGCAGAGAAAGACGTTCAACTTGGAACTACCAGCTTTCAAGCTCTAGATCTTTCTGATGTTCTGTGCTGAGATCTCAACTGCTAAGCACAGCCTTTTAAATCTGAAACTGTGGTGCTATTTTTAGTCTTTTTCATAAAGAAAAGTCTCTAAAGTCTCCCTTCTTTTCCTTCAAATGGGAGGAGCCACATTTGTTCTTTCATACAAACAAATGTACATATGTTTGTAGACATACATACATGTGAATGACAATCCCTGAGTTAAGTTTCCTGGATAGAGAGATAAATAAGGTCTGCCTGGCCTTAGAATTTCTCTGGGTGTAGGGAAAAAAGACAGACATTCCTAAGACTAGTTAAAGCGTTCCTTAGGTCCTATAGGAGCGAGAACTACAAAGGAGTCTAGAAGCACAAGGCAGTAAGTGAAAAATCAAAGAAGACTTCCTGAGGCTGAATAGGAGTTATACTGTTAGACAAGGGAGGGCATTCCTGATGAGGAAACGACATCAAGACTTTGCAGTAGGAAAGTCATTGCATGTTCAAAGAGTGGGGAGACATTTGGGGTGTCTTGAGTGTGAACTGAGGGAGAGAAGGAAGCATCTAAAGAGAAAAGTACTATGTTGAGTAGTTTTGGATGCCAGTCTAAGGTGTTTGAACAGGCTAAGGTGTTTGAACATGGTCCTATGAGGATGATTGTCATTGAGGGTTTCAAGTTGTGAAGGTGACAGGATGGGGTGACTGTTTCAGAACAATCTCATGTCTGACATGGAGATTAGTCTTGGGAAATAGTCATGGAGCTCCCCTTTGGAGAGAATGAAAGTCTAGGATCCCATTCTGGGCAGTGCTGAGGCTCCAGAAGGGAATTCAAAATCTGTGTTTAAGATCTTTTATTTTTCTCATGATAATAACTATACATAATGTGTATGGGATGTACTGCATTAACTGGGTGAGTCTAGGAAAATGAATTAATCTCTTAATCTCTCTGTGTTGTGGGTACCTTATCTATAAAATGAGCATAATAATAACTCCTAATAATATAAAGAAATTTTATGACAACTAAGTGAATTCATACTTGTGAAACCATTAGAACTTTGCCAGGCACACAACCCTTAATATTATTGGAAGTTTTACGCTATCATCGTCATCATCATCATCATCATCATCACATTTTTAGGGCACAAAAACAGGCTTTGAAATATATTAAATGATATTGCATCTTTTGACTAGCCCTGTGGCGTGGGTAGCACATTTTCCTCCACAGACAGAACAGAGTTCTGAGAGGTTGAGAGATTTGTCCAGTGTCACCGGAATCAATAATAGGCTTGCAATCTCAACTCGTATCTTCTTCTGTGTTTTCAGCCATGAACGCTTACACTCCCTCTCAGGCCAGGACATTGTTCTCTGCCCTACTTGGAATGTGAAAGGCCTCGGAAATTATCAACAATTTGAACTCTGCCATATCTTGGTCAGTACCTTGGACAGTGACGGGCATTCTTAAAGAGTTAAGCACTTAAGTCACAGAGCAGCATTCCCCCAGTGTTCATTCTAGCATAACCACTATCAGCCTTACCACAAATTAAATAGCATCTTCGGGGGGAGTCTGAATGCCTCCTTACTTACTTTATAATTCCGCAAGACATCCCCCAGCCTACACTCTTCTTGTTTATCTTCAAGGCTAATTCTTTGCTCTGTTCACAGTGGGAAGTATGTGCCCAGGTCCTGAGCAGTTAATTAAGGTCAAAACTCATTTTCTCGATAAATAGCAGTAAGATTAAGGCTGCAGAGTATAAGGTATCCTTCATTATTCAGGAAACAGGCATATGCTTGAGGGAGGATGGGACTGGGTGGAAGATACGAAGGAAAGAGTGAAAATTACAAAATATGTTGGCAAACTCATGGGTTAGACCATTAAGATTACAAATCCAAAAATTCCATCTGTTGGATTTCAGGGCCAAAACACGAAACAAGAAGAGTGAATCCCTTAAAATAAGCCCAAACAAGCCCTTGTTCTAAATCTCTTAGACTAAGATCAAAGGACCCCAACAAGGTCTTCCAATGACTTAACTGAACCTCTGCTGAATCCAGAATTTTCTTCTTTGATGTCCTTCTCAGTAGAACTAAGGAGGATTCACAGATGAACAATATAAATTCAGCATTTGGACTAGTTCTGGCCACCAGGAGGCTGTTTGGATGTTCCTGGTGGTCTGGTGGAGAAAGAACCCAAGCTGGAAGCTGGAGACTTGGGCATGACACCAATTTTGTCTGTTACCTGAGCCAGCCCTCTATCTTTTCTGGGCTTCGGCATCTGTATCTGTCAAATGCAGATAATACCTATCTTGGCTTCTTTGGTGGAGTGTGCATGCAAGCTTCTGTCCATGTGTAATCATAGATTGAATGACATAAGCATTTTGAAAAAGTAAACACAAAGGTGTAGAGTTCCTTTGTTTAGCTCTGATCACAGATAGTTTAGTAATTATCTGTTTATATGTATTTCTTTCCCAAATGATAGTGTGCTTCTTGAAGATGGGGTCTGTATCTCATTCATCCTTGACTTTTTAGCACCCAACACAGTGTCATGTACAGTGTGGTCCTCGCTAAATATTTGTGGAACAAGGGGCAGGATAACCAAATAGTGTAGAACATAAGCTCTGCGTTAGAAAAACAGGGTTGTGTCTTGACTCTGTCACATCTCAGCAATGTGACCTTGGACAAATCTTGTAACCTCTGCCATCCCCAGTTTCCCATCTGTAAAAGGGTGATGGCACCTCAATGGGCCATTGGGAATAGTAAACGAGGACATGAATATAACATTTAGGAGAGCTCTTGGTATCTAGTCAGTGGTCAAGAAACCTTAGCTAACATATTTATCTTTTGTATTCTAATTCTTGTGTTGTGAGCCATGAAGGGTGTCATGAAGGAGCTTAACCACTAAGTGAGCACTCTGTCATTTTTTGTGTGATTATCCCAAATCTATTGCAATCTAACTGATTCATCTACCAGTGGATATACAGAAATAGCCAGGAGAGTCTCCAGGTGCTGTGGAAAGGTGGGCAAATTACAGTTGGCTCTGTTGTTGTTCTGCTTAGCAATCCCATACTAATTGCTTTCTATCTCCCAGCCTTGGTTTCCCTAGGTAAAGAAGTAGCAAGAACTGATTTCTAAGCTCATCCCTCTGTTTTTAAGCACCATGAATATCTCTGTGCTAAAAAAGAGGTCATCCTTTCAGAAACCCCTGCAGCTGCTCCCAGGGAGGAGTAGAACATAATGGAACAAGGGATGCTAGCTTTGAACAGAGCCAGGATGATCCCACGGGCATCAGTGTTGGTGATCCAGTCCAAACCCAGGATGCCTGAAAGACACAGTTCAAAGCTGAAACCAGAGACACGCACTCCGCATTTCATTTGAGGACATCTAAGTGGGAGGGCTCTCCTGAATCACACCCTCATCACCCCAGGGAGTCATTTTACTTGGGTAACACATTTCCCTGAACTGAGTACTCGCTATTAAAGGAAGTCATCAGTGGCTGTGATTCAACAAGAAGACCATTGCTGCTATACTGAAAAGGAACTAGAATCCATTTTCTTTCAAGAAATGGGATGCTTGCTTAGGGAATTGAGAAAAAAAAAGCAAAGTAGGCTCTTCTTTACCTCTTTCACAAATTAGACAGAGCATGCAAATCTTGAGGCATCAGCAGTACTGGAAACTGGGGTCTCTTTGTATAGCTTCAGCAGGAACTGAGGATATACCAGACAACATTTGAGAGGTTTGGCTCCATTGTGCCTTTGCCGTGAACCAGTTATGTGACTTTGCACACACCCTTTCCTTTTCCTGAGGTTGGGACTCAGTTGTCTGCTCTGACACTGGCTTTTTCTATCCTAACACAAAAGTAAGTAATAAGAATTGTCCAGGATGGGCCAAATATCCCTACTGTGAGTCCAGTACTGGTCTGGCTGCTGGAGATGCAATGTAGTTCCTACGTGCCTAGAGCTGATAAGTGAGGAAGCAGAGATATAGAAAAGTAAGTGAGAATAATATTGGCAGCAGAGTTGGAAGGTACAGATGCCTTGCGGGAGATGTGGGAAGGGCTGTGTGTATGTGTGTGCATGTGTGAATGCATGTATGTGTAAGTGCATGTGTATATGCATATGTGTTCATGTATGTGCTTGCATGTGCATGTATGTGTATTTTAAGAGGAGTCAGAGAAGCTTTCCCAGAGGTTGGGTGTCTAAACTAAACCATAAAGAAATAGAATTTAAATTATCTTTTTGTGAGCACTTACTATGTGATAGGTAAAGAATTATTTTATTTAACTCTTTAAAACATTTTTTGAGGCAGGTAGTATTATCATTATTCTCATCTTAGAGATGAGGAAACTGAGGCCCAGAGAGGTTAAGTCATTTGCCCAAGGCTGCAGAACTAAGAAGGGGCAGAGCTGGAGTTTGAACTCAGACTCTTAGGCTTCAGAGCCCATGCACTAATCAGCCACCACACTGTCTCTTAGTATGGAGGCTGGTCAGATAAATAGAATGGCGAGAGGGAGCTCTAGATGGAGAGAACAGTTCATGCGAAGGTCTGCGCATGAGCTACAGGGTGGTGAGTCTGAGGAGCTGGATGCTGTGTATATTGCTTGGAAGGTAGTGTGTGGGGTGGGTGGAGAGGGTCAAGGAAGCAGTTGGTGGCACCAGATGAGGCCAAAGAGAAAGGTAAAATTTATGTTCGTGCCTACAATCCTAGCACTTTGGGAAGACAAAGTGGATGGATCTTTTGAGCCCAAGAGTTTGAGACCAGTTTGGGTAATATGGTGCGATGCTGTCTCTACAAAGAATACAAAAAGTTAGCTGGGCGTGGTGACGCATGCCTGTAGTCCCAGTTACTCAGGAAGCTGAGGTGGGAGGATCACTTGAGCCTGGGGAGGTCAAGGCGGCAGGGAGCCGAGATTGTACCACTGCGTTCTAGCCCGGGCAACAGAGTGAGACCCCATCTCAATGAAAAATCAAAGGGAAAATTTATACTAGGAAATACTAAACCAGAACTTTGTCCTAGGGCAAAAAGGAGTTGCTAAAGAGTTTTCAGCATTGGAGAGCTATAATCAGACTTCTTGTTTCAAACAGTCATTCTGGCTGCCCTCTTCAGAGTGGAATTTCCCTGCCTAGTGCTGATGGCATGAGACTTTTTCAGGAGACGAAGTGAATTGTCATCCCAGAGGAGAGCAGTCCTCAACTACCTTCATCCCTCCCACACTCAGTGTAATCTTCTCTCCATATATGACCCAACAAGCTTCTGTGTCATCATGGTGACAACATCTCACAACGGGTCACACCTGTCACACAGGGGCCCATGAGGGTTTAGTAGGAAAATGGCTACTTCCTGTTCATTCCTAGTCAAGGTCTGGGGGAGATATCCATTGAGAAAGAATGGGTGATAGTTTAGAGAAAGAATCAAAGGCAAGGAGTGGCTACTCAATGAAAGCAAGTTTGACATTTGGTTCTGTATGCAAATTGTGCTCCCTGCCAGATTGATTGGTGATAACTACTTTGGAGCTTTAGTTTTCTCATCTGTAAAATGAACTGGTTAAAGAAAGGCAATATTGGCCGGGCGCAGTGGCTCAAGCCTGTAATCCCAGCACTTTGGGAGGCCGAGACGGGCAGATCACGAGGTCAGGAGATCGAGACCATCCTGGCTAACACAGTGAAACCCTGTCTCTACTAAAAAAAAAAAAAAAAATACAAAAAACTAGCTGGGCGAGGTGGCGGGTGCCTGTAGTCCCAGTTACTTGGGAGGCTGAGGCCGGAGAATGGCATAAACCCGGGAGGCGGAGCTTGCAGTGAGCTGAGATCCGGCCACTGCACTCCAGCCTGGGCAACAGAGCGAGACTCCGTCTCAACAACAACAAAAAAAAAAAAAAAAAAAAGAAAGGCAATATTTTCCAAAGCATATTGCAACTTACTGATTTACAAGATGCTCAGGGGGAAATACTATTATGACAAAATAAATTTAGGAAAGGCTGCTTACTATGGCCCCCTTTAGGTGCTTCGTATGATACTTTGCCACGTTAAAGGCTCTGATAAGTTCTGTAGAGAAGACATTTGCTTAATCTACAGGCTTTACACTTGACAATGGACTCCGATGTGACATCTCTGAGCATCACATCAAACCAGTGACCTACAGCATCCACACTGGGGAAATTGGAAATGAAGGATGCATAACGGCTTTCCTTCCTCTAGGAGTTGCTAGTTTGAGATAAAGAGCTCCCGGATGACAGGAATGATACCTCACACAGTGGTGCTGATAAAATATTGCATGAAAGGAAGAAGTTCATGACTGCTCATGCCTGTGGATAATCTAAAAAGAATCCCGAATCTTTCTATTTTACCAGGTGCTGTATGATGTACCTGGTAATTCCTAGAACCATTTATCGATCACATACTATATGCCAGATTTTGAGGATGCAGATATAAACAAACTAATTCTCTGTCCACCAGCAGTTCCCTGCCTCTAGGGGACCTGGCACTAAACAGCAAGTGCCATAATAGAGACCTATGCAGAGAATGGTGGACATTGGGCATCTTTTGTTTGCCATTTTACCCTTTTCCACCCTGCTCTGGCCTCCAGACCCTGATCCATATGGACCCTGTCAGCAGACTTCCTTGTCTTTTTGCTGCCTGTTGTTTTCAGCCAATGAAAGGCACCAACAAGCTACTGGAGAGTCAGAGAGAAGTAAGGTTGAGAGTTTATTCTCTTGGCTCCCTCCTTGACAGGTCACTACAGTGTGGGTGTGTTCCTTTTTCAAGCCTCCTGCCAGGGAATCTTGTCTAAAGTTCTAGCCTCTGTGAATGGTATAATTGTTCTTCCTCCCTTTGCAGCTTCAGGACTAGAGGTAGTAACAGCTTTCCAGTGTTGCTAGTCCCAGGTGCTGTACTATGCCTTGTCAGTTTCCTTTAACCCTGCCCATTGTAATGCACACTCCATTGTAAACAGCCTCTTAATCAAAGTCTCCTTGTGGTGTCTAGTTTGAGTATGGCATTTGTTCTCAACTGGGACCCTGAGTAATGCATGATGTGAACCCAGAGAGTGGTGTGGTGGATACACAGAGGTGGGGCAGGAAGCTAAACCTCAGGAGAGGAGGGGGATGACTAGTAAAAGCTTCACAGAGGAATAAACATGTGAGCTGGGTTTTGAAGGCCAACTAGGAGCTTTCTGGAAGATTTTGTATTGATGAAAGATGCACCTGAACAAAGATATAGGGGTAATCAAAGGTAAAATCCATGCTAGGAAATAATAAATCAGAACTTTGTCCTGGGGCAAGGAGGAGTTGCTAAAAAGGTAAACTTTACAGGGGTAAACTTTAAGAATAGCATAAAGTTAAATGATGCTGGCTCTTCCAAAATCATTCTCCCATGTCTCTGAAACTGACCATCTTGGAGGATGTGAAAGTAACCTCTGGTCACAAATTCTTCAGGATTCAATGACCAACATGCTGCAAATAAGCCCTGGCACCTCTGAGATTGCAAATAAATAGCCTATAGGCAAGACTGGAAATGCAAAGAGTTATATTGGACCCACAAAGATCTTTGAGAAGAAAACTCAAGGCAACACTTACAAATTGAGATAGTGTACTTCAAAACTCTGGCTTCTTAAAAATGAAGACAGAAAGAGATGGTCTGGGAACACCATGATTGCATTCACACTTGGCAGCAATCAGTTGGAGCTGGGACGCTCTCTCCAAAGCTAGCATAGGTCCTGTAGTTTTCCACAGTCCCCACCACTCCCTATTGACCTGGTCTTTGTGCTGTTGTCCGCAAAGCTCTATAAAAATTATCCACTGAACTCTATAATGATTTAGATTGATAACCCTGGATGTAGAAGATACAGTCCCATCTATAAATTCTGTACCGTTCCTTTTCCCTCTGCCCGTGCCTTAAACAAAGAACTTTTCAACACTCTGACGTGTCTTTCTCTAGATCAGTGTCTGGGAAAGGCTGGAGCATGTTTTTGCCTCACCACCTTTGTGCAACTTACACACAGTCTTTTTCTTAAGTGGGCAGAGAGTGGGTTTGATCTGCCTCTCATGATCAGAGCTGGCAGGATTTTAAAAGCCTGCACCAGAAAAATGCTTGTTCTTTGATATACGATGCCAGCCCCAGAAGGACTCTGGGAGCATCCAAATCATCCCCCTCATTTTACAGATGGGGAAACAGATGGAGATAATGGTAGGACTCACACAGGCACACATAGTGAATAAGGGGTGAAGTGGGAAAGAGAAGGGAAGCAACATTTGGTGGCTCACTACTAGATGCTTCATAGGGGAGGATTGTGTTCTTTTCATAATCAATTAGATAGTTCTTAATTCCTTTTTACAAATGAAGTGGTGAATTCTTGGAGAAAATAAGTAAGATATCAGAGGTCACATGGCCAAAATATTGTAATAATTTTGAACTTAGGGGCCCCGGAGTCAAATAATGGGCATAGGTGCCAGTATCAGCTCTGCTACTGACAAAAAAGAAGTCACTGACTCATTCCACTGACTCTTCCTAAAAGAACACTCTAGATTTCTAAGCTCACAGAGTGAAGTTGTCCTGGACACTAGAGGGTTATCATGACAGGAACAGTCTCTCCTCTCTATAATGGAAGCTACTATAGTGTGACACTGAAACGGGACAGCCTAGGTTCGTAACCCATTCTTCCATTTGCCATCTTTGCACCCTTGACTAAACCACTTCACCTCTCTGAGCCTTAGTGTTCTAATCTCTAAAATAAGAACAGGATGTCTCTCAATGGAGTGGAGGTGGTTAAGAAGATCAATGCAGTAATATTGTAAAGTGCCTTGCAAATCATAGACTGTGCTTTAAAGATTTGGTCCTGCTTGGGTCGGGGGCGGTGGTTCTCAAGACCATCCACTGATTCACTACAAGCACTCACAGGACTTAGCATGCAGTTGTACTCATGGCTAAGGCAACACTACAAGGATTCACAATCAACTTAGTAAAGGAAAAGACACAGATAAGGGTCTGGAAGCCATGTGCAGGCTTCCTATGTTCTCTCCCTCCCATGGAAGATCACACAGAACACTCCCTCCAGTAGCAAAAATGCAGCAATTCATTTGTAATATTTATAATGCCCAGCATAGCCCATTTGAGATTCAGAGTTTAGGGTGGTTTTCGGGGGTTGTTCATATAGATTTTTCTGTCTAGCAACAACCAAAACTCCAGACTCCCAGAAAGAAAGCAGGTGTTCACCATAAATTACATTGTTTCTATAAACAGTCAAGGCAGAGAGAATCAGCCTTATCAGTTAGGGAATGGAGGAGACATTTTAAAAGCCAAGTTCCCAGATGCCAGCTAAGGAGCAACTTGCAAACAGGCCTTTATAAAGATTACATCCTCAGGCTTGCTGTTTTAATTCTTTTCTGCAAAGACTCCCTTTCAGAACACTTTTGCTCATTCTACAAATCTTTTTGAAGCTTCTATGCAGTTTCTGGGACCGCAAGGCTATATGTAGAGAACAGAAAGTTCTGAACTCAAGGAATGGGCAATCTGGAAGAACAAAGAAAAAAGCAAAAGCAGTGACAATATAACACTCTGCAGGACAGAAAACCTGTTTTTTTTTCTACCTGTGCGCTCTCCCTGTTTCTGGGATAACAGTATCCACTTCTTCTCTTTGGAGAACTGCACCACCATTCACCCAAGAAATTCTCTGCTAAGACTGCCAGTTGCAGATGGCCGTAGACACTTGCATATAAGCCAAGCCTGGCCAATGACATTCTGTTGACCACCAAGGGACAGAAAGTAGTTGAGACTGTGTCACCCATGGCAATGTCTTAGAGAGACCATTTGCCAACTCCTGCTTTTATGGTCCCTAAAGCTTGACTGGTCCATGCCCTTTCAGAAGCCTGGTGGCTTCTTCCAATAACTCCTTGTTCTGACTCAAATGAGCTAAGGTTGTTTTTTGACATTTGGACCCTAGCTGGAACCTGCAGGAGAAATGTCTTGGCTGGAGAAGAAGAGTAATGTGGGATATGTATCAGGGACAACTATATCCTAACAAAATGTAAAATGGGAAGAGATGGCACTGAAGTTGCAATCACTAAGAAGGACAGGGAGCATATTCTAGGTGCAGAGAGTATCATACTCAAAGGCCCAAGAGTGTGAGGGTGCAGAGTGAGTCTGAGCAACTGAGAAATTCAGCATCTTAAGTGCTGCCTGGAAGCAGTTGGGGTAGACAGTTTTGAAGATGATATGGGATAAGCCAAACCACTGAAACTTGCATGCCACTTGAGGGAGTTTGGATTTTATTTTGCAAGCAAGCATGGAAAGATGAATATTTTGGATAGATTATGCTGACTACAGGGTGGAAGCCTCATGAATGGACATCTGGAGAAAGCCATTATCAAGATCACGTTCTTTATCAGAGAACTTTTATGCTCATATCTGCATTCCATCTTCATCACATTCCAGATTGAGAGAGGGCAAAATCTATCTCCATTTTTACAGATGGGAAAGTAAAGAACCACCTAGAAGGAGACTAGAGCTACACCATGATGAAACGGGGTCTCCACACCATGACTCTTGAGCTGGAGGGTTTGCCATTGCTGTGAGTAAACCAGGGTATCTCTCTGTGTACCCTGAGGCAAGCCAATGGGTCTAAAACTCAGAAGATTCATGGGCCAAGCAAGTAACATTAAATGAGCAAATTAGGTCCATGTGGGCCAGTAGGGGTAGAGATGGAAATGAACTGATAGTAAAAAGGGGGAAGTGTGACTAGATATCAAGGGAAGGTAGAAGTCTGAATTTTGTGTGAAATGTTTTTATTTTTGAAGCACTGTGCTAGTCAAACTAAAGCATTCCCACCTGCAGGCCACAGGTCTTCAGCCCCTACATTAAATTTCCACCAAGCCCCAGCTAGGATTGCCAGATTCAGCAAATAAAAATAAGATGCCCAGGTAAATTTGAATTTCAAGCAAGCAATGAATAATGTTTTAGTGTAAGCGTCTTAGTCTGTTTGTGTTGCCATAAAGCAATACCTAAGGCTGGGTAATTTATAAAGGAAAGAGGTTTATTTGGCTCCTGGCTCTGCAGGCTGTACAAGAAGCATGGCACTGGCATCTGCCTCTGGTAAGGACCTCAAGCTGCTTCCACTCATGGGAGAATATAAAGGGGATCCCGCTTGAACAGCAATCCCATGGTGAGAAAGGAGGTAAAAGAAAGAGAGTGGGGGATGTGTTAGGCTCTTTTCAACAACCAGCTCTTGCAGGAACTAATAAGAGTGAGAGCTCACACTTATACACCCCACTCCTCCAGAAGTTGTTAATCTGTTCATGAGAGATCAGCCCCTGTGACCTAAACACCTCCAACACTCAGATCAGATTTCAACATGAGGTTTGGAGGGGTCAAATATCCAAACCATAGCATGGAGTATGTCCCAAACATGGCATGGGGCATACTTGTGCTAAAAAAATTCTTTTTTGACTTTTTAAATCTAAAATTCAAATTTAACAAGGGTTAGGATTAAGGTTAAGGTTAGCGACTCTATCCACGCCAACCTGCTTGCCTTACCCAACACAGAAGAAATAAGCTGGCTTCATGTCCACCTCCAGGCTCATCTGGGGCCTGTGCTAATTCTGCACCTTCATCAATAACTCTTGCAGCTCAGCCCACAATTCCCCTTGAGACCTATCCTGTCACCTTCTCCTCCTGCCGTTGATGGATGGGGACCACAGAGGCTTATTAGAGATATCTGGAAGAGCCCCATGCAACTGGGGCTTGCAACATTCACAGCACAATGCCTATGCCATCCAAGATTGACAGCAATGCAATACTGGGCTGAATATTGAATATCTTCTGCCGTTTGATCCTTATAAGAGGCGAGGAAATCCTCCCGACCCTCACAAAGCCAAGAGCTCTGGTCATCTGGTGCTGATTAGAGACTCCGGAACAGCTCGGTGGGATCCGGCTCCCGCAGTTCGCAGATAAGACGATAACGTGTCGTGCTTACTTGGAAGCATTACTTGGGAGTATCCAAACAGCCAAATGCAAAGTTTTCTTCCGCTGCCCACCAAGTATACAAGCCCCTGGTTGCAAAGAATCTTTGTAAATGGCTGGGTAATTGGAGGTGTCCTGATTCTCATTCTTTCTTCTAAATGTCCTTCCTGTTTGTCTTTGAATGTCCCGCTGATGAATGGCCCCACTGTCAGGCAGAGACGAGGTGATAGGAGTGGAGTCAGTCCTGTGACTCATCTCATTTCCTGTGCCAGGCCCAGTGGCTCCAATACCCACTTATCCGTCTTTCCCATGCCTCAAGGGAGAAACTCAAATGTTCCTGTGCCCCCAGGGCAAAAATGGCCAAGACTTACCAAACTTCTCTGACATTGGGCATCTGTTTGCCTCCTCTCCCCAATCTGCTTCTCTGACCATTCGAGTCTGCTATGGCTCAACCCTTTGTTTCTCCCCAAAACTGATTCAACTACTCCTAATGGGCCTTCCCGACACCACCCTCTTCTGCCTTCAATCCAGGCTCAGATGAGCCTGGAGTGGGGAGAATTTGGGGTCAGAAAGAGCCAGTTTGGAATCTTGCCCTTTCCCTTGTAATGCTGTGTCACTCTAGACAAGTCACTTCACTTTTCTGAGGCTCATTCTCTTCATTTGTGACCCAAGGACACTCATTCCAAGCTCACAATATTTTAGGAACAATTAAATTTTGTGTGTGATATTGGTGGTGGGTAAGAGAGGAGGAAACAGTTAAGGTTGCAGAGAATGTTAGCTTTTTGAATATTCCCTATGTTCCAAACACTGTATCAATGTATAAGTTAATCACTTTGTATAGATTATGAGCTATTTAATCCACATCTCCTTCCCCATGCAATAGCCATAGTTTTGGGTCTCTGTGTTACATAAGAGGAAACGAGCTCACCAGGTTTTTATTGAGCACCTCTTATGTGTTAGGCTCTATACCAGGATCTGACAATGCAATAAATAAAATGGGCATACTCCTCTTGATGGTTATATTTGACTGGAGGAGACAGATATTAATACAATAAAGAGATGCAGAAAAATAAAATTACACATGCATGAGTGCTGTGAGCAAACTGTAGAGGGGGCATCGCTCCGATTTAACTCAAACTCCTGATTGGGTCCAAGACGTTGACGGCGTGCTTCCCCCAGGAAATGACATTTGAGCTGAGAGTTGAAGGCTGCTGCCTTAGTTTGATTTCTCCAGAATCAGACCCTGAAGCAAAGATTTGAATAAAAGTAGCTGATTCAGGAGATGATCCAGGGAAGCACTTGTAGAGGAGTGAAGAGGTGAGACAGGGATAGGAAAGAATCAATAGAAGATGCATTATCCAGCCAGAAACCACTCCAGGGAACTAGAGTTCCCATCTGGAAACTCTGGGAGGCTCTGGGAGAGCATACTCCAGCCTCAAGCTCCTGTCACTTAAGGGATGAGAGGGTCAGGGTCGTTATCTCCTAATTCTCATCGGCCACTGGTTGAGGGATGCTCCCAGAGAGCATTAATTCTGGTGTGCTTTGTGCGAGGGCAGCCAGGGTTTAAGTGCCCAGGAGAAACATTCCAAGGGTGCTAGACAGGGTTGCTGGAAGTTGATAGTTGGGTGGGCATGCACAGAAATGGTAAGTGCAAGGGGCTGTGGCAGGGCACCAGCAGTGTCCACTGGAGATGTGTAAGTATCAACTGCACACAGATTTGGAGAGATGGGGAAGTCTTCCAAGTAGAAGACACTGCTTTTGCATGGGCCCTAGGTGGGAAGAAGGAACTTGTCCCCCATCTCATTTATAATAAGCAATTTGTCCCCGATCCTGTTTATAATAAGCAGTAGACCCAGGTTCAAACTGGGGCCCAATTGACTCCAGAGCCTTAATTTCTAAGACTTCCTGTCTCTTCCAGCAGAGTCCAGCAGGATCCAGAGACAGAAACTGTCAGATCACCCGCACGCCGGCTTCCCGAACCACGATTTAATTACAGCACCAGTGCCAGGGGCTTTGAAAGTCCCAGACTAGGTGTTTAAAACACAGGAAGTAAGAAGGATTTTGCTGTGACTCGCTTCCCCTTCAAGGACTGCTCCTGGGGACACATCAAATCCCCAGCCTCCTTTCATCCTCCTTTTGCTTTTCTAGCTCTTTAGCCGTGGACTGTTTTTTTCTCTTCCAGATAATTATTTACACAGAAGGAGAATAATTAGCAGCCCAGGAAATGCCGCTTTGTTCTCAGCTCTCTGCCCCTGCCTGCCTCTCTTGTCTGAAGTGGGCGCCTCTGCTGGGAAGAGAGACATCAAAGTCCGCGGAGGAGGCTTTACGCAGAGAGGGATTTTCTTTGTCTGGCTGAAAAGCAAAGAAAGACAATCTCGGCTTGTTTGTGTCTCTACCCCCTGACTGCCGCTGTGTCTCAGGCCTGAGGACCTGCCAGTGGCCCTGCAGAGGTTAGAATAACAGATTGCTTTCCTGGGTGGCTGTTTCCCTCTTGGGCTCAATCTCTCTCCCTTGACCCTCTTGCCTTTTGGTCTCCTGTGCGTGAAGGGTGTGTTCTGCCATCTCAGAAAATATCAGAGGCGAAAGAGCATGGCCTCAAAAACACAAACTCAAATGCTTTTGCAGTCAGCAGGCTGTGGGCTGAGTGAGGCAGGCAAGCACAAAATAAGGGAAAGAGGGAGGTGGGGTCTCGGGTAGCTCAGAGAGTACATGCCCCTTCTAAAACCTGTTTGCCATTGCCATGTGGTAATGGGGGCCCAATGTTGCTGACCTCCCAATTTTCCTAAAGAAGTTGGACACCTGAATTTTTTTCTTTCTTTCTTTTTTTTATTATACTTTAAGTTGTAGGGTACATGTGCACAATGTGCAGGTTTGTTACATATGTATACATGTACCATGTTGGTGTGCTGCACCCATCAACTCGTCAGCACCCATCAACTCGTCATTTACATCAGGTATAACTCCCAATGCCAACCCTCCCCTCTCCCCCCTCCCCATAATAGGCCCCGGTGTGTGATGTTCCCCTTCCAGAGTCCAAGTGATCTCATTGTTCAGTTCCCACCTATGAGTGAGAACATGCGGTGTTTGGTTTTCTGTTCTTGCGATAGTTTGCTGAGAATGATGGTTTCCAGCTGCATCCATGTCCCTACAAAGGACACAAACTCATCCTTTTTTATGGCTGCATAGTATTCCATGGTGTATATGTGCCACATTTTCTTAATCCAGTCTGTCACTGATGGACATTTGGGTTGATTCCAAGTCATCGCTATTGTGAATAGTGCCACAATAAACATACATGTGCATGTGTCTTTATAGCAGCATGGACATCTGAATTTTCTTATGACATTTTATGTATTGTAAAATACTGTGAGGGCGAAAGGAAACACCAAAAGGAGGTCTGGATCCATCCCCTGACCACCAATTTGCAATGACTGATCTGTTCCAATTCTATCTTCTTACAAATAAGGGAAACAGGATTAGTAACTTAGCCAAAACCACATGTAGGTGATGAGGTCGGACTGGAACCCTAGCCTTCTAGTATGTTATGGCTGTTCTTATCACTTCACAATCAGCATTATGTTATGCAAGGCACACAAATAGTTATCAACTAAATAATTAATAACAATGTTTACTTTATATTGTCACTATTACGTTTTAGTACAATGCTAGGTGCTATGTAGCCTCAATATATTCATCAGTACGCTTTTGGTTGCAAAGGACAGAAACTCAACTCAGAACAGTTTAAGCAAACAAAGGATAGATTGGCTGCCATATGCAAAGGTGCATGAGCTTTGGGTCACACTCATCATCAGTTTGCTTTGCTATACCACATTATCTCTTTTTTTTTTTTTTTTTTTTTTGAGACTGAGTCTTGTTCTGTCGCCTAGGCTGGAGTGCAGTGGCGCAATCTCAGCTCACTGCAACCCCCACCTCCCAGGTTCAAGTGATTCTCTTGCCTCAGCCTCCTGAGTAGCTGGGATTACAGGCACCTGCCACCATACCCAGCTAATTTTTGTATTTTTAGTAGAGATGGGGTTTCACCAGGTTGGCAAGGCTGGTTTCAAACTCCTGACCTCAGGTGATCCACCCACCTCTGCCTCCCAAAGTGCTGGGATTACAGGCATGAGTCACCACGCCCGGCAACCCACATTCTCTTTTTATCACTTACACTTTGCAGAAGTTGAGAAGCAAGATAGTTGAATTGGCCACAAAAAGCTCTGAGTTTGCTCCCTCCCAGCTAAAAACCCTAGCGGGCAAAAGTCCCAAGAGTTGTAAAGAGTTCCCTGTCCCAAGAGTTCAGCAAAAGTCTCAGGACTGACCCTCACTGCACCAACTTAAGTCATTGCTCATGCCTAAACCAATCTCTGTGGCTAGGAGGACAGACTGCACCCAAATTCTACAGGCTGAGATTGGAGAGGAGGTGGTTCCCCAAAGGAAAACCAGGGTGCTGTACGGAAAATGAAGACATGACAGACATAAGCCACAGATGTCCATTCTAACAGTGTTAATTTCCATAGCAGTTTTGTAAGATAGTTATTGTCCCTGGATCCATGTGACTCACAGGCCCTTTCTACCATGGAGTGAGATACGGGAATAACAACATGTTTTCTACTCAAAGGAAACCATCCACGTTTTCTAAGGCAGTGGTTCTTTTTTTTTTTTTTTTTTTTTTTCCTTTTTTTTTTTCTTTTGAGACAGAGTCTCACTCTGTCGCCCAGGTTGGAATGCAGTAGTGTGATCTCGACTCGCTGCAACCTCTGCCTCCTGGGTTCAAGTGATTCTCCTGCCTCAGCCTCCCGAGTAGCTGGGACTACAGGCACCCACCATCATGCCGGACTATTTTTTTTTTATTTTTAGTAGAGATGTGATTTCACCGTGTTAGCCAGGATGGTCTCGATCTCCTGACATTGTGATCCTCCCTCCTCGGTCTTCCAAAGTGTTGGGAATTACAGGCATGAGCCACCGTGCTTGGCCAGGCAGTGGCTCTTAACTGGAGACAATTTTACCCCCAAAGGGACCTTGGCAATGTCTGGAGACATTTTTGCTTGTCCCAGCTTAAGGGTGCTACAAAATGAGACAACTCACCACAAAGAATTGTCCAGCCCAAAATATCAATAATGCTGTGGCTGAGAAACCCTGTTCTAAGAGTTTACAACTAAAGAAGTCTCAAGGACATTTATTCAAAGCGGGTAGACGGGCCTCAGTCCTGCCTCCCCCCAGGACCTTGTCCATTTGCTTACCATAGGGTGGGGTAGACAGAAGGATCACAGCTAATCTCACCTGTTGGAAAAGGCATTCCACATGCTGGTGGCCCAAGTGGGTTCAAGCTGGTAGGAAAAAGCTGGCCATTCACGGAATCAGCTCAAGTTCTAGCAAGCATGATCTGTGGGATTCCAAAGTGTTCCACAGGCAGGGCACTGAAGAGATCAGAGAAGGGGGCATCAGGGGAGTCCATTTCAGTATCCAGCCTCTGTGCTGGGGTCCAGGGCCCAAGAGGAGCTGGAAAGACTAAAGCAGGGCTTAAACATCTCAGAGATAGAGACCCAGGCCAAAATGTCTGAGAAAAACCAGGACACAGGTGAGGGCTGAGGGAACAGAGGGCAAAGCAGAGGCCTAAGTGGAAGATCAGATTATGGCCCAGTGCAGACAAATACCCGAAGTCAGCCCCAAGGCATGGGTGCAGCTGAGGCTTAAATATGGCCCTTCTGTAGGCAAGCTTGGTCCTTCATGCTGAGGAGCAAGTGTGGGTGAAGGTATGTCCTTACAGGTGTAGAAGGGAACAGGCATGCACGGGTTAAACTCAGGCGTATCTTGACTAGTAGAAAATCCAGCCAAGACTTTAAAAATGTATTGTATGTGTATATGTTTGTGGATATGTGTGTGTGCATGTTTATATTTGTGTAAGTATGTTTATATGTTTCAGTGTCTGTGCATTTACCAAAAAGCCTATGAAGTGGCTCTCAATCTAAGACACCCTTGATGCGTAGTGGGTGATCAATAACTGCTTTGCTGAATGATAGTAAAGTACACTGAGTACAAAGCTATTATTGTCTATAGAGTTCAGAAGCTAATGTTTCTCTAGGATCAGCAAACAAAAAATATGTTGATGCTGAATTGACTATCTCATCTCAATGGTTTGTTAATTCATTCAATCATTGTATTATTTTCTAATGTAAGCACCTACTTCGTGTTCCGTGCTCTGCTCCTACTGAGCATATAGAATAATGAACAAGACAGGCACATTTTTTTTCTTGGAGTTTATGGATGAGTTGAGGAGAAAACCCTAAAGATATGTTAATTGTTTAACTGATGGCCGCTGTCCTTATTAGCAACTGTTAGTTCATCTTAATGGAGTTGGCTGGGTTTGCAAAGAGAGAGAAAATTTACTTATGTCCACCATATTTAAAGGATTGTCTTTGGTATAATCCCTCCTCCCCCAATAAAAACTACTCTTCAATGTCTTAAGATGCTATAATAGACTTTACGCTCTACCAAATCAAGAAATAAATGATTAGGAGAAAGAAGAGCTATAATTGCTATCATACTATTTTTAGTTCTTAGCCCTTTATGGTTTGAGCTGGAACCTATAGTCACAGTTTTCCTAGGTGGTGACTGGGAAGGCTAATGGTTGAAGGAAAACATAGACATTCCAGCAAAATGGTGTTTAGTGTTGAGGGGCAAACTTTGGATTTTGGCGTGGAGTAGTTGGGATGGCTGAAAAATGGGAAATAGAGTCAGTCCCATGTTGATCAGAGATGGAAACCAGCTAACCATCCCTATCTGATGTGCAAAGAGACCTGGACCTGAGTCAGGCATCTCACATTCAAGCCCTCACTGCCTGCTCTGGCTACCTGATATTGGGCACTTTTGGTCACTTTGTATTCCGGGCCGCCTCGATGATCTCCTCTGAAAAATGGGGCTAATCATCTTCTGCTCAGAGGGTGGTATAAGCATCAACAAGATTGTTTGTGGAAGCTCCTTTCCAATGTTGAGGGGCATTCAGCATACGAGGTAATATTTTCATTGTTCTCTTCACGCATCGGGTTATTCTCATTTCTGCCACTTGTTTACACCTGTACTCTTGGCACTTCTACCATTCCACATGAGTAATTTCTGAATTAAAACTGCTTCTCAGCTGGAAGACCTTGGAGTCTCTCATTTATTCATCTGACTATCATTCAAGTCAACATATGTTGTTTTCTAGTTGCACCAAGTAAATCATTCCAGGGCTGGAATCAATGATCTTTGGTGTTGGAACGGTCTAACAGCAGAGAAGATGGAAATTTAGGGCACATGTAGAATCATGGCATAATTTAAGAAGAGGCAGAGGGCTGGGTGACCATTCCCTGAAGGCCCCATCTAGTGGGTTCACACAAAACCAAGATCCAGGATGTCGAGACCGCGACCTGGCTTTGGAAAGATGAATTATGGATGGGGGCTACCCTGTGTTCCTGTCTTGCTCCATCTGTCTTCTCCAGTTCAAGCCCTGATTTCTATATGGCCTTCTGTCTTCAGGGGACCTCGAGTGGGAGGGACAGAATGCCAAGCACAGGGCCTGGCCTTGGGGATTGCATTCTAAGGATTCAAAGCCAGCAGGTGGATTCTGACCTAAGGTAGCATGGCATGCACTTTGAGCCAGAAGAGGCTGTGTTTTCTCCATCTATTAGCTAGGCATGTTTTATTTGTGAGAGACAAAAAGGTGAACTCAAACTACCTTAAGCAAAAATAAAATGATTAATAATAGTAAAATAAAAATGGATTGGTAGGACTCCCTCATGTAACTAGAGAGTCAAAGGAATGGAGCCAGTTTCGTACTTCACTGGGTCCAGGGGCTCAGGAAATATTGTCAGGGTTCTGCTTTCTCTCTAGCTGTCAATTCTGTTACAGCTCTTGGCTTGGTTTACTGTTCCAATAGGTTCTCCATACCTGATACCCATTAGACCCCTGGCCTACTAATATTCTAGCAACTCAATAACCCCAGTGAAAGAAAAAACAACTTCTTCCTGAAATCCTTATCAGAAAAGTCTCCCTAAGGACTCTGGTTGTCCCAATTTAGATACCTTCCCATCCTCCATCAATCACTGGGGACACAACTGGATGCCATCACACCTCTGTTGCTGAAGATGATGGCAGGAAGCTCAGTCCCACCCATACCAGATGGAAAAGGTCTCTGACTCAAGAGAGTTATCCTGTCACCAGAAGAAGGGGGTAAAAGAAAGATGGAATCTGGACAGACAAAACCAACAAACATTCATCATATCGAATAATGTTTCATGGATCCTAAGCCCCATGAGATGATCCACACACAGAGAAGAAAAGTTCCATGCTCAACTTAGCTTTGAAAACACTGCCATCTCAATTCCCTCTTATTCTAAAGGCTCTGAGAAGTCCTGTATTGGAGAGACTTCTTTTAATTTGTTTAACCCAGTATTTTCTTAAATGTTTTGACCACTGATGTTTTGACCACTGATTTTTTTTGTTTGTTTTTCAGGATCAATTTTTAAATCATGGAAAAATGATGGACTAGGAAGGGCCAGGATTCAAATGTTGAGAGCATCAAAACCAAACAATCTGTGGTAATAATGAGGTTGGAGTTATTATACTAGGCTGGAGTTGGGCAGAGGTGTGTTGGGAGGGTGAGCAGTGTGGAAACAAGCAAAGATCATCAGCAGAATAACATTTCTTGGTGGTAGGGGCACAGAAGCTGAGAGCTATGATGGTGCCACCTCCTTGGGGTCCCATCTTACTCTGAGCAGGAGAGAGATATTGGAGAATGGAGATGGATATTCATCTGGTGACAGTAGAGAAGCCCATGATTCTAGCAAGGACTCCTCAGCTAATGAAGCTGTCTGCTCCAATAATTTGGAAGAACACAGCCACCCAGTATTCAAAGCAAAACTCCAACAGCCCCATCAAGGTGGAAAACAGAAAGCTGACCCTAACAGGACTTTGGTGCTCCGGCCAGGATGCAGGGCCAGGACCTGGACCTGTCAGGATCCAACCAACAAAACAGAAACAAATCTATGGATTTAAAATCAGGAATTTGATAAAAGAAACTGGTTATACAGGGGATGGAAGGGCTGAGGAGTTTATTTACAACCATGGGATACCACAGAGAACAGTACGGCAGGAAGCTCCTACCACCTCCTGGCTGGAGGGTCAAAGGACAGTGTTACTGGAGTCCAGGGTCTGGGGTTCCTCAGCAGAAGCTGGCACCACAGGGGGCCAGGCCAACAGTAGCTGGGGCTACAGAAGGTTCACAGTTGCCATTGGAGATGCTGACTGAAGAGTGTGCGTGTGTATGTGCGCACACATATGTATATGTGTGCATATGTGGTGTGTGTATGTGTGTATATGTGTGTTCATGTGTGCATATATGGTATGTGTGTGCATGTGTGTATGTGTGAATGTATGTATGTATGTATGTGTATATGTGTGTATATGTGTATATGTAAAACTGTGTGTATGTGTGTGTTTGTGTATATATGTTTATATGTGTATATCGTGTATATGTATATATGTATGCATGTGTGTATGTTTATGTGCTTATATGTGCATATGTGTATATGCATAAATGTATGCACATTTGTGTGTATATGTATGTACATATGTATGCTTATGTGTGTATGTGTGCATGTGTGTATGTACATATATGTATGTAT
This sequence comes from Chlorocebus sabaeus, assembly GCF_047675955.1. NCBI lineage: Eukaryota > Metazoa > Chordata > Mammalia > Primates > Cercopithecidae > Chlorocebus > Chlorocebus sabaeus. The sequence continues at coordinate 24,797,521 of NC_132922.1, forward strand.
GTATATGTATAAATGTGTGGGCGTGTGTTTGTATATGTATATTTGTGTATATGTGTATGTGTGTACACATATCTGTGTATATGTATATACGTGTGTGTGTGTTTAATCTTTTCCCTCTTTAGTCTACTGTCGGTATCTGCCATTGCTGAATCCAGACAGAAGCCCGTCGACCCAGGAGCTTCAAACACACCTGTGGAAGACAGCTCCTTTGCAATTTCCTGCATTGCAGAACAGAGCAGGGAAAAGGTCAGGAGGTCATGGGCCAGCAGAACCCAGCTTCAAAACACAAGGTTAAGTGGTTTCCCTGATGTTTCCCCAAATCGGGGATTGGCAAACTTTTTCCTATCAAGAGCCAGGTAGTAAATATTTTAGGCTCTGTGAGCCGTTCAGGCTATATGGTCTCTGCTGCAGCTACTCAAATCTTCTGTCGTAGTTCAAAGCAGCCATAGACCATATGTAAACAAATTATGTGTTCGGATGAAACTGTATAAAAAGGAGTAGAATGTGGCCCACAGGCCATCGTTCCCTGATCCCTAGAGAGCTCACTAAAGGATGCTGGGGATGTACGAATGCTTTCCTTCTTTCAAGAGGAACAGAATCCTGTATTGCACTGATCACAAGGCTGATAAAATAATCATTTTAAAAAAACATTTTTATGCTTAAAGTTGTTTCCCCCAGAATTCTGATTAGCAAAGTCTGTCCTCAGCTGTCACAACAATCTACCACATTATTCTCACATGTGTCTTTAAGATGCGCCAACATGTTGCAACCCAGTCCCGTACACCTTCTCCAGCCTTTCCCAGGACAGCATGCAATTTCTTATTCCAAGAGCTCCAGGCGCAAGGGAAATTTGAACAACAGGGGGTTGATTTTGAATTGTACGTAATTAACCACCAGTCAAGGGCTGATCTCTCATTGCAGAGGCTAATTCTGTCTGTGGAATTGTGAGACTAATTCTATACAATGCATTCTTGGGGTTAGAAGATGGAGTCTGGAGGGCAGTGGTAACATGTTCAAGTGGAAATTGATCCAAAGTGGTACAGACAGCTGCTTAGCCTAGGAAGACACCGTCCTCTTTGCCAAACTCAGGGCACCGTCAATGCGCGCCTGAGCTCCCCTTGCCTATGAAAGGAGCTTCGTTCTAAATTTTGACACATTCATGACATAGAATTTCTCCCTTGATGAAAAACTTCTCCAGAAAACTCTCATTTCTTAGAATCCCAAAGTGGAAATGCCTATCCCAGCATTTACATAGTTCCTCTTTTCCCACCCTGGAGTTGGGCTGTTCTATACTTAATAACTCACACAATCTCCATCTCACTCACTCCGCATTTGGGTCCTCTTCCCTTAGTTCTTTTGACTCCATTTGCTAATGCTTCCAAGATCCATCATCCCAGGAGCCATTGCCCTTAAAGAGGTAAAGTAACAAGCAAGATGACACAGACTTGTTTGGCTGGAAGAGTCTTGACAGAATTTGCTGACCACATGGCATTCACCACTTCTGTCTGGGAGTCAGAAAATGTCCTTGTTCAAGTCTACTTCAGAGTAGGAAGTAGTCCCAAAGGTTTGGAGGGGCCTATATTATATTGTCCTTTTCTTCCAATTCTATAACTTTTTCTTTTACCATGGTCACTTATTTTAAAAAGGTGAAGAGGCAAAGAGAAGAGCTATCTTAATCAGAAGTGTTGATATGCAATAATTAATACTTTTTACCTGCTCCATCCACCCCTAAATTTCAGCTTTGTCCATGTCTTAGTCCACTTAGTGTTGCTATAACGGAATTGCTGAGGCTGTGTAATTATAAAGAAAAGAGGATTTGGGGGCTCATGGTTCTGCAGGCTGTATAAGAAACATGGAGCCAGTATCTGCATCTGGTGAGGGCCTCAAGCTGCTTCCACTCATGTTGGAACACTAAAGTGAGTGTGTGCCGAGATCCCATAGTGAGAGAGGAAGAAACAGAGAGAGGCAGGGGAGATCCTAGGCTCTTTTTAACAACCAGCTCTTGAAGGAAGTAATGAGTGAGAACACACTCATTACCATGAGGACAGTGCAAAGCCATTCATGGGGAATCTCTCTCTTTGACCCTAACACCTCCCACTGGGCTCCACCTCCAGTTTTGGGGATCAAATTTCAACATGAAATTTGAGGAGATAAACATTCAAACTATTGCAGTCCCTGAAGCACAGTGGATACCGCATTTTCTCTCAGCTATCAATCTTAGTGTCCCTCCTTGTCAAATTACACTTCAACCCCACCCTCAGCTTCATGCATTCACACATTTCTCTTGAGTTAATGTCTTCTCCTATTGACTGACTCTCCAGCAACCACCTTCTCCCACTCACATTCTCACATCTCATCCCCTCAAGGTGGTCCCTATCCATACTCTCATCCTGGTTGATCTTGATTTTGTGAGCAGGTTATTAGTATCAACTCATGATATTGCCTATCTGTCTCCAAAAATCACTGGCATTAGAAGTTGGTCTGCCCTAGTACTTTGAAATAAATTACTTTGGACTGAAATAATTTTCTGATAGTGATAGCATTTTTGAAAGCAGACATTCATTTATGCTTGTTTTACATCATTTTGAGGACCTTGAACAGTGTTGCATATGGTGCTGATAGTGAACAAGATTTGTCTCATTTGCCAATTCTAATTGATTGGGAGTGCCTGCATGGAGCCACATCCAGGTTCAGCAGGAAAGAGTTCCATGATCAATTAGTAATGTCTGCCACAGCTATATGGTTATGAGGGTGATGACATGCTTGCTACTTGTCTGCTCTCCCCCTGATAGGTGTTCAACTATTACTTGCTGAAGCTGAGTGTGACAGAAAGAGCTCAGAACTCAGAATTTTAAAAACTAGCATTTAAAATTAGTGTTACTGCTAATTAGCTAGGTCGATACTGAGCAAGTTTCTAGTCCTCTGTGGGTCTCCATTATCTTAACTATTAAGGGAAGAGTTGAGACCAAAACAGCAATACTTAGCCTAAAGCCTCCAACCTTGCAAAAGCTTGTGAAGAAATTGATGGGCATTCCCCCAGATGAGTGTCAATATTTCAAAAAGACTAATAGAAAAACTGTAGCATGTCTAAGAATAACTTCTTTGTAAAGGCAATGTTCTTTTGAAGCTAAATCTAAAAAAAAGAAAAAAAAAAAAAAGAATGACTTTGTGGTCAGATAAACCTGAGTTTTGAACCTAGTTGGGTAAGTTACAGAACTCCTCTGTGCCTCTGTTTCCTGAGTTGTGAAATAAAGACAATTTTATGACTGTCTCATAAAGATTAAGTAAGATAAGCATTGTAAATCCCTCATCTGGGCTTTAGTAAGCGCCCAATAAAATCATATAATTATTGATATTATGATTATTTTAGATGAGACAGGCCACTTATCTTTTAGAGGCATTGTATTAACTGAGTGATCATTCGTTATATAGATCTGTGGTTATTCTGTGGGAAGCATATCCTTTTTTTTAGATGATCAGAGCAGTTTAGTTTGCTGGCTGCATCCTTTAGAACAAGGGGCCCTAGGGAAAGAGGGGAATATATCAAAGAGTCTTCTGATGTGGAAAAGGCCGGGAACCCGGGGGATGGTTGTCCTCTGAAGCCCTTTCTTATTTTGAACGTCTGCACTCCTCCAAATGCCAGAAATGTGTCTCTACAGGGCTTGGTACACAGGCAGCTTTCCTGATGGGAGGTGAAGCCATTCTGAGATTTTCTGTACTGTTCTGTGACTTAGTGTACAGTTCACGTCCCCTGTCAGGCCAATTACTGACTTAAAATGTTGTTAGGAAAAGGCAGGCACGTTCATTATGAAGCAGTGAGCACTGGGGCCCACTGGTTTTCTATTTATGCTGTTTGTAAAAGCCATTCTTTCCTAGTCCTTTGACTGTGCATGTCACCAAAAGGCTCCCAAATCACAGATTCTTCCCTGGTAGCTGTCCATCTCCCCTTTTTCTGCCCATCCATCACTTTCTTCCACTCTGCAGGGGTCGGGCAAGACAGGAATTGCAGGGAACGAAGAGCTGAGTAGGAGCGGATGTTGTTGTTGGCAGAAATGTTACTTCCTGTGAGAAGGAAGAGAACAGAATAAAATGAGGGAGGAATTAATTGATCAAGTTAGATTCTTGTGGCTCAGATTGATGGGAGATCACAGGATGCCATACCTTGGTTAATTTCAATGAAGAACTTGAAACCATCAAATAAACCAACAGGTCTCCTTTGTGGAAGGTAGACAGGAGTAAGGATACCTGGGTTCTACTTAGGGCCCGTTTGATCTTGAGCGGGGCATCAAACCTCTCTAGCTTCCAACCTTTTCTTCTGCAAATTGAAATTGATGGGTAAGATTTTCATTACGTTTCCATCCAGCACCTATAATTCATGGATATTTTATTTTATGAACCAAAACTGGTTGAGAAGCTGAGTTCTTTGGAGGGCTCCTATTTTGGCTTTATATAGACCCCGTCTCAGTACTTACAAGAGCTCAACCAGTTACAGCTGACTATTTCAAAAATTTGAATACACCTTGGATAAATGTATATTTGTTGTAGGACAGAACTTAAAACTTCAGCAACCTGGAATACTATTTATTCATCTGGTCAATCAATCTTTCTTTAAAATTCTATAATAAATATTTTATTGCAAGAAATACATACATAGGCACTTTTTTTTCTATTAATCCAAGTCTGCTATCAATCAGGAAACAGATTAATGCTTTTGCTTTGCTTTTCCTAAGCAAGCAGAATGAGCTCATCTCAGGCATAGGATTAGTTTCTTCAGCAGTGTGCAGTCTTTTTTGCATCTTCAAGCCAGTTTGACATCTAAAGTCATTGCCTCATTAGGTGCCTGCTGTGTGCTAAACCAGTCTTTTACTCTCTCCTACATTGGCTCTCCTAATTTTGTTTTTCTTTATTTTCTCTCTCTCTCTCTCTCTTTCAAAAAAAATCACTTGCTATTAAGTATAGGGCACAAGGTTTCCAGAAGGAAGCTTAGGAAGCCTAGATTTCTTGATAAGGTAAAATACAACTGCTGTCCCTCCTGCCTCTCCTCTTGCCTCCTGATAAACCAGAAAGATATAGAGTTTCAAAGTGGTTTGTTCCCTTTTCAAACACCACTTTCCATGATGGCTTTTCCCCTCTAATGCAAAGGGAATTGTTTTCCTTTCTCAAAAGAGAAAGCACCCCCTTTTCAGGGACGCCATCAGCATCCCAGTATTTACTGATTTAAGATGACAATGGTCTCCTTAGCAACCTCATTCTCACCGGATTAGACAGGCCCTCTTCAATGCTCCAGGTCTTGCAAATCCCAGCCAAGACCAGAACATGGCTCTTTCTAACATTGGTAAACGGAATATAATGAGGTTATATTTAAAAGCCTGAGATAGATGATAGTTTCTCCCCAAGTAGCAAGGGAAGGTTGTCATGCTACACAGTGATCCTCTTTAACCAAGGGCTTGGTGGATAGAGGATCATATCAATCCTATCCTTAAATGAACTTAGTGTTTTAAAGAGAAAAGACACCAGGCTCTATACAATGCTTACCTCTCAGCTTTTGGTTGAAGCTGCAGATAATAATAAACAAAAGCTCCCAGTGTGGTGTCTGGCACACAGGAGGTAGTCACTAATGAAGCCTGAGGGGTGTGAAGATCTACTAGACTGCGCTGGCTAATAAGACAGGGGGCCAGTCTGCTTTATTCAGCATCGATGTTTAGCATGCTGCCTGATGCTTAAAAGTTTATGGTGCTTAAATGCACTTCATATCTGGGATCCTCAAGATCCCAGATGAGTTCAATCACATCATCACCCTATGTTTCACAGATGAAAAATGAGACTCAGAGGCACAGTCTCCGGACTAAGGTTCCACAGGCAGTGGCAGAGCCAGGCTGTGTCCCCAAGTCCCATCGACATTGGTGCCAAAGCTCTAGACCACTCTATTAAACTGTCTGTATAAACAGTGGCTCTTTCTCTGGGCTCTGTGAGGGAAGAATCAAGGCTCAGTTCCTCTCCAGTGCTCTCAGCTCTGTTTATCAACCAACTTGGAAGAAGCAATTGCAATGAGGAGATTCCCCTCAAGGAACATACAATGTCCTTGTTGCTTTGGAATTTTGTAACTCCACCTCATCCCGTGCTCCCTGGAAGTTGTCTACAAATTTGAAGCTTGAATGATCCCAGGTTCAACACAGCTCGTTCTCATTCATGGAGGAGAGCTCATTTTCTGTTGCTTCTCTAACATATGTTTATCCAAATTAATCATAGTAACAGGGGACTGTACATCCCTGGCATGGGGCTCTGCTGCTTGGGCAGATTTTCTTGGCAGGGAAACTGAGCGGGCACACAGAACTTGCAAAAGGGGTGGGCTCAGAGTTAATTTAATTGAGCTCTGGTAAGAAACTGTCAGCCCCTTTCCACAGGGTAAGGATTATGGAATAAGGAGGTAAAAATGCAGAAAGCAAGTGATACAACACAACTTTTTTCTGGGGCTGTAGGATTTATTCATGATCCTGGGACTCCTTGCTCTGGGCTGATGCTGAGCAGTGGCCTGGGAAAATAGCAGTCACCCAGACTAGAAACCCCAGAGGCATCCAGGAATTGTCTCTTTTTCTCAACCTCCACATCCAATTGGTTTCTAGGTCCTTTTGTAGCCCCTCCTCTTGGCCTGAGTTCACCCGTTCTCATCAGTTACCTAGACTTTTTCATCAGTGTCCCCATTGTCCCCCCAAACCCTCCCAGTTCCCCTTTCTGTTGCGTCATCTCTTTTGCAGCTGGTATGATTTTCTTAGAAGGGAAATCTACTCAAAACCCATCAAAGATTTCTCATGTCTTTATCATAAAACCAAATCTGGAAGCCTGGCATTCAGATCCCTTCACAGCTAGTCCGGGTCTAATTCTGTGGTCTCATCTCTTGGCACCTGGACTCAGTCTTCTTGAGCATCAGTAGACTTCCTCAACTCCATGTCACTGTGTCTTGTTTCTTTTATCTACAGTTGCACTCCAGCCCTGATCACCCTTATGCAAGTCCTAGGAGTTAACGTTTCATTGTTTCCCAGGGGACACAATCTAGCCCCTCTAGGAAAATTTTTAGGCAATCATGAATTTGGGGTTCACTACCAAGGGGCTCAAACATATATTTGAGGACAAATGAAGAACACCCTTGCATTAATATAGATTACAGTAATAAGACGGTGACCAGGATGATAGGGGATTCAAGCACGGGCTTTTGAAATAGACACGAGTGTAAGTTCCAGCCCGGGCACCAGCCATGAGACCAGGGGCAAAAAATGCTGAACCACTTTCCTCTGTTTTTTCCTCTGTAAAATAGGTATAGTAATATTACCTACCTTATTTTTTAATTAGGTAAAACATCTAATGCTGTATCTTTTGCAGAAATATGTTTAACAAATAGTAGCAGCGATGATGAGGATGGTTGATGATGATGATAGTGATATTAGCATAATCCAAGCACATTTTGGAGTACTACATGGTCCAGTTTTGGAGGAATGTTACATTCAAAGAATCAGTCCAGCAGCCAAAAGGCATTTCCACTATTTATCTTAAAAAGACACAATATAACTCACAACACACGTTTAAAGACCCCTTTTTCAATACCTCTTATCCTTCCATACAGTAGCTATTTCAAAGTGATTCCCTTCCTAACCGCTCCACAATTCTCAACTATTAATCAAAAACTCAGCAAGCTGCCAACTTTTCCTCTTCTTTCTTTCCTGTTCTTTTCATCTGTGGAATAAATCTTTCCACACCCACCCATTGGTTCTCATCCCTCATGCGTCTTCCTTTTTGCATAATAAATGTCTGGTGGGGATAATGAGAATGCTGAGTGAACAATGAAAACATTTTCCTTAGTAGGGGAAGGGAAAGAAGGGTTGAGAATATACATCCATTAATCCCAGTGTTTCTGTTAAAACAGCAACAGACCAACCTGTAAAATAACACAAACACTAAATTGGTGAATTGCCACCATTATCTTTGGTAAACAGTGCAATAAATTGGGATGACCTTTCTTAGTCGACAAGAAGACAATGTATGAAATTATCAATACCATCTCAAAACAACCTGCAACCAAGTTGGAAGGAATCCCATCCTCCAACCTGTGCCTTTAACCCTTAAAAAGCCAACCCACAAAACAGCCAACAACAGACCCTGGGGAGGTTTCAAATAGTGAAAAACTACACCCAATTTTATTCTAGTAAGATCTACTAAAGCAACAAAAAGAAAAATACACATTTCAACATCGCACTTGCTTTTAAAAATTTCTTCCACAAATGACCTCAAACATATATCCAAAGATACATATGCAAGGATATTCATTAAAACATGACAGAAGCAAAAGACTGAAAACAATCCAAGGGTTCATCAAGGAGGACTGGTTAAAAAATGATGGTACATTCATGCAATGGCATATTACGGTGGTATTTTCCTGCCGATACAAAAAAATCCTCAAAATACGTTTTTAAGTGCAAAAAGTAATGTGTAGAAACATTTATTTAATATGCTCAAATTTGTGTTTGTGAAATTCACACAAACGCATACATTTGTAAGACACACACCTTTAAAAAATTGTGCATTTTATATTTCTGCTTGTCCATGCATTAAAAATATATCAGGAAAGATAACAAGAAATTACTAGGAATGAATATCCATGGGGAATAGGGCCAGGGGTAGAAGTAGGAAGGGAACATTTTTCACTGCATGTCTTTTTATACTTCTTTTTTCACAGGCAAGTCTTACTTTATAATGAAACTTTTTCTTTTCAGGAAGAAAATCACACTCACTTGGAGTCAGACTTGGATTCAAATCTCATCTCTTTCCTTATTAGCTATGTGACTTGGCAAAGCTTTTCACTGCTGAGACTTCTGGATTCTCACTGTAAAATGGGACCAATTATCCCTAACTTGTCTGGCTGTGAGACTATGTACCTAAAATACCTAGCATGCGTCTACAAGATAATAGGTACTCAATAAATTGTAGTTTTCTACTTTGATCAATGTCTTGAAGTCTTACTCGCCATGTAAGTATTAAATATGTAACACTCACTTTGTTCCTGCAGGTGACCTGTCTACTGACCTTGCATCTTTATCTCCCTCTCTCTCAGAACCATACCTGTCCTTGAACTTAATAGATTGTCAAGTTTACCTTCAATACTTGCTTCTTAACATCACTTATAATTCTTTCCAGCAATTTTTCTCCCCAACCTCATCCAACCTTTTATCCTACAAATAGGATCTACTTGCTGGTGGACCTTCTCAGGGTCCCTCATCACTACTCATAAGCAATTGGGCATTTTCTATGTGCCTGCCACTGTTCTAAACATGTAATTCATCTAGATACCTGGAGAAGTAAGGACTATTAGTATCCTCACTGTACAGATAAGATAACTAAAGGTGAAGCATAGTGGGGTTAAGAAAGTTACCAAGAATGGGGAAGTAGCAGAGCTGTGTTGTTCATCTGCCTTCTATATTCCTATGTACTCTGTTGAGAAAATTCAAACACTGTAAGACCAGAAGATCCTCAGCCTATCAGTGCCATTTAATAATGATACATCCCTATCCTCGTCTGTTCAAATAGCTTTGTTATTCTCTTCTCTAACATCCCTCCACCCAACACCCGCAGAAGTGACTGCAGAAGGCAATCTTGAAATACTCCTCTAGCCCAGTACAGAGGCATGGCTGAACTCTGAGAACACTTCTGGTCTGCAGTCTGTATACCGAAATTCCCAAGGAAGCTACCTTTTCCCCGTGATGACAGGGCTTCAATTGAACACTGATCCCTGCACGACACACTTTCGGTGTGTCATTATGACACTGTCAGTGCATCTGTGAGTCTGTATCTGGCCACAGATAAATGGCTTCCTTTTCCCCACGCTGCCAACTCATATTTAGGTAGTGATTCTGTGGGAGAAATTAATGACGGCTCATCAGTTTCCATGCACCCATTGCCACAGCCTGATGGGTGATGTTCACCCTAGTTTACTTGTTTCATAATTTAATTTCTCACCAGAGATCAATCGCGCTGTTTTTCTGAGGCCATTTCTTGTAAGAATTGAAATCAACTGAAGCGTTGACTCTGAATCACTTTGTAAAGACAGCTATATTTTAAATTTTAGAAGCTCCAATGTATTGAGTCTGCATTTTGACTTTGCAATGCAAAAGAAAGTATGCTATTATTTTGTACTTGTTGTATACCAGCCACTGTGCCTAGCACTTAGCATACATTTTTCCACTGAATTCTCAGGGCAGGTACTATGATTACAGATGTGGAAACAGTGGCTCAGAGAAGTAACAGGATTTGCCCAAGCCCACTCAGAGGTGTGGTCAGGACACAAACTCAGGCCTCTGGAGTCCCGGGCCCAGTGATTATTCATTTCTTCATTCAGTCACTCGTTTATCCAACATAGTCATTAGTGTCTCCCAGGGCTGGGCACTGAGGATTCAGTGGTGAACAAAATGGTCTCACTTCTCTACTTATGAAACCTTTAGGACTGTTGTATCAAGAGCACATTATGCTTGCAAAATAACCATCACCTCTTATTTCCCAGGCACTATAAAGTTTACAAAATGCATTCACACCCATTATCTCATTTTGAATAAACTTACTGTACTCCCCGATGCTTGAATAAACGACAAATACGACCTGTGACTTTGGAGTAGCCTGTTACAAAAAGTATATCCTCTTCCACTCAATCTTTCCAAAACCAGACGCTTGCGTTTACTGTACTTGAAGCAATTGCATTAAAATTAAATTACCTTTCTTCTTTCATTCATTTCACCCCTGCTTTCTGTTGTTCTTAAAATGCTCCTTGGGTCTCTAGATAGGTGGTTTCTGTTTTCCATCGCCATTGCATCTCAGATGAACAGGTGCTGGGGGCTGGTTGCCACTTTGGAGAGGTTTGGGGTACTGTTCGACAGCTGGGGGCAGCCCCTGAGCAGTCAATCCCTGTCCTGGTAGTCTGCTATTCCTCTCCTACATTCTTTGCTTTTTCAGATTTTAGAGGGTTTTAACCTTCTTCTTAGGTTCAGGGCTACATGTGCAGGTTTGTTACATAGGTAAACTCATGTCATGGGACTTCGTTGTACAGATTATTTCATGACCCAGGTACTAAACCTAGTACCCAATAGTGTTGGCGAGGTTGTGGAGAAAAGAAAACACTTATACCACTGTTGGTGGGAGTGTAAATTGGTTCAACCATTGTGGAAAGCAGTGTGGCAATTCCTGAAAAAGCTGAAAGCAGAGCTACCATTCAACCCAGCAATCTCATCACTGGGTATATACCCAAAGGAATGTCAATCATTCTGTCATAAAGATGCATGCATGCATATGTTCATTGCAGCACTATTCACAATAGCCAACACATTTCTTTTATTTATATATAATGAGAGGAAATAACAAGCAAATACTCCTTGAGCATCAATTATGTGCTTATAGTCCTGTAGGTCAGGACAGAGATTTGAGGGATTTTGGCCCCAAGGTAAAAGGAAGCCATAGAATGGTGGGTCCCAGCTGTGAGAAGATCTGGCATGTTCTGCGCCACCTTCATTTCTGCTGATGGAGAAAGATCCCACAGGCGGGTCACCGGAGTCATGCTCTGTCCCCCACCCTTGTCCCTCAGAATTCCCCAGAGGTCTTTAACCCCCAGCCACTAAAAACAATAATGATAACAACAATGATGGCACTATTTGTAAATCTAAGGCTTGATCTTAGGATCTGGGACTCCCCCATGTATTTATCACATTGGTCTAGAGACTGGGGGACTCTTCAGTATATCCACCAAGACTTTTCAGGGCATTCTTTTAAAATTACATTTTGAGTTTCTGTTTCATGCCAGGAAAGAGTTCTTGTCCTTGTGGATTTTACTGAGTAGTAGCTGAAACAGACAAAAACAAAACAAAACAAAACACAAAAACATGCAGACCACTAACTACAGTACAACGTGTGATGCAGACCACAGAGAAAATAAACAGGAAGTGGGGACTAAAGTCACCGGAGGAAGTCTACTCCAGACTCTGAGAGCAAAGCACGTTGAGGCTGAGACGTGAAGGATGAGAAGGAGCCGGCCATGAGAATTCCAATGGGAAGAGCACTCCACACACAAGGAATAGCACGAGAGAAGGATCAGAGGTACAAAAGAAACTGACAGGCAGTCAGTGTGGCAGGAATTGATGAATGAAAGGAACATAGCGTTAGATGTCAGAGGGGGTAAACAGGGACTGAAGTAGATCTATGCAATTAAAACAGAATGCAAGCCAGAATATGTCTAACATTTTTAGATATTCAAATGAATAGAAATAACCAAGCAAAATTAATTTAAAATATTTATTTAACCCAATATAATGAAATATTTTCAAGTTATTTTATATATATACAATTATTAATATGATGTATTTACATTTTTTATACCATGTCTTTGTAATCTGATATGCATTTTATGCTTACAACATATCTCCGTTTGGACTGGCCACTAGAAACTTTCAGTAGCTGAATATAGCTAGTGGCTATCTGATTGGACAGCACAAGGATAGATCATGGTGGTAACCGGTTATATTCGCGACACCTCCTCCAGACCTCCCAGTGAACTACATCTCTCAGTCGTCATGCCTTTTTGTAGCATCCCCCCTAAACACACATACAATAAAAATGGGCCAACTGGCCAGGCGCGGTGGCTCACGCCTGTAATCCCAGCACTTTGGGAGCCTGAGGTGGGCAGATCATGAGGTCAGGAGATTGAGACCATTCTGGCTAACACGGTGAAACCCCATCTCTACTAAAAATACAAAAAATTAGCGGGGCGTGGTGGTGGACGCCTGTAATCCCAGCTACTCAGGAGGCTGAGGCAGGAGAATGGCGTGAACCCGGGAGGCAGAGCTTGCAGTGAGCCGAGATCGCACCACTGCACTCCAGCCTGGGCGACAGAGCAAGACTCCATCTTAACAACAACAACAGCAACAACAACAAAAACAACAACAACAACAAAATGGGCCAACTAATAGAAGGCAGTAGAAGTGATATGGCATAGTTCCCAAGACTTGGCCTTTGGAGTTCTACAACCTCCCCTTTCACCTCTTGTAATTCTTGCACTTGGACTCAGCCACCATGGCTGGAGGAAGCCTAAGCAGCCATGTGGAGGCAAACCCATGGAGGAGAACTGAGGCACCCACCTGATGGCTCCGGTGGATCTCTGATAGCAACCAGCTTTAACTACCAGCCATGTGAGTAAGGTGATGTTGGACTTTCCAGCTACCCCAGTGGGAAATAATATTATTTTAAGCCCCTGAGTGTTGGGGTGGTTTGTTTCCTGATAATGGATAAGCAAAACTCATGGTAATAATTTTGTTTTTATTTGAAGTGAGACAGGGAGCCATGGAAGAATTTTGAGGGGAGGGATATCTTGATCTGACTTTATTTTTAACAAAATCACTTTGGCTATTGGGCTAAGAACAGACAGTTGGGGGCAAGAGTGAAAATGTAGAGCTAAGTAGGAGATGATCACAGCATCCAGGCAAGAAATGCTGGTGCTCAGAAATGCTGGTGCTCAACAAGAGTGGCAGTGGTGGGAGTAGAGGGCAATGGACCTATTTGGGATATTTTCCTGGTAGAGTCAAAAGTGCAACTGATAGATTGGATAAAGGAAGGAAAATTGAGAAGTTAAAGAAATGTATGGGAAATACTTGGGAGATGCCCTTGAGGACATTTCTGAGGCTTTCATATCTGTCATGGTGCCCCACTTCAGAATAATTCTGAGTTAGTGCAAGTTAAAAGGTGAAATTGCCTTCTCTCCCTAGAGGCCATTATTTATGGTATTTCCCCAGATTCAATGAGCCTAGACAACAATGCTCACCCTCTGCCCCCAAATCACAAGTGTGTAAGTGCATGAGCATGAATAAGTAACAAATATCCTAAGGTTTTTTGACAGTTGCTGTATTTTAGTGGCTGCATAAAATCTCCCCCATCCCCTAGCCCTCAACAGCTGCTGGGATGCCACAATTGCGCTACTGAATACAAACTGATACTTACTGAAGTCATAAGCGCAGATACTATTAAATGGAAACGGGTTGCCTCGCAGAGTCAGGCACATATGCAATGAATAACCACTATTTATTTATTTAGCAGTAGCAGAGCCTCCATTTTTCCCCAATGAGAGGTGAAATGCCTGTCAGTTGAGAGCAGAACTCACTCACTGTATCAGTTACCTATAGTCACAATAACACTGCTAACACTCACAGAAGCCCAGTGGTACACACTGGTAACTGTTTATTGCTCATGTGCTTGTATTTGTTGGCTAGGTGGTTCTGCTCTGCTCTGCTGGTCTTAGCTGGGACTTTTTCACCTATTTGAGGGTGGCAGTCTTGAAAGTACACTGCTTGCATCTCACATCAAAAATAACTTTATGTTCAGCTGCAAGAGCCGCAGTTACTTGACAGCTTCGAGTTGCTACTATCTTCAGAATCTCCCTTGGCTTTCAAGCCAAGGCCCCACAGTTGGGGTGCAGCCCTCAGATAATGACTTAATGGAGCAGAGTGCCAGAGCCCGACTGTTCTGCCCAATACTTGATTCCTATATAGGAAACTTTTTGCTCCAGATCTCCCTTCTGGGTTGGTTGAGACTTTGTCCAATATGATCATGATCTTAGGCTCTCTGTCCAATCCTGTTTCTCTTCCCTCCTTTCATATAATAGGTATCAGATGGACATTGAGGTCTAAAGCCTTTCCCTGCCTAATTCTGCTTCTGTCACCTTTTGTCTTCCACCATCTTGTACTCCTAACTCCACCTACATGTCTGTTTCTCAGATGACCCAACTGACACACTGGAGGTTGGCTTGCTGGCTGTTGGCAGGTCTTGAATGGCCTTGGCTAGGATGTCTGAAGTGACTCAGCCATGCTCCATGTGACTCCTGTGAACCAGCAGGTCAGCCCAGGCGTGTTTCCATGAAGATGACAGAGACACAAGAGAGCAAGCAGAAACATGCAAGTCCTCTTGAGACCTAGGCTTAAAACTGGTATACCATATATTCTACCTCATTCTGTTGGGTAAAAAAAAGAAAAAGAAACAGTCACATAGGAAGGAAATACTCTGCCTTGATGATAGGAACTCCAAGGTCACATGACAACTCAAGGGTATAGGGAGAGATGAATTACTGGGGCCATGATTACAATTTGCCATTGGACAAACCATCTCAACAACAGGCCTTCCAGCCTCTGCACCTTCACCCATGCATTTCCTCTCCCTAGAGACCTTTCCTCCTTATACTTGAATATTTGCACTATCCCCAGCCTTCAACAGCTATCCCAACCCTCTTCCTCTGTGAAGTCCTTCCTGGCTACAGTTGCTGTTTTCTCCACATCAGAACTGAGAGTCTTCAATGTGATGGTCAAATGCAAATTCAGATGCAGTTCTTCCTGTCTCCAAAATAAATGGTAGGCAAGTATTTATGGAACAAAGAAGTAGATACATGAGTGAAACTCAGTAAGAGACCTAAATGAAAGGCGTCCTATGTGAAAATGGAGATAATGTTTGTATCTTCTTCATAGACGTGTTAAGGAGAATTAAATAAGACACTCCACATTAAGCACTTAATATGTCCCTAGTATATTATAAGTGATCATATACCTAAGTATAAATTATAAACTAAAACAGAAGAATGCTGGAAGAAAAAGATGAGAGAATATCTCAGTGACCTTTTGAGAAGGCAAAGATTTCTTAGAAAGGGTTTAGAAAGCATGAATCATAAAGGAAAAAAATAAACCGGCTTTACCAAAAATAAAAACATCTGCTCATCAAAATACATCTTTAAGAATACAAATAGGCAAACCACAGACTGGAAGAAAATATTGCAAAACATATCTCTGACAAAGAACTTGCATCTAAAACATATAAAGAATTCTTACAACTGGATAATAAAAAGACAAGCAACTCAATTTTAAAAACCTGAACAGACACATCATGCAAGAATATATGTAAATGGCCAATAAGTTCTTGAAAATGTGTTCAACCTCATTAGTTATTAGAAAAATGCCAATTAAAAGCACCATAAGATACTGCTATACACCCACCACAATGGCTGAAACTAAAAGACCAACATCATCAAATGAGGGTAAGGATGTGGAGGAACTAGGATTCCTTTACACAGCTGGAAGGAATAGAAAAGGGCACAGCAAAGCCAGGTGTGGTGGCATGTGCCCGTAGCCCTCAGGAGACTGAGGAGCTCAGGAGTTCAATGCCAGCCTGAGTAACATAGTGAGAACCTCAACTCTAAGAAAAAAAGAAGGCCAGGTTCGGTGGCTCATGCTTGTAATTCCAGCATTTTGGGAGGCTGACCAGGCAGGTGGATCACGAGGTCAGGAGTTCGAGGCCAGCCTGGCCAACATGGTGAAACCCCATCTTTACTAAAAATACAAAAAAAAAAAAAAAAAAAAATTAGCTGGACGTGGTGGCGCATGCCTGTAATCCCAGCTACTCAGGAGGCTGAGGCAGGAGAATTGCATGAACCCGGGAGGCAGAGGTTGCAGTGAGCCGAGATCGCACTATCGCACTCCAGCCTGGGGGACAGAGCAAGACTCCGTCTCAAAAAAGAAGAAGAAGAAAAAAAAAAACAGGAAGAAGAAAACAGCAAATTCTCAAGAAATTGCACATATATCTACCCTAATAGCCAGCAATCTGGACAAATACAACTAGGTATTTATCCAACAGAAACAAAAGCAAATGTCCATAAAAAGCCTTGAACACAAATGTTCAGAGCAGCTCTCTTCATAACAATCCCGAACTGGAAACAGTCTAAATATTCATCTACAGGAAAATAAGATGACTGTGGTATATTTGGACAATGAAATATTACTCAGCAATAAAAAAAAAACAAACTACTGACTCATCTAATAATATGATGAATCTCAAAAATGTTTTGCTGAGTGAAAGAAGTCTGCACCAAAAAAAGTATATTTTGCATGATCCCATTTGTATGAAATTCTAGAATAGGTAAAAATAACCTATGATGACACAAATCAGGGCAGTGGTTGCTTGGGGGAGGAGGGAAGGGACTTGACTGGGAAGGGACATGAGGGAACTTTCTAGGGTGATTAAAGATGTCCTCTCCCGATATGCATTCATCCAAACAGACTGAGCAACACACTTTAGATCTCAGCAATTTCACTGCATGCAAAGTAGATCTCAATAAAAAAATTAGGAACATGAGCTATTGTCATTATGCTTAGTCATTGTTTTGTTGTGCACCACGCACCAAGGTCCGGTGCTATGAAGGCAGGACCCTGTTTTCTCTTGCTCCTGCTTAGTTCTGTGGTGCCTAGCCCACTGCCTAGTACATAATAGGTACTCGATAAATGCTTGTTGAGTGAATTCATAAATGAATGAATGAATGAGTGTTTGAAGAGGGAGAGAGAAGGAGTGACATAAATTTCTGGCTGTCCAGAACTGGAGCTGGGAGAGACACTGTTCTGATACTTACAGCCTTCAAGCATTTCTGTTCTGGTTTGCTGGACAAATGGGGGCTCCTGTAACACTCATAGCTATGTATTTACAAGACAGCCCTGAAGCTACTTGGGAACTAATTCCGCCTGGCTATGAGATCGTTTGCCTTTAGAAAAGAAGATGTAAATATTCCCCACTCGGCTGAACAGAATGGCTCCACTGGGCTCCCCCAAACAGTCTTTAAGAACATCCTTTAACTTAGAAAAGATCTGCAAGGGCAGGCCAAGGGATGCGTCTAGGGGAAGAAGGGAAGCTGATGTTACTGAGGGCCTACTAGGCATCATGTTCCGTGCAGTCCTGAGCACTTTCACAGGCATAGTCTCCTTTACTTTTTAGGATGCAGCTGGCAGGGATCATTGTCTCCATTTCACAAATGAGAACACTGAGTCTCAGAAGTGTCCCAGGTGAGTTACACTCTGCAAAGGTTGGCATCGAACCCCAGGCCTGCCTGACACCTGGTGGCGGAGTGAACCCAGGGTGCAGTTCCAGCTCTGACACACGCTTGCTGGGTGCCCGTGGGCCTATCACTCTCTGAGCTTCAATTTCTTCATCTGTAGAGAGAGGGCACATGCCTTGCCTTCTCTGCCTCCTTAGGGTGGAGCCGTGATGACAACATCCTGGCGACACTGAGAAGGTGCAGAGAGTCGCTATTTCTCGGCTTCTCCCACCAGTGAGACTGAGAGGAAGCCCAGGGAAGAAAAGATCTAGCTCTTGCCTTACCCAGGGGAGCTGGGCATGTCACCTGCCAGGAGGTCATCTGCCAGGTTGTGACACAGGGAACAGGCCCTTATTTCTCCAGTGCAACTTTCCTGTTGGTGCTGCCTTCTACATTTATTCAGAAGCTCATTACTTCTCACACCTGCCCTGCTACCACTCTGGTCTGAGCCATCTTCATCCCTCACTTGGATTCATAACCTCCAAACTGGTCTCCCTAATTCTGCTCTTGTCTCCTTAGAGCCTATTTTGTATCCAGCAGCCAGAGATATCATCAAAAACCCCAGGCAAAAATCATGTCAAAACTCTGCTCCAAAGCCTACACTGGCTCTAGGCAGGGGTGTCCAGTCTTTTTATTATTATTTTTATTATTTGAGATGGAGTCTCACTCTGTCGCCCAGGCTGGAGTGCAGTGGCACAATCTTGGCTCACTGCAACCCTCAAGTTCTGGGTTCAGGCAATTCTCCTGCCTAAACCTCCTACCAAGTAGCTGAATTACAGGCATGTGCCACCACCCCTGGTAATTTTTTTTTTTTTTTTTTTTTTTTGGTAGAGATGGGGTTTCACCATGTGTCCCAGGCTGGTCTTGAATTCCTAGACTCTAGTGACCCTCCCACTTCAGCCTCCCAAAGTGCTGGGATTACAGGCGTGACCAATCTTTTGGCCTCCCTGGGCCACATTGGAAGAACTGCCTTGGGCCACACGTAACATACCCTAATACTAACAATAGCTGATGAGCAAAAAAAAAAAAAAAAAAAAGGCTCTAAAAGCATCTCATAATGCTTTAAGAAAGTTAATGAGTTTCTGTTGGGCCACATTCAAAGCTGTCCTGGGCCGCAGGAGTCCCTCGGGCCATGGCCATGGGTCGGACAGACCTGCTCTAGGGCCTAGGGCAAACCTCATCCTAGTTTGCTCAGGACTTTCCCCGTTTTAGCACCAAAAGTTCTGTGTCCCAAGAGCTCCCTCAGTCCTGGGCAAAGTGAGATGGTTGGTCACCCTAAATGGCTCCCATCTTACTCTCAGTTAAAGCCAACATCTTTACAAAGTCCTACAAGGCCCTACATCATCTGACCCTCATCACCTCTCTCATCTTGTCCACCATTCCTCACCCGCTCGATCACCCCACTGCAGCCATACTGGCCTCCTTGAAGGTGCTCAAACCCACCATTCCTGCTCCTACCTCAGGGCCTTTGCACTGACTGTTCCCTCTGCCTAAAATGCTCTTCCCAAGTTCTAGACATAGCTGGTCCCTTTACTTTCTTCAGATCTTTACTTAAATGTCTTTCCCAAGGAATCCTTCGCCTGCCCACTCTATCTAAAATGCTCTCTGCACCACTTCCAATGCCTTCTAGTCCCTTCTACAGCTTCTTTTTTTTTTCTCTCCTCCACATTTTCAGTGACCTAATATCTTGTATAGTTCACTTACTCCTCTTGTTTACCATTTGCTCCCACCCCCAACTATCATGTAAATTGCACGAAAATGCGAATTATCTGTCTGTTTTATTAACTGCTTTATCTCTGGTGCCAAATAAAGCCTGACACCTAGCAGGTGTTTTACGGATAAATTTCCTTAGCATCAACCATTAATTGGGTCCTGGACCTCACAGCTGTCTGGAGAGAGCCCCAGGTAAATAGCCGCAAACCTAAGGGCAGACATGGACCAGAAAATGTGTTATCTTTATACTGTGGAATACTACTCAGCCATAAAAAAGAATGAAATAATATCTTGCAGCAACTCAGATGGAGCTAGAGGCCATTACTCTTTTTTTTCTTTTTTATTATACTTTAAGTTCTAGGGTACATGTGCACAATGTGCAGGTTTGTTACATATGTATACATGTGTAGAGGCCATTATTCTAAGTGAAGTAACTCAGCAATGGAAAACCAAATATTATATGTTCTCACTTATAAGTGGGAGCTAAGCTATGAGGTCGCATAAACATTAAGAGTGATATACTGCCAGTCTGGGCAACATGGCGGAAGCCCGTCTCTACAAAAAATACAAAAAATTAGCCAGAGTTGGTATCACACACCTGTAGTCCCAGCCACTCGGGAGGTTGAGGTAGGAGAATCACCTGAGCCTGGGAGGTCGAGGCTGCAGTGAGCTGAGATCATGGCACTGTACTACAGCCTGGGCAATAGAGTGAGACCCTGCCTTGAAAAGAAGAGTTATGTAATGGACTTTGGGGACTCAGGGTTGAAGGGGAAGGTTGGGAGGGGAGTGAGGGATAAAATACTGCATACTGGGTAGTGTACACTGCTCAGGTGACAGGTACACTAAAATCTCAGAAATGACCACTAATGAATGTATCCATATAACCTGAAACAACCTGTGTCCCCAAAACTATTGAAATTATATATACATATATAACTAAAATAATTTTTAAAAATACCTAAAAACAGAGGGAGGTACAGGTGTGCAGGAGGCTATGGCAGCCTTCCCAGCCCCGCCTGGAAGTCAAGGAAGGCTGACATCTGGAGGAAGGAGGGCAATTAGCAAGGTGAAAAGGCAGGCGAGACTAGTGTAAGCCTCTAAGACCAGTGGATGGTCTTTTGAGTGGATGCTAAAAAATACCTGTGCATGAGTGAGTATAGGAATGAATAAATGAGTGTCCCAAGTGGAGATAAAGGCATGCAAGAAAGCCCAGAAGGGAGAAAGACCAGGGTAGGATTGGAGCTGCATCCAGGGCAGAGACAAGCAAGAGAGGTGGGGACCACATCACGCAAGAACCAGGTATAGTAACATCCATAGTGTCTGTGAGAGTGTTGCCAGAGGAGATTAACATTTGAGTCAGTGGACTGGGAGAGACAGACCCACCCTCAATCTGGCTGGACACCATCCAATCAGCTGCCAGAGTGGCAAGAACAGAGCAGGCAGGAGAAGATGGAAAAGCAGACTTGCTGAGTCTTCCAGCCTTCATCTTTCTCCCGTGCTTGACGCTTCCTTCCCTTCAATATCAGACTCCAAGAGATATTAACAGCCATAATAATAACGACAGCAGCTCACATTTATGGGGTGTTTACGAAGTGCTAGGCCAATTCAAAGTGCATTTTCATGAATCTGTTTGTTTAATTCTCACATCACCCTTTGCCTTGGCTTTAGTCTTAATGCAGGCTCCCCAGAAAATGCACCTGGGGCAAGTTTTAAATGCTCATATGCTCTTGGAAGGTACAGTCTCAGGGCAGAGAGACTAAGGGGAGAAGCGAAATGAGGCAGGAAAGCTAAGATACAAGGTCAGTCATGCACTACTAAGCTGGTCACAGTAGTTGGTTGGCTGATGTGGTCTGTCCCCAGTTAGACTGCATAGAAAAATTTCCTGGTGTGGTCCAACAGGAGGAGGAGTGGAGAGAGTGTGTAACTACAGCTCCCTCAAATCTCCTGTTTCCCAGCGCTTAAAGTGCACCCTGCCAGGAGATCCTTTTCATAATATGCATGTGGTAGGAGGAGCCAGAAATCCTGGACTTTGGCTTCAGGTGGTTGGACTCCATGAGCATGGAGTATGTTGCCATAGCAACAGCTGTGAATCAGGTAGCAATTGAGATTCCAGGAGTTATATGAGACCAAGAGAACCTGAGGAGGCTCATGAGATGGATCCAATATCATCATTGTCCTGACTGTACAGCAGGAAACAGAGGCACAGAGAGGCTACGTAGCTTGCCCACCCATACAGCCAACCTGTGGTGAGCTTAGCACCACACTGAACAAAATTTGGGCCACTCAGGATTGCAGAGAAAAAAAGAATGTAGACCTAAATCTTTGAGACCACAACTTGGAGGTGCTGTCAGGATTCTTTAGTGCACCCTAGTTATTTTCAATTGACCCAAAGACTGAATCATCCTCAAATCATTTCTCTCCAGCTCTAGGAGGCAGCAAGAATTTGAGGGAAAACACTAGGTTCAAGTCTGCTTCCAAATTACTGTGTTACTGTAGGCAATAGATGCTCCTTCCGTGGTCCTGTTTCTGCATATAAAATGATGGGGCCAGTGTAATGTACTGGTACCAGCTGGGCACTGCCAGCAGTATTTGCTCCTCAGCCACAGGGAACACTCTTGCCTGTCCCCATCCATGCCCTCGAAATGCACTCCTGGGACTTCCATGCACAGGTAAGGGGCATTAGTCCATGGACCATGAGCCATCATGCCCACATAGCCCTAAATGAGACACCCAGGGAACCACCAGCAACAAGAATAATTTCCAGTACTTCCCTTTATTCGGAGAGGTCACATTTAAACTCTTCTAGAGGCCTTTGATGCCAAAAATTGAGTTCCCTCAAACATGGGAGAACAGGCTGGGCACCTATGGAACAAGCTTCTTACCCACCCCACTTTCGAGGTAGGTTGCTTGAGACTGAAGTGAAAAATAGGGATGAATGCCTCCTAGGGCTGAGTTAGGCACTCCCTGCCTGTGCTAGGCCAGGGAACTCTTTGGAACTCTTTCAAATGTTCCCTGCACTGGCCGGACAACCAGGCCTGGAACTCGAAGGAGATCGGAGTGACTCTTAGGAAGAACACTGAATGAGGAGTCAGGAGCTCTGAACTCTAATCCCAGCTTCTCCACTGCTAACTCAGGCCAGTCACTTGGCCTTGCTGAGCCTCAGCTGCCCCATCTGTAAAATGGGCATAATAATCCTTGTCCTGGTGCTTCTGCTGGCCAGACAGGCTCTAAAGATAGGTCTCCGCTCCCACCCCTTATTACTCAAAAAGAAACCAAAAATTAGAGGGGTTTAACAAACTACTTGAGGTTACACAGCTTAAAAGATGGCAAAGCCAGGAGTACACCCAAGCCTAGTCCTAGACACAGGTCCCCATTGCCTCCCAGATGGAGCAGGCAGGCCCAGCTTTGTTTGGCCAGGAGATGGTACAGGTGAAGTGATGTGATCCATAGGCCCGTTCAGCCAGCTGACCTTATAGGAAAGCACTATCTACACTGCAAGCTTAGCCCATGATGTTAATACCAAGAATGCATATATTTGGAGATAGAGCCCCGAGTTCAAATCCCAGCTCCACTTGTCTGTGTTTCTGTCCTCTCTGAGCCTCAATGGCTGGTATGGGGAAAAGTCATTAACTTGACCCCTTGTTACGTTCTCTCTCCAATGAAACAATGAAAATTGCTCACCGTCAGCCACAGACACTGACTCATTTTACCGTTTCACTGTGCTTTAAGGGACTGCATCCTCCAATGTCCTTCCACCTTTTGCTGCAGACCCCTTTTTTGCATAAGCTGAGGATCAAGGGAAGACCAAGGGCTTTTGGTAAATGCAGCCATGTCTTTCCCTACCCTTTGCAGCAAGTCTAAGCAGGAAGACCGTAAACTTTAGATTCTAGGAGATGGGAGATTGAAAGAGGGTTAAATAAGCCATTCCAGTGAATCCTACAAGCTGTAGGCATACACTATGAGCATGATTTTCTCACTGAGCCCAGAATAAGACTACTGGGCCTCCATGCAGCTATTTACAAAGGAGCATTTTGAGTCATTTTATATTTTTCCTTGTGCATATAGAACACATGGATAGGACTGTGGATCCCAACCACTGTCTCTTAGAAGTGATGTTTGAATATCACCAAGCACAGTGCCTGTCTCCTCACAGACACACAAGAATGGGAGCTATGATGATTCTTAACAAAGGGTGACAGGGTCACTGTGTCACCTTGTCACCAGAGCTGCTGCTTAACATCTGTCACTATGCTCTGAAGGGAGTTGCCTATATCGACAGCTAAATAAGCAACCAGGTCCACGGAGCGGGAGTCCAGTCTGAACTGTCCATCACCTTCTGAAGACAGCAGCGGGAGCTTGGCCAGGCCATTAATCACAACCAGAGCCTTCTACGGCTGCATCCAACATCCTTTGACACCTGCCTCTTCTAGCTGCAACAACAGTCTCCCCTCTCCTGTGCTTCCCATGGACAATCTTTGGGAGTGGGAAAGAATGCAGAGCCTTAGCTCCCCCTCCTTGAACTCTGCAGACAGCCAGGGGCCTTGGAACAGGGCTGGGTCTGTGTTGGCCTGGAGAGGGCCCCTGAAACTTTAGAAACATACATTTGGCTTATCTGAGTTCCTTTCTCAGGAAATTGACCTTTGGGCCTCCTAGATGGTATCAGAAAGCTGAGGCTTTTCAGATTGCTGCACCCAGACAATGAGACACACCTGCTGCCTGTTGACCAACTCCTCTTTCTTGACCCTCCTGTTCTCCTTCCCTCCTTTATAAACCCCTAACTTTGGTTGGGAGGGAGAGGTTTGACAGTTAGGCTGATATCACCTCCAACACAGCTTTTCTTCTGGAGCAACATTTGCTGTCTCAGTAATTGGCTTTCTGTGTGGTGAGCAGCCATACCTAGGTGAAACCCTTGGAGTTTGCCAACAAAATTCTGGTTCTCTGATCAGGAATTCATTGCTTATGGCTCAGTGGCCATGGACCAGGAGCATTTCGGAAGCCCTCCTAGCAGCTTCCCAGCCATATTTGCCAGAGATGGGTTTCAGTCTCCTTCTCTTCTGCCTCACCACTGCCAGCCCCAACTGCATTCCTGATTGCCTAGGAAGAACAGGCTTTGAAATTGGACATCTGCATCCAGATAGGTGAGTGCCCTCTGTAGGTCCCTGACAGCAGGACTCTCTCCTCTCAATTTGGGGGAATTCCAAAGGAATTTCCATTTGTTGCAGGTTGGACAAGCTTCTACTTGACTGGCTTGAGAGTAGAAGGTACCCTAACTGTTTTGGTTTGGACACTCTTGGGTTTGTTGCTACTACAATTAGTATTTTTATAATTGTTTGTTTCCATAATAAAGATTTCCTTCCCTGGCAATACTCGTGGTCTGTAATATGAGCAACTGGACCTAGGCCCAACCCCTGGTGTTTGGCAAAACATCATGCAGACACAGAAGGATGACCTGTAGCTGCTGGACTGCTGGTGGGACATCAGGTGGTAGGGGCATGGCCAATGTATGTGTTTCCAAGTACATTAGTTGTCTTCCCAGTAAACCATAAGCTTCACGAAGCCAGGGTCTTTGCCTATCCCATTTTCAGCTTTATCTACTGTGCCTGCAACAGTGCTCAGGACATGAGGTGATCTTTGTTGAATGTATAAATGTTGAGTTCTAAACTCGGCTCTGCTATTAAGCGCCTTTGGAAAACTCATGTTCTTCTCTGAGACCCATTTTCCCCACCTGTGAAATTACCTGGAGGCTTTTATCTAGTCCTTATGGTCTACAGTTCTTTCAAGACATGGGTGCCCTGTTAAAGATGGCCTCAGGGTATAAAAGCAAGAGGAAACATTTGCAGGAGAGCATTTAATCCACCTGGATTCATGACCACCAACATCCTCACCTTTGAAAGAATTTTGGTTATGTCAGCAGGGACGCCATAGCAGGGCATAGTCATATGGTTGGAGCCACAGACTTGGGCATCAGGAAGCAGTTCTTCTGAGACCAAAGAAAAAAGATGCCACCATTTGCTGCAGGCTATCTGCCAATCAACAGGCTAAGTGATTCATGAGCTCTCGATTCCTTACAAGGATGCCGGGAAGCTGGTACTAGTTTAGACCTATTTTACAGATGAGTAAAGGAGAGGTCAGAAAGCAGTGACATCTGTGAGATCACACAGAGAGAGAATCTCTGACCTGAGGCATGAGAGGCAATGCCCAGGCCAGGGGCCAGGCCGTGTTGATATCCCACGTAGCAGAAGTGGTAGTGTCACATAGACGTGGATGACACGTACTACCCTGGGTGCTAGGGGTGAGCACACTGCCTATGTGACATCAGGGCCCACTGTGGAATTTCTGGAGTCATCTTGTAGGAAAGAGGTTCAAAGCCTAGCCAACATGGTGAAACCTCGTCTCTACTAAAAATACAAAAATTAGCCAGGCATTGTGGTGGGCGCCTGTAATTTCAGCTACTAGGAAAGCTAAGGCAGGAGAACTGCTTGAACCCAGGAGCAGAGGTTGCAGTGAGCCAAGATCACACATTTCACTCCAGCCCGGGTGACAAGAGCAAAACTCTACCCAAAAAAAGAAAAAGATAAAAGGACGGAAGGAAGGAAGGGAGGGAGGGAGGGAAGGAAGGAAGGAAGGGAGGGAGGGAGGAAGGAAGAGAGGGAGGGAGGGAGGGAGAAGGGAAGGAAGGAAGGAAGGGGAAAGAAAGAGAAAAGGAAAGGAAGGAAGGAAAGAAGGAAGGAAAGAAGGAAGGAAAGAAGGAAGGAAGGAAGGAAGGAAGGAAGGAAGGAAGGAAGGAAGGAAGGAAGGAAGGAAGGAAGGAAGGAAAGAAAGAAGGAAAGAAAGAAAAAAAGAAAGAAAGAAAGAGAGAGAGAGAGAAAGAAAGAGAGAAAGACAGAAATAGAGAAATAGAGAAAAAAAGAAAGAAAGAAAAGAATGAGGATGAAGTTGAGTAAGTGCCTTCTGCTCCAGGCTGTGTTGGGTTGGGGAATTTGAGAGGCATGGGGATGGTTGTCAACTTGTAGCATGTTAAATTGACTTTTAATGAGCATCTTCAGGATTTGTTTGCTGCTGCATAATGAGGAAGACTTTGCTGTTATTACTTGAAATTAACCTTTTTGGATGCATCACTTACACATCATTGAAGAATAATGACTGATTTCTTTTATAAAAATGTGCTTCATAAAATAAACGTATTATAAATTTTTAACACAGAACTCACAAGATAATTTCATCTTTATTTTTCTTCATAGTACAGCTTGCTCCTGACAGTATATTCATTTTCTTGCTTATTGTCTGTCTCCCCAGCTAAGATATTCCCTGAAGAAAGGCAGGGTGACTCTGCCTGCTCACTAGAGCTTGGGTGTGGGGAACAGTGCCAGGCACTTAGAAGGTACTCAGCAAATACAAACTGAATAAGTATTACTGGCACATGAAGAGAAAGGCATGGAAACTCAAAGGTTCCAGGCTCTAAAATGCCCAGGAAACATCAATGCCAGGAAGGCAATGTGAATCCGTTGCCCCTGGCGTTGATAATCTGTTCCTGACTTCCAGAATTACCTCTGTTTGCAGACCAAGCTGGGAGCTTGGGACATATGTATCCTGTATGAATAATAAATTATTCTGTCTGAAAAATATTCATGTATATTATTTTGTATGAATAATAAATAAATGATAAAATATTAATAGATTAATAATTAATAATTAATTAAATTGCCACTTCCTTTTGCATTGTGTTACAGGCTGAATTGTGAACCCCTAAATCTCATGTGTTGAAGTTCTAACCCCCCATACCTTAGCATGTGACAGTGTTTGGAGACAGAACCTTGAAAAGGGTGATTAAAATCCCAGCACTTTGGGAGGCCAAGGTGGGTCACCTGAGGTTGGGAGTTCAAGACCAGCCTGACCAACATGGAGAAACCCTGTCTCTACTTAAAAAATGCAAAATTCGCTGGGCCTGGTGGCACATGTCTGTAATCCCAGCTACTTAGGAGGCTGAGGCAAGATAATCGCTTGAATCCGGGAGGCGGAGGTTGTGGTGAGCTGAGATCACACCACTGCACTCCAGCCTGGGCCACAAGAGTGAAACCCCATCTCAAAAAAAAAAACCATGGTCATTAAAATCAGGCCATAAGGGTAGGCCCTGTTTCAATATGACCACTGTTCTTTTTTTTTTTTTTTTTTTTTAATTTATTTATTATGATTAAACTTCAAGTTGTAGGGTACATGTGCACAACGTGCAGGTTTGCTACATATGTATACTTGTGCCATGTTGGTGTGCTGCACCCATCAACTCGTCATTTACATCAGGTATAACTCCCAATGCAATCCCTCCCCCCTCCCCCCTCCCCATGATAGGCCCCGGTGTGTGATGTTCCCCTTCCCGAGTCCAAGTGATCTCATTGTTCAGTTCCCACCTACGAGTGAGAACATGCGGTGTTTGGTTTTCTGTTCCTGTGATAGTTTGCTAAGAATGATGGTTTCCAGCTGCATCCATGTCCCTACAAAGGACACAAACTCATCCTTTTTTATGGCTGCATAGTATTCCATGGTGTATATGTGCCACATTTTCTTAATCCAATCTGTCACTGATGGACATTTGGGTTGATTCCAAGTCTTTGCTATTGTGAATAGTGCTGCAATAAACATACGTGTGCATGTGTCCTTATAGCAGCATAATTTATAATCCTTTGGGTATATACCCAGTAATGGGATGGCTGGGTCATATGGTACATCTAGTTCTAGATCCTTGAGGAATCGCCATACTGTTTTCCATAATGGTTGAACTAGTTTACAATCCCACCAACAGTGTAAAAGTGTTCCTATTTCTCCACATCCTCTCCAGCACCTGTTGTTTCCTGACTTTTTAATGATCACCATTCTAACTGGTGTGAGATGGTATCTCATTGTGGTTTTGATTTGCATTTCTCTGATGGCCAGTGATGATGAGCATTTTTTCATGTGTCTGTTGGCTGTATGAATGTCTTCTTTTGAGAAATGTCTGTTCATATCCTTTGCCCACTTTTGGATGGGGTTGTTTGTTTTTTTCTTGTAAATTTGTTTGAGTTCTTTGTAGGTTCTGGATATTAGCCCTTTGTCAGATGAGTAGATTGCAAAAATTTTCTCCCATTCTGTAGGTTGCCTGCTCACTCTGATGGTAGTTTCTTTTGCTGTGCAGAAGCTCTTTAGTTTGATGAGATCCCATTTGTCAATTTTGGCTTTTGTTGCCGTTGCTTTTGGTGTTTTAGACATGAAGTCTTTGCCCATGCCTATGTCCTGAATGGTACTACCTAGGTTTTCCTCTAGGATTTTTATGGTATTAGGTCTAACATTTAAGTCTCTAATCCATCTTGAATTAATTTTCGTATAAGGAGTAAGGAAAGGATCCAGTTTCAGCTTTCTACTTATGGCTAGCCAGTTTTCCCAGCACCATTTATTAAATAGGGAATCCTTTCCCCATTTCTTGTTTCTCTCAGGTTTGTCAAAGATCAGATGGCTGTAGATGTGTGGTATTATTTCTGAGGACTCTGTTCTGTTCCATTGGTCTATATCTCTGTTTTGGTACCAGTACCATGCTGTTTTGGTTACTGTAGCCTTGTAGTATAGTTTGAAGTCAGGTAGCGTGATGCCTCCAGCTTTGTTCTTTTGACTTAGGATTGTCTTGGAGATGCGGGCTCTTTTTTGGTTCCATATGAACTTTAAAGCAGTTTTTTCCAATTCTGTGAAGAAGCTCATTGGTAGCTTGATGGGGATGGCATTGAATCTATAAATTACCTTGGGCAGTATGGCCATTTTCACGATATTGATTCTTCCTATCCATGAGCATGGTATGTTCTTCCATTTGTTTGTGTCCTCTTTGATTTCACTGAGCAGTGGTTTGTAGTTCTCCTTGAAGAGGTCCTTTACATCCCTTGTAAGTTGGATTCCTAGGTATTTTATTCTCTTTGAAGCAATTGTGAATGGAAGTTCATTCCTGATTTGGCTCTCTGTTTGACTGTCACTGGTGTATAAGAATGCTGACCGCTGTTCTTATGAGAAAATTTGGACACAGAGACACCAGAGGTGCAGCCACATAGAAGAAAGACCACGTGAAGACTCAGCAAGAAAGCGACTATCAACAAGCCAAGGACAGAGGCCTTAGGAAAAACCACCCCTGCTGACACCTTGATTTCAGACTTCCAGCCTCCAGAACCATGAGGAAATAAATTTCTGTTGTTTAGGCCACCCAGGCTGTAGAATTTTGTTACAGCAGCTCTAGCAAACTAATACAGTATGCTATACTTTCCCTTCCCTTTCCAGGGTTTTATGAGAGTTCAGTAACTGTTATTCCCATTACTGAGATGAGAAAACTGAGACCCAGCGAGGGAAGTGACTTGGCTGAGACTCCATGACTCGATGGATTTCACTGCAGAAACCTTGGGGAGAGCCTCATGCAGGAGCCTGGGTCTTCTCGATTCCCACCCCACACCTAAGCA
Source organism: Chlorocebus sabaeus (assembly GCF_047675955.1). Classification (NCBI taxonomy): domain Eukaryota; kingdom Metazoa; phylum Chordata; class Mammalia; order Primates; family Cercopithecidae; genus Chlorocebus; species Chlorocebus sabaeus. The sequence continues at coordinate 24,827,617 of NC_132922.1, forward strand.
TTGGCGAGCTTTTGGGTGGTGCCTCCTCTTTGCCGGGGCTTTGCCAGAGGTCCTGGCTGCTTTCCCCATATATCCCAGCACTCTCCAGTGACCCAGAGCCCTCCTATGAATGGCAAGAGGTGGATGGTGGATTCACCAAGTGGGAGACTGAGCCTGCATCAGAGACAATAGGGTCCACTGTTCACCAACGTGCTCCATCAGAGAGGCAGGAAGGTCTCCAGAAACGGTGAGGTCTCCAGAGAGGGGCTCCAGTGAATTTCCCTCCTGCCCCATCCTCCTCCCTTGTCCCACTTCTACCCAGAGTCTCTAGTGAGGATGATCAGAGATGAGAGCTCCTCTTTTTGGGGTGACCTTACCAGTTACTACGGGTCGAATTTTGTGCCCACTTCCCCAGCCCCACTCAAAAAAATGTGGAAGTTCTAACCTGCAGCACTTCATAAAATGACTTAATTAAAAGGTAGGGTCTTTACAGGGTGACCAAGTTAAAATAAGGTCATTAGGGCGGACCCCATCCAATATGAAATGGGGAAATTTGGATACAGACATGAACAGAAGATGAAATGAGGAGACACAGGGGGAAGATGGCCATCTACCAGCTAAGGAGAGAGGCCCTCACAGCTCTCAGAAGGAATTTACCCCGCTGACCTTGAATTTGGACTTCAACCCTCCAGCTATGGTACTTCGTCACAGCAGCCCTTGCAAACTAACACAGCAGTGATCCAAATGGGAATTCCCTCCCACGGGTGGGAGCTATGATTGGTTACACCAGAGGGGTCCTAGGGATGGAGACAAATTTGGGGTAGGATATGGAGTCTATGCTAGTGGGAATTTAAATAAAGGCAGCATTTGCTACCTAAATGTGGGCACACATATGCTAGCTTCGCCTTGGTAAAAAGGGAATAAATTCAAGGTTCTTGAATGTTGATGTGGGTGCACATTTGTAGGATGCATATATATCAGTGTGTCACATGCATTCAGGGTGTGTGGGCTCATTTATTTGTTCTTTGGCTCATTCATTCATTCATCATTCATCAGTTTCTTGAATGCTTGTACACACTTATAAATGCACAGGATAGAGAAATGAATTGGCAAAGGAATATGATAGACAAGCATGGGGATTAAGGGAGCATGGAGGGGGAGCATTTGTTTCTGTTTGATATATCAGGGAAGACTTCCTGGAAGAAGTGAGCTGAAACTGGCCAGGTGAAGAAGAGGAAGAAGGTCATGGCATGTAGACATGTAGGAAGAGAAATAGCAGTATATACCCCAAACTACACACAGTTCGGGTTGGTTCTATTCTTTGGAACAGTCCTACCCCTATCTGCACCCCATTGACACTCTGGAATCCAGGTAGCAAGGCCATAGAGAAGGCCCAGGAGTCAACACTTTATTTTGTTCAGGCCAACCACACTGGGAGCCCAGCATCCCCGCAGGATTTGCCTTTGTGGGCCCGTCTTGTCTCTTGAGGGTGGCCATGCTGGCTGGCTTTGGCCACTGCGGAGGCCTGGCCAGTCTCTCTGTCTCCAAGTTATTGTAGAGTCGGGAAGTCTTCAAGGGCAGCTTCAAGGAGGCTGGAAGCAAACACAGGTCAGAGTTGATGAATGGGACAAAAGATGGGTAAGGTTTTTTCTTTTTCTTTTTTTTTTTTTGGAGGCAGGGTCTCACTTTGTCACCCAGGTTAGTGTGCAGTGGTGCAATCATAGCTCACTGCAGCCTCCAACTCCCAGGCTCAAGTGATCCTCCTGCTCCAGCCTCCTGAGTAGCTAGGATTACAGGTACATGTCACCACACCCAGTTAATTTTTTATTTTTTATTTCTTGTAGAGGTGGGGTCTCACTGTTACCCAGGCTGGTCTCAAACTCCTGGCCTCAAGTGATCCTCGTGCCTCAGCCTCCCAAAGAACTGGGATTACAGGCATAAGCCACTGTGCCTGGCCAGGAAGATGGGTACATTTTGATGGAGACAATGAATGGGGTGGAGGGCCTGGAATTCTGTACACCCAGGTGGCATTACTGTAGCAACTCCACAGAAAAGGATGGCAGAGTGTAGGCAGCAGAAGGAGAACAAGTGGGGGAAAAAGTTGGGATAGATTTCCCAAAGGTCCAAAAATTTCAAAGTAACCTGGCATTTACTGCATCCATGGGTGCCATGCTCTATTCTAGGAATCTCTCATATTCTCATGAAATCCACAGTGTTACTTTAGGTAGTTGGTACTCTTATCCCTATTTTCCAACTGAGGACACAGGGGCTTGGAGAGACTGTGTCACTTGCCCAGGGTCCGACGGCTAGTTACAGGGCAGAACTGAGCCTTGGGGGGTCTTGTTTGGTCCCAAAGCCCCCCATGCATTTGCATTGTTGGAGGTGCTGCATTGTATAGCTGAAAAACTAGCATCCTTGGAGAAGAACCTTGCTCAGGGTAGGAAGGGGACTTGATTAAAATGGAATGGCAGAGACAAGATGTTCTGTGATGACTTCTGCTAAGGACTGTTCCCCTCATAGATGTGTGCCCTTTACTTGGCCTTTGAAACTGCTTTCTATGTCCCCGAGAGCATAATAATGTAAATGAATATCAGATCTTTACTCGGTAATTGAGAGCAGAGAGAAGGCCATGTTAAGTCAAATTAGTTTGCTCTGATATAGTCCAAGCCTGTCTCCGCGGAAGGGGCAATGGCTTTTTGATGGGCTGAGGCTGCCTCTCGAAGAAATAGAGGATGTGTGGCTCATTTGGGTCAAGGAGGCCTGCGGGTTGCAGCAGGTGCACCCTGAGAGCCATATGCAATCGCTGGACCATCTGAGCCTTGAGCTGCGGTGAGTTCTGAGATTCAGTGACTGGGAGATTTACGAAGGCTCATAGACTCTCAGGCAGCTCTAATTTCACTCATGAAGATGCCAGGAATGTGTCCCTACGGAAAACTTTTAAAGATAAATGTAGGGATTCTAGAGCTGGAAAACCCAATTCTGCCCTGGTGATTCTCTACAAGTGACTTTAATCTTTCTGATCCTCAGTCTGTCAACCTGATAAATGGGAATAAATAATATTCACCACCACTTGGGGATATCAGGAGTACTAAATGACTGTCTGATGTGTCCAATCAATAAATGTAAGCCTTGGTTAGCAATGAATTCCTTTTTTTTTTTTTTTTTTGAGAGGGAGTCTTGCTCTGTCTCCCAGGCTGGAGTGCAGTGGCAAGATCTCGGCTCACTGCAAGCTCCGCCTCCCAGGTTCATGCCATTCTCCTGCCTCAGCCTCCCCAGTAGCTGGGACTATAGGCACCTGTTACCATGCCCTGCTATTTTTTTGTATTTTTAGTGGAGACGGGGTTTCACCGTGTTAGCCAGGATGGTCTCGATCTCCTGACCTCGTGATCTGTCCACCTCGGCCTCCCAAAGTGCTGGGATTACAGGCCTGAGCCACCGCGCCCGGCCTGAATTCCTTTTCTTACCTTGACTCCAGATGAGTGACAGGATGAGTGCTAGGAGCAGGAGGAAGGGCAGCGAGTAGTTACTTCTCCTGCATTGTTGCTCTGTGAGTTTTGTACTTGCTCCCTCTCCCCTCAACCTAGGGCCTATTTCTCTCCATATGTAATGCAAGTGGACTCCACTATTCTGAAGGTCTCTTCCAACTCGGCCCTTTGCATGTCTGCGATCCCACCACGGATCTCCCGTCATTATGTGGACAGAATGCCATCGCAGCTCCTTCAACCCCAGGTGGAATGACATTAAGAAAAGAAAATGATAGTAGGGCGAGGAAACTTTAAATATCCGGCATCTTCTTCTTCTTTTTTTTTTCCTGAGACAGAGTTTCACTCTTGTTGCCCAGGCTGGAGTGCAGTGGTGGTGCCCTCAGCTCACTGCAACCTTCGCCTCCCCAATTCAAGCGATTCTCCTGCCTCAGCCTCCTGAGTAGCTCGGATTACAGGTGCCAGCCAAGACACCCAGATAATTTTTTGTATTTTTAGTAGAGACAAGGTTTCACCCTGTTGGTCAGTCTGGTCTCGAACTCCTGACCTTAGGTGATCTACCTACCTCAGGCTCCCAAAGTGCTAGGATAATAGGCGTGAGCTACCACGCCCGGCCACATCCAGCACCTTCTTTAGCGTCATCCCACAGGAACCCCTTACTTTCTGATGTGTCTGCATTTCAAAGTACAAGGAAATGGAAGTACCCAGCAGAGGGCTCGTGAAAGGCTTTGCATCCAGCAACACATGACTTCAGCTAAAACCTCTAAAAATCTTGATCTCTAAAGAAATTAGTTGTGGCAGTAAGGACAGTAGGGGCACCTGCTCTCCCCAAGGCTGCAAGGTGAACTCTCATGCCCCAAGAACAGCCCCAGCCTATTGCTTTTACCTGAACTGGTGCCTACTTCTGGAGATATTTTTTCATTATGCTTGTAACATCGTCGTCTTTCCTCCCCGCCCCTGGCTCTCTGTGCTCGGGGGACGTTCCCTCACCACCGTCACCCGCAAGTCGTTGGATTCCTGGTCGACTTTTGATGCTGTCAGCACTTTTGAAGGACACGATGGAGCTGGAGGATGAGGATGAGTCGGACAGGTGAGCAAGATCCTCCTTGGGCTCCGGGCTCTTTTTCAAAATGGTCTTGATCCCCGAGAGAAAGGAACGGTCAGCCTCTTCCGTCTCAAAGTGGACGCTTGAACGCTGTGAACCGTCTTGTCCACCTTTGGCTGCTCTGCCAGCCAAGGATGTAGGCGTCTGGGGCTTCCGGATAGCTGGGAGGAAGTCATCGAAGTCCACTTTGGTCTTGCGTTCATAGTCGAGGCTTGGGAGTTTCCAGCTGAAGGGGTCACTGCCTAGGGGTTCCTCCATCAGGTGGGCGAACTGGCGGTTCTGGAAAACGAGCGGCTCCTTTCCAAGGTCTGGACAACCCGCATCGTCCACAGAGGACTCCAGACACCGCCTCCGAGGACGCAGTGTGGGTGACAACAGTATGTCCCTGGGTGTGGTCGGGGAGCTCAGTTTTCTCCCCATGCTCGGTCTGGATTCTAAGAGGGACTCGCAGGAACTGAATCGGGTCTTCGCCTTCTCGGGGAGTAGGGTCGTGCCCCCAACACCATCTGAAGAGATGCATTTGAGGCTGGTGGACCTCAAGAGACCACCAGCGGCCCCTTCGATTTCCAGGGGTGACTTTGCCCCAACCCTCAACGAGAGGTTTCCCTCGTCACTGCCAGCCCTGCCCCTCCTTAGTGTGGAAGCCCCAGTCGTCTGGTAAATGGGGAGAGTGGGCCAGTCCTCCAGGCCCAGCGTGGACCCCTGGCCTCTCTGGGCTCTCTTCCTCCGGAGCCCTTCCACGAACTCCGAGAGGGCCGCTGAAGGACTGGGCAGCTTTTCCCTCGACAGCGGGGATGTATTTGTACTCCGAGAAGCCAGGGGAGATGACGCAGCTTCTAATCTCTCTGTGGACTTTCCCTGGACAGCAAGCCCTTCGCCGTCCCCAAAATGACAGTACTTTTGCCGGCGGAGGAAGTGGGGAGAAACAGGCTTGTCTCCCGAGGTCTTGCTGCGGACATCTGCGGACCAGGCTCTGCTCAGTGCCGACTGGGTCCTCTCAGCGTCCCCAGCCTCCTCATTTATCCTGTGCCAAGAAGAAAAATGCAGTCTGTAGAAATTGTGCAATTCATACAATTTGTGCAATCGGTGTGAGGGCCCCTAAGCACAGGCACTAATATTATTTTTCTTTGGAAATACCATCCCTATTGCACTCTCAAATGAACCATATGATTTAATGTGCAAATTCAAGCCATGTAAATGATTTCTTGTTGCTTTCTGAATGCAATTTCTGTCTATAATTAAACCCAGCTAAGTACATTTGAGTAGATTAAAACTGCAGCTAGGACGGAAGAATTAGATTTATGAGGCATCATATCTGACATGATAGGACCTATCATCCCAGAGCTTGCTGTGAAATAAGTAGTTTGCTTCTTCAAGACCGGAAGAGGACATGCAGTGGGTTGTTTGTTTATTTAGGGCCAAGCCCAGAAGACAGTCCCACTAAGTGGGGCTTCTGAGAGTCAAGACCCAAATATGTATCTCCACAGGATGCCCCATGACATCCCTGATTGTTTCATGGGGTGAGAGTGTAGGTAAAATCTTGTTCCCCCAGAAGGGAAAGACTCACATGAAATCAACTTAAAACCAAGACTATACACAAGAGGACAGACGGTTTCTATTCTGGGACTCCACCAGACGTGGCTTTTATGCAGAGGGAGTTTGTAGCAGCAGCGCCAGAAACACTTTGCCTCTGAAAAGTAGAAGCCTCACAGTGGGACCAAATTAGAGACTGTAACATAAATGGCATCATTCAAAGGAGAGAGACTGGAGTCCACCAACCTTTCCTTTAATAAATAAAATCTATCTGTCCTCTCTCTAAGAGAAACGACCCCCTTCCCTCCCACCAGCAAAGTCATAATTTATTTTTTTAAAAAGTAAAAAAGTGGCCAAATGTCAGAGTTTTGGCATTGCAGATAAAGCCACTGTGGGCGCAGGCCTGAAGAGATGCTGAGGGCAATGCATACGCGGGTTTCCAGTCATGGGGTCCCTGCCTCTGAGTGTATTGCTGCTAAAACTGTAACAATTGGGACGACTGCAGGATTCGGACCTCTATGTATAAAGCGTGACTGAGATTCTGCTACAAGACTTTGGGGAAGACTTCTTGCTTACCCAGCTGGATAACACCATTTCCACTCCTGATCACACAGGACAGTTTAGGAGAAAAAGAACTGACCACAATGACCCAATGGGCTTTTGAATCTGGGAAGGAAGCCAAGCCAAGGTCCCTTGAGGTGATGCCATGGAAGGCAGGGAGGGAATGGTTGGGGTAGGAGAGCAGCGTCTTTCCCAGGGAAATAGGTGGGGGCTGAAATAGACTCAATGTTTGCCTCCCCCGAAAATTAATATGTTGACACCTAATCCTCAATGTGATGATATTAGGAGGTGGGGCTTTTGGGAGGTGATTAGGTCACCAGGGGTGGAGCCCTTGTGAATGAGATTAGTGCCCTTATAAAAGAGGCCCCAAAGGGCTCCCTCACCCCTCCCACTGTGTGAGGACACAGTGAGATGGCCATCTATGAATCAGACAACAAATGTAACTGCCAGCACCTTGACCTTAGATTTCCCAGTCTCTAGAACTATAAGAAATACATGTCTGTTGTTTATAAGCCAACCAGTCTATGGTGTTTTCGTTATAGCAGCCAGAAGAGACTGAGACAGGCACCTAGACCCTGCCTTCCTAAGTGCCCCTGAGGACAGAGCTTCAGTGATCCCACAAACCTATCTCCTCTAGGTCTGGCAGGAGCTCCCCAGGCTGGGGGCCTGTGTGAAGTCACCATGGCAACGATGGGCCCAGCTAAAGGGCTTCATGAGGACAAGGCATAGAGCTGGCTGTGATCATCTGCCTCTCCTTATTCCCCATGTCAGATGGGTGGAAGAGGATTGCAGTAGCGGTGTGGTGATGGTAAGATCTGGGTGTCAAGGTGGCAACGTGGAGGAGCTACCTCCTCTCTCTCTCTGACCATCACCCTCAGTCCTTCTCCTGTGTGATCAGGCTTGCTATTCCCGCCCTCTTGCTCACCCTGCTCCAGGACGCTGGTCTCCTGGGACAGGCCAAGCCCTCCCTGCTTCTGGGTCTTGCATGAGCGGTTCTACCTGGAGTACTCCTTTCACTCCCCAAACCCTAGTCATGGTGCCTTCCTCCTGGGGCAGCCGGGACAGTGAAAGAAACGCCCTTGATACTGTCTCTGGCACCTAATCACCCAAATAATGGTTAGTGGTTATGATGAATAATTTATAACCAATAATAAATGGCTATTAATCATTAATAATTCAAGGCAATCATTATTACTACTATTTAACTTCTGGATCTCCAGAACCCAACCCCACACTGGACTCAATCAGAGCCTCAATTGAAGTTCAAAGAGAGATGCACAGGAGAATGAACGGGCAGGTGACCTTCAGCTCACCACAAGAAGAAAGGTTGGTTCCCATGTGCTAAAACAAAGGCCACACGTTTGCCCAGAGCAGCTCCCTCCTTTCCTATTTCTTGCCTGTTCCCATCACAGCTGGACACGGGCTGGAAGAGGAGATAGAGGGCTCCTTTGTGATTCCCCGAAGGCATATTTGTCAACTTCGTTGCTTTGGAATCACTCCCCGAATACACGGCAGGACGGCATTCACACACCTGTATTTTTTTTTTATTCCCTACTTTTTATTAATAAACAGCTTGGAGCTGCCAGGGGCAGTGGGCTGCCGCAGAACTGACAAAAGTCATTTCCATCCTGTCCTGGCCCTGAAAGGAGGCGGGTGTGATGAATGAGTCTCTTGGATGCTCTGTCTCATCCATTGCCTGCCACGTGAGGAGGGCAACATTGAGGGCTCCTGTCACCGAATCTCCCGGGACTCTGCCATCCTGCTCACCCTAGCTTCCACTGCCACTGTTGGCTGCAGATGCCAGGGCAGGGCATGAAAATGGAGGGTGAAGAAGTCCCAAGAGGAGGAAGAAGAGGAGGAGGAGGCAAGAGGGGGAGCCAAAAACATAGCGGGGAAAAAAGGCATAAAAGTAGGTGGAAGGAGAATCACAGACCACAAGTCTGAACTGACAGTGTCTTGCTGACTCTCATTTCTGCACCTCCGGAGTTGGCACCGAGCCCAGCATGTAGTAGATGCTCAGCAAATGCTGTCGAATTCAATCAAGGTAGATGAGAAAGAAGTAGTCAGGATAAGAAAAGTGAAGGGAGGGCAAAGAAATGTAGGAAGAAGAGGAGGATCAGAGTGTGAAAGAAGAGGAGGCAGTTTAAACAGGAAAGAAGTTGAAATGAGATGGAGAGAAAGAGGAAGGAGACCCAGAAGGGCGGTGGTGATGGAGAAGAAGGAAGGAGACTTAGGCAAAGGCAAGAAGGAGAGAAAAGAACATTGCAGAGGCCTTTCTGGCTGGCAACGAAGGATCTTCCATCTTCGGCTTTGACAAAAAGGCAAGATAGGCTGGGGTCCATGGTGAAGTAACCGGCTGCCCGGAAATGGGGATCTAGAGGTCACAGTCTGAGTGCTGGTGATCAGGTACAGAGGCCATAGGTTTGCTATGCCCAAGCCAGGAAGGTTCCCAGCTATGCTGGCACAGGGGAAGATTCACTCGCCCTCCCTGGGGCCCTTGAGGGGCAATGCCTTCTACAAAGCATGGAAGCCAAGATGTTCCAGCACAGCCACTCAGGCCCAGCTTGGCTATCACGGGGTCTGATGTCTTGAGATTGGAGTGAGCTGAGTCCCACCTTTCTGGAATGGTCTGGTGCCTTTGAAACCTCAGCTGGTGAGCTTAAAACAGGAATACAAGCCATGCAGTGTAGACTCCTGGTGGTGGGGGCTGGAGAGAAGAAGAAGTGGGGGTCAAATGAGGAGAGAGGGGGAAGAGAGGGCAAGAAGGAAGGAAAGAAAGAAGCTGCCCACGGCCAAGTGCTTCTTCCTGGCTTTCCCATGCAGAAATCCGCCTACATCTCTGCAAGTGCTTTTTCCATTTCCTGTCTGCACCACCTCTCAAGGTATAAAGTTCCTTGCATCCACTCCTTTCTGTATAGAGACTGAAGAATTTAACCTGAATTCAGATGTCCTTTTGTAGGCTTTGGGATAAGGATCCCAAGTTCTGCTGAGTGAGGCTGGATGATCATCCCCGCTCCTGTCCCAGCGCTGGACACTTCAGACACATCCTATCTGACTTCATCTGGGGACCAGTAAGAGTCTTTTTTTTTTCTTTGTAGCTGTCTTCACAGGACCAGCTCAGCATGGCTCAGATGGAACTCCCCATCATCATCATGATGGAGGGATGTCGGATAATCAGGATGTTACTGTGTCTGCTTCCCAGAGCCTGGGCCAGGGAGAGGGATGATGTATAGAAGGCTGTCAGAGTCACTGAGAGACAGGATAGGCAGGGGTACTGTTACTCTTCAAGGAGAGACTCCAGAAAAGCCTTGGAGACTTCTGCTGCCTGCCCTGCAGTTTGTCCAAAAAGGAATATCCTTCTGGTATACCTGCTACAGGAAAAAGCCAGAGGATAGTCCTTGAGCATCCAGCCACAAAGATGCTGGGCTGGTTCTATAACTTAGTGGATGAAATAGTCATTGGTCACAACGGCTACCCCTGACTAGATACCTACTTGCGCCAGTTGCTGTGATGGATACCAGGAATATAGGAGAGAGCAAATGGATGGTTCCTGCCCTCATAGCAACCCTGAGAGATAGGGATTGTGATCTCCAGGTACAGAGAGGCTGAGTAACCTCTGCAAGCACACACAGCTGGCAACCAAGTCTACCACTCACTAGCCACGTGACCTGGGGACCACTGCCTAACTTCTCTAACCCTCAGCTTCCTTAGCTGAAAAATGAGGGAAACCAGATTGGCCTTGCAATGCTGTGGAGATCAGAACTCCATGAGGGCAGGATTTTTATGCATCATATTCGCTGCTGCCAGTGTCTATAGAACAATGTCTTAGTACACAGTAGGTGCTCAATGAATTTGTGTTGAATGAGTGAGGGAAGCACCAGGGCCCTAACACATTGTAGGTGCTCCATAAACATGTGTTGGATGCATGAGTGAATTGCCAGTCCTCAGGCACATAGTAGGTGCTCAATAAAATGCTCAAGTTATGAATCATGCTCTAGTGCTTGCCACATAGTAGGTTCCAATAAATATTGGACTGATTAAATGAATTGATGAATAAGGGTATTTATATGAAAATGCTGTAAGTATGGGTTGCTTCAAGTTATAGAAGTTTATTAGGTAAACTAGGACATGAAAACTCAGGAATACTGAAATTTCCACTCTTTCTAACCTACAAGGCAGGGAACAAAAAAAAAAAAAAAAAAAAAAGCTTCAGACTCAGAAAGACCTGAGTTCAAATCCCGGCTCTGTCTATTCCAAGTCAGGTTTGTTTTTTGTTTGTTTGTTTTTGTTGTTTTGTTTTGTTTGTGATGGAGTCTTGCTCTGCTGCCCAGGCTGGAGTGCAATGGCACGACTGTGACTCACTGCAAACTCTGCCTCCAGGGTTCAAGTGATTCTCCTGCCTCAGCCTCCCAAGTAGCTGGGATTACAGGTGCACACCACCACACCAGGCAAATTTTTGTATTTTTAGTAGCAACAGGGTTTCACCATGTTGGTCAGGATGGTCTCGAACTCCTGACCTCAAGTGATCCGCCCACCTCAGCCTCCCAAAGTGTGGGGATTACGGGAGTGAGCCATGGCACCCAGGCCCCCAGGTAGCGTTTGAAGCCTAAATTTGTACAGGTGTAAGAGTGGGAATGACACTGCCCTAGGACCCAAGGTCTTGTTAGAAATGAGAGATGATGCGTGTCATATGCATATTCAGTATTTAAGAGTGGAAGCCATTTCTACTCCCATTGCTCCCAGTACTGCCACTGAGGCAAAAGACACCACAGTTAAACTTTCATGCATTACTTATTTATCTCAAAGTTAATCCTTTGACATAACGGTTTAACATAAATTTTAAAATCTTAACACTTGTCTGATTGCTTCTCTTTAATGACCTTTTTCATCAGTGCTAGAGAAGACCGCAGATTGAGGGCAGATGTTCAAGAGTAAACAATTCCCATGTATAAGCCTACTGTGAACAGCACGTAGAAGGGAAGTGGAGACTGAAGTGGTTGGTTCAGCTGCAGAACAAGCTAGTGTCTGAGACAGTGTCTCCTGCTTGGACCATACCCCTTCCCCTTTCAGATTAGCTTATGAATGGGGCCCCATCATTTTATCTCTAGTGTCGAGCACAGAAGCAGATGCTCCATGAAAACCGGCGAAGAACAAAGAAGGCACCTATATCTGCATGTATTGTAGGCAGTATCTCATCAAGCTAAGAAGCATCACCCCATCAACATCAGAGGCATCACCCCACCTTGCAAATGAGGAAACTGAGGCTCAGTGGTGAGAAACCATTTGCTCAAGGCCATACTGCTAAGTGGCAGGGCCTGCATTTGAACGCTGGTGGGCCAGCTCTGAATCCCATTCTTCTCCTTCCATTACATCACACACCCACCGGGCAGAAGGCTGACGGGAAGCCTCAACCAGTTGAATTTACATCTACACGTACATATTTCTCAAAATCCACTGCAATGTAATGAACCAAGAAAGTCCAAGTCAAGGAGATGCTGGATTTACTGTCATTAGATTTAATCACACAGCAAAACAAGCAAACAAACAAAACATAATTCCCAGGTCTGAGTGTGGTCAGAGCCTGGGCCAATTCTAGCTACAGGAAACTCAATACAGATTTAATGACACCGTGAATCATCCCCCAAAGCATGCTGTCAGCCCCCATTCTTCATCCATTCCCTGAAATTAAAGAGGAAATTAAAAACATATTGATGTTCTTTAATACTGGTGAGGCCTGAGATGGGAAACCAGATGCTCTTTGAAGATGGCCTGAAGATTTGGTAACTGAGTCCAAAATAACAACAGAGAATCTGTAATAAAAGTTGACATGGCACCCAGGACTATGCCTTATGCAGGGAATGGGAGGCACTTATTAAGCCACTGTGGTGCACAGGTAAATACCACATCATTAGAGTTGTCATGTATTATGCCTTTAGGCTTTATAGACATTACTCAAGTTTATGCTCACAACAGTCCTCTAAAGCAGATATTGCAATCTTCCCCTGTCAGAACTGAGGCTCAGAAAGAATCAGTAATTTGTCATGTCATAAGTGGGAGAACATGGATTTAAACCAAGAAGTCCCACCCCAGGCCCATGGCTCCCAACTGCTTTACTCTACTGCCCTTTATCGTCCCATTTTATAAATGAGGAAGCTGAGGCTAAGAGAGGCAAATGGGCTTGTTGAGAAGGAGCAGAGCTTAGACTCCCACCCTGGTCTGTCTGTCTACCTATAATGTTCTGAGCACACAGCAGCAGAAGATGGGCTGCCCTCCCCTCCTGGGGAGAGCAGTGTAGGTGTTGAGTCTGGAAAAAAACATGCAGAAGGGTCAGCAATGCAAGAAATTCCACAGAAACTGTGAAGCACAGACTATAAATGCACCAAGAGGTTGGCAAAGGAGAGAGCAGTCAGTACTGGTGCCTGGGTGCACAGCCTTCCTTTCTTTTTTTTTGAGATGAAGTTTCATTCTTGTCACCCAGGCTGGAGCACAATGGCGTGATCTCAGCTCACTGCAACCTCCACCTCCCAAGTTCAAGCAATTCTCCTACCTCAGCCTCCCAAGTAGCTGGGATTACAGGCACCCACCACCACCACAGCCAGCTAATTTTTGTATTTTTAGTAGAGATGGGGTTTCGCCATGTTGGCCAGGCTGGTCTCCAACTCCTGACCCCAAGTGATCCGCCCACCTCAGCCTCCCAAAGTGCTGGGATTAAGGGTGTGAGCCACCACGCCTGGCCATGCACAGCCTTTCTTGAGGAGGTGGGTTGAGTCAGGCTTTGGAAGAAGGGTAGGATTTCAGTGTTGACGATGGCTCGAGAAAGACATTCCAAGCAAGAGCAGAAGATTCCTCCTATCGATTCTTAGCTTATTCAATCTGCAAAACCCTTGACAAGCAAGGGCTGATATCTAAATTTCACAGGCCGAGGAAAATGAGGCTTAGAAAGCTCCCTCACCCCTAGCTGAGAGGGAAGTTCAAAGCAAGGAGGATGCTGGGGGTTCAAAGGAAGCTCCCTCACCCCTAGCTGAGAGGGAAGTTCAAAGTAAGGAGGATGCCAAGGAAGCAGGGAAGTGAGGGGGAGGTGACATTAGCAGCAATCTGTCCCCATGCTGTCCCCATGCCTGGCCACTCCTGGCATGGGGAATAGAGTCAGGAAACAGACACGGTGAATATCCTACATTCCTTACAATATGGCAGTTTTTATGAGACAAGGTCGCTCTCAAGGCTTACTTGCTGTTCTCTCTGATGTTTAAGGTCAGTGCCGAGTCTTTGACAATTTTACAACCCAATCCATCGAGCTGCCCTGAGTGGACACCTGCCTCCATGCCTTCTGTGGCTCAGCAGAATTTGGCTTGACTTCACCCACACATTCTTACTGGCTACCAGGGACTAAGGTCAGTGATTTTTGCATAGAGTTGCCCATTCAAGTCACTCTTGGAACTCTACCCTCCGCAAACAAACAAACAAACAAACAAACAAACAAAAACAGTTAAACTGGAGCTGGGTAGTGATAAGGGGATCATTCTCATTTAAAAGAGACTGAAGAGTAATGCAAGATGTTAATAAGAAGAAAAATTGAACAGGCAAAAAGGGTATATGGGAGGATAATTGGGTAATATAAATATAGATAATGTTATGAATTTGTTAATTTTCCTAAGTGTGATAGTGATACGTTAGAAAATGTCCTTCTTAGAAGAAAGATGTGAAACTATTTAAGGAGAGCTGTTGTGATGTTGTCAACTTGTTTTCATAAGGGAAAGGAAGGGAAAGGAGAAGGGAGAAGAGAAAGGAGGGGAGAGGAGGGGAGGGAAGGAGGGGAGAGGAGGGGAGGGAGGGAGGGAGGGAGGGAGGGAGGGAGGAAGGAAATTAGCCTAATAAGAAAGAATTAGGAGGGAGTCAGAGAGGAAGGAACTGACACTCTGCAGGTGATTCTGATAAACCATTATTCTATATTTCAAGAAAAACCAGATCAACATTTTCACTCACCCTTTAATATTCAGCCCAACTGTAGCTTCCCCCAGGAAGTCTTTCCGCCCCCTGGCCTGGGTTGGGGCCTCTTCTGGCTCCCACAGCCTCCTGTGTCCCCCTCTGTACTGCTGTTGTCTATTTACTTATTTGTATCTCCCAGCAAGACTGTTAGTTTCTGGAGGAGACCACATCTTTCTTCTATGAATCCCCAACATCAGGAATGCCCCAAAGAAAGTTTGTAGAATGGAAAGAATGAAGGAATGGAGGAGTACAAAGATGGGGGATTGTGGAACTGTGGAAAGAATGTGCAAAGGGCTGAATAATTCAGAACCCAGTATTTCCACTCTCCAGTCAGTCACATCCACTTCTCCTGGCTGAAAAACAAGATTGAAAACCCACTTCCAGTACACAATCTAAAGTGAGTTCTCCATATTTCTAACACTAAGCCAAGAGCCTTGTTTCATTTCTACAGGATGTGATCAATTTCTAGAATAACAAATCGACAGGGAGCTGCGGCCTCATCTGGTTTGAACCCCTCATTCTACACCTAGAAAAACAGAGAAGGGAATAGAACTTCCCAAGTCACACTCTGATGAGATGGTGCAAGTACTGGCTCTACAACTCGAGTCTTTTACCTTCTGCTACAATTTTCACAATGTTTGGAAGAACGTAATTCTAGATTTGCAGAGTAATTAAAATCTACTTGGCTTGTAGATTCAATTTGGATTCAACATATTTAAGCGAATTTAATGCATCCTTTCACTTTCCATGCAGAGACATTGCCTCACCAGAGTATGGTGAAATGGCAATAGTCACAGAAAACCTCAGACTAATTCATAAAAGCACCCAGCTTCCCATGAAGATGCAGCTTTAAGTGAATGGAAATTATGCATCCATTAATATTTCCTTGCTTCCATCCTGAATCATTTATTGAGTGTCGTGATGACAGATGCTGTCAACACAGAGATGAACAGTGCTTGCCTTCAGGGAACTTACATTCTGGAGAAGGTGGTAGATTCACTAAGTTAGGACTGGAAGAAAATATGAATGAAACTTCATGTTTCCCTAGGCATAGGAAGTAAGAAAAAAAAACTTTTATTTTAAGTTCAGGGGTACATGTGCAGGTTTGTTCTACAGGTAAACTTGTGTCATAGGGGTTTGTTGTACAGATTATTTCGTCACCCAGGAATTAAGTCTAGTACCCACTAGTTATTTTTTCTGATTCTCTCCCTCTTCCCACCCTCCACCCTCTGATAGGCCCCAGTGTGTGTTGTTCCCCTCTATGTGTCCATGTGCTTTCATAATTTAGCTCCCACTTATAAGTGAGACCATGTGGTATTTGGTTTTCTGTTCCTGTATTAGTTTGCTAAAGATAATGGCCTCCAGCTCCATTCATGTCCCTGCAAAGGACATGATCTCATTCTTTTTTACGACTGCATAGTATTCCATAGCATATATGTACCACATTTTCTTTATCCAGTCTACCACTGATGGGCATTTAAGTTTATTCCATGTCTTTGCTATTGTGAATGGTGCTGTGATGAGCATACATATGCATGTGTCTTTATGGTAAAACAATTTATATTCCTTTGGGTACATACCCAGTAATGGGACTGCTGGGTCAAATGGTATTTCTGCTTTTGGTCTCTAAGGACTCACCATGCTGTTTTCCACAGTGGTCAAGATGGATTAAATACTAAAATGTAAAAGCCAAAGCTATAAAAACTCTAGAAGACAACCTGGGCAATACCATTCTGGACATAGGAACGGGCAAAGATTTCATGATGAAGATGACAAAAGCAATGGCAATCAAAGCAAAAATTGACAAATGGGATCAAGTTAAACTAAAGAGCTTCTGTACAGCAAAAGAAACTATCAACAAGGTGAACAGACAACCTACAGAATGGGAGAAAATATTTGCAAATCATGCATGTGACAAAGGTCTAATATCCAGCATCCATAAGGAACTTAAACAAATGTATAAGAAAAAAAAAAAACATTAAAAAGTGAGCAAAGGACATGAACAGACACTTTTAAAAAGAAGGGATACATGTGACCAACAAGCATATGTAAAGAAGCTCAACATCACTGATCATTAGAAATGCAAAGCAAAACCACAATGAGACACCAACTCACACCAGTTAGAATGGCTATTATTAAAAAGTCAAAAAAATGGCAGGTGCTGGCAAGGTTGCAGATAAAAAGGAATGCTTATACACTGTTGGTGGAAGTGTACATTAGAAAAATAATGTTTATTTACATAAAAGAATAAAAGCCTAGCTCAGCTCTCAGCTTCCAGATATAGTAGCTTGCATCAGAGCTACCTGGAAAACCAGAAAAGTAGAATTCAAATTTAAGGACAGCGGAAAGCCATCAAAGCAGCCAGGACTCAAAAGGCCAAATCTTGGAAAGAGGGAAATACACTGAAGGTGAACACAATATGATGTGGCATTTCCCTGAGAGTCATTTGCTGACCTGAAAGAAGAATTAAGATGGAGAACTTATACTTCCAGATGCTATACTGGTTCAAGGATGGCACATAGAAAAGTGAACTAGAATAGGGTCTGGAGACAGATGTATGTATATAAGATCACTTGATTTATGACAAATTCATACTGTTGTGTAATGTGGACAATATCATTTCTCTAAAACATATGTGCTAGACCAACTGGATATCTATATGGAAAAGAGTGAGCCCTACCTCACACCACAAATAAGTATCAATTCATGATGCATTGTATATCTAGATATAAAAGGTAAATCAATACAATGTCTACAAAAAATAAGAAAATATTGCATGATTTCAAAGTAGGCAAATAATTTTTCAACAATATATAAAGAGTACCAACCATAAAGGAAAACATTATAAACTGGGTTACATTAAAATTAAGAACTTTGCTTATAAAAATAAACCATTAAGAGAGTGAAAAAGGCAAGTGACTGAGTGGAAGAAAACCCACATACCTTATAAAGGGCACGCATTTAGAATACATAAAGAACTACAGATCAATACAAAAGAGATGGATAACCAAAGAATAAAAATAATGGACAAAAGACTTTCTCAGACACTTCATTAAAGAGGATATTCAAATGAAGATATAAGCATATAGAAAGGTTTATTTACCAGGAATATGTGAGTGAAGACCAAAATTTGAAACTACTAACACCTATTAGAATAGCTAATTTTTTTAGTAACAAAACCAGGCGTTGGCAAGGATTTAGAGCAATCAGAACATTCATTCACTGCTGATGGTTACAAAAATGGGAATGACTGTTTTGACAGTATTTACCAAAGCTGAAAAAACACCTAGCAATTCTACTGCTGAGTATATGCCCAACAGAAATCTGTATATTCATGCAACAAAAGATGTGCATAAGATTGTTCACAGTAATACTACTCATAATCATGGGAAACCATAAACAACTTAATTGTCTATTAATAATAGAATTAATTATTACTCTATGTTCACACAATGGCATATTATTGACTACGGTTTCTCAGTGGTGGTATAATTGCCATTTTGGACCCGATAATTCTATGTGGCCTGTCCTGTGCATTGTAAGATATTTGGCAACATCGTTGAACTCTACCCATTAGATGCCAGTAGCATGAGATAGTCAAAAATGTCTCCAGACATTGCCAGTTGTCCCCTGTTGAGGTGGGTAGTGGTGCAGAAGTGCCTCCAGTTGAGAGCCACTGTTATAGACTATAGAGCAATGAAAATAAATGAATTACTGCTACATGCAACAGTGTGGAGGCATCTTGAAAACATAATATTGAAAGAAAGAGGCCAGACACAAAAGAGGACATACTGGATGCTTCCATTTACACAGTTCAAGAAGGGTCATATCTAATATACAGTGTTAGAAGTCAGGATGGTGGGTATCTTTGAGGAAGGAGGAGGTGATGGCTTGAATGGGCACAAGGAAGTTGTAGGGGCACTGTAATGGTCCAGTCTGGATTTTGTTAGTAATTACAAATGAACTAGGCATGACCAATTTTTTGAAAATTTCCTTAAGACCCACTTTTCTGTATATATATTTCAATGGCAAATTTGTGTAACAAAACCTTAGCTTAACAGAGAACCACAGATTTTAAAAGAGTGTTCTGAACCATCAATGATGTATCCAAATAGTTTTCTACAAACTTGCAGCTTAGGTGAGTCTCAAATTTTCTAAAAGGTCCACAGACCTACCATCCAAGACCTGGAGTTCCAGACAGGAAACAGGCTTCCTTCCTATAAATACTTGTCTAGGATTTGGGTCCTAAGGATAAATCCTGTGTCTACATTCAGACTTCACCTGGTTTCACTTGCTCAGGCCTTTGGTCCATGGTTAATGTGTTTGCATTGAATATTTCTGTGCATTCAGTTTCAACATCTTTTCCACTCATCTTCCTAATACTAATAAAACTGAAAATACTCCTTATGTCCTAGTAAGACATAAAACCATATTCATGAGAGGCCCATTCATTAAGTGTTTCCAGGATGGATTAAAATTATCCTGAGCTCCCAGTTTTAAGAATGCAGAGACCAGTAAATAAATGTATTATTGAAATAAGATTAGCATCAGATGCTTAACCCACTTCGGGAACGAGCTGTTTTTAAAGCTAAGTACCATTTATTCACATATCTATAATTAATGAACTAATTACAAACGAGTCTTATCTACTCATTTAAGCAGCCCTCACATGACACATCTTTGGCCTCCTGTCTGTAGTAGAGTAATTGCCCTTCTTTGAAAGTAACACAACTTTTTTTTTTTTTTTAAAGACAATACAGTGTAATTTAGACCTTTTTACTTATTCAAACCAGTCTTATCCCAAATAAAAACAAACAGGGGTGGTGGTAGGGTCTGCATCTTTCTTTTTAAACCAAGAACTGCAAGCCAAGAGTTTGGTTCTGCAAATGTTTACAGAAAGCAAATTTTCCCCTGCAAAAAGGAAAAGTTGTAATGCCATCTTTTAGCCAAACGAAAAGCAGTTGTGTTAAATCGGCACCAAAGCAAATGATACATACAACAGTAATTAGCAAAGATTACACAGTAATTAAAATCACGATGATTATGTGAGTGAGAATAATTTATACAATAATCTCCATGCTCACATTGCAATATGGTACAAGTCCAATAGCAACAGTAGAAAGCCGGGGTTGGTAATAAATTCAAAGCACAGCATTACTAATTATGTGGTGATGGATTGGCCATTGAAATTTAGGGATAAATAAAGTCTCTGATCAGGATACACCATTTTAGTTGGATTTCCCAAGGTTACTGAATGGGGACCCCAAACACTCGAATACGTTTCCTTCCTCCCTACCATTCTTTGTCTTCATAGTCTTGCCCATTCCTGTAGTTCAGCCTCCCCACTGGGGGAAAACATTTTCTGTGCTTATAGTTTTCATCTACCAAGTTTCATTCTCCTGCTTCACGTAAGGCCCTTCATTGTCCTTTGGGGAACCCCTCCTCCCTCAATGTTCTCATGGTTTGGTGGGAATTTCCAAGGGCCAGGTGAAAGACTGACTACTTAGGTCAAAGGTAAGAGGCTCCTTCAGTGCCCTTGTCCATTATGACTGGTTCAGGCTCACTCAGGCTTGCATTTTTTGTGAAACTGTGAAGAAGAGAGACGCTCTCTTTACTACTGGACTCAGAATGGTGCCGGCATGAATTTGGAGCTGTTGGCCGCCATCTTGTTGCCCCAGAAAGAAACCAACATAGAAGACAGCAGAGCAGAGAGGTTGGTGGGGAACCAAATCCCCACGTTCATTTTTGAATTCCTGGATCTAGCAATGCCTGAAGCTAGATTTTCCTTTTTGGTTTCCCAGCTACAGGAAACAATCAATGTTCCTTCTTACGCTAGCCAAGTTGATGTGTTTTATGTCACCTACACTCATAAGAATCCTAACATTATGCAGAGGTTTCTCGGTACCTCCTTAGGGCTCCAGGTCAGTGTTTAAAAAGCTTCTGGACAATTCTCTTTGGATGTCCCTAAACACACAAAATTTAACATACTTAAAACTGAGCTCACCAAAACTCCACTTGCATTGCCAAGAGGTTTTCTGTTGTGCTCATGGATTTCTGCTGTGAGTTTAGCCCACTTCTGCAATCTCTGGCATGTGGAGCACCCAGTCATAGTTTTCCCTAGTCCTGCCTGTCAGCATCCATGCCTCCGCACAGCAGCGTCACCTGGCCTGCTCTGGGATGAAGGACAGAGGATGGAAGGGAGTTTCTGCTTATTAAACACCAACGTGGTGGCAGGCCTTCCACTGGGTACTCTAGAGTGCTAATTTGCTTTGGTTGTTAATTCTTCAGCTCTGCAAAGGGAACATTATTAAAGCCTATTTAATGGTGGAGGGGCTGAGACTCAGAGACTGTAACTTGCTCATAGTCAGAAACTAGTAAAGGTGAGGTTGTATTAGAAAACAGATCTATCCTTTACTTTCTTGAAGTGTGTTTTTCAGGCCCACTGGTCAGGCCCTGTTGAACTCTCTGAGCCCACCACCCACCACATGCTTCTGCCCTCAACCTACACTCCGAGGGCCTGAACCCCAGACCTTCTGTTCTCATTATAATTCATCAATTCTGCTTCATGTTTCCAATAACTTGTTCTGCGATAGGAGACAGTTAATGTGTTTGGCAAATCTGTTAGGGGTTCTTGATATTGTCTGTTTCATTGCCCTGATGAGAAGCCATCTGACTTCAATCCACTGGGCACTTATCTGTTCAATGAGTATTTACTGAGTACCTACTATGTGACAGGCACTGTACTAGGTGCTGAGGTTCAAGAAGGACAAAGACAAGGGTTATGTCCTTAAGAAGCTCACAGCCTAAGGAAGGGGACAGACACCTTGCCAAGATTGTATCTACATAATATGGATGATGCCATCGGAGAGGGAGATTTGAGTTCTGTGAGATAAGAGTAGAGGGGCACCTGACCCACCAGGAGATCAGGGAGGCTCTTGTGGCAGGCAATGCATGAGCTGAGTCTTGAAGGATGATTAAGAGGAGACAAGAAACATGGGAAGGGTGTTCCAGTCGGAGGGAATATCACAGACAAAGGACTATTGTTACAAACTAGCATAGTATATGCAGAAGAGCTATAAACCATTTGGGGTACAAATTGTGATGAAAAGGAGGGAAATAAGACCAGCAAAGTAGGCAAGACCTGTATCATGAAGGGCCATGTAAGTCAGGCTAAGGCATTTGACTGCTACCTTGTAAGGCAGAGGTCAGCAAAGATCTTCTGTAAAGGGCCAGATGGCAAATATTTTTGGCTTTGTGCATTATATGGTCTCTGTTGCAACTCATCAATTCTGCCACTGCGGTGAAAACACAGCCATGGTCAATATGTTTTTTCAAAAAACCATAAGCATGGCTGTGATCCAATAAAACTTTATTTACCAAAACAGGGCAAGGGCCAGATTTGGCCTGTGGACAGGAGTCTGCTGACGCCTACTATAGGCAATGAGGAGCCACTGAAACCAGATTTTCCTTTTAGAGGAATCATACTGGCTAAAGTATAGAGGATGGACTAAAGGAGGGTGGTTTTGAAAGGTCTTTGCCAGAGTCTAGGAGCAAAATTATGGTAGCTTGACTTAAAGGTGTTGGCAGTGGGGGATGGACAGAAGCAGAAAGAGTACTTGTTTGGGTGGGGGGTAGAATACAAGACTTAGGGATTCGTTGAATATGGGGATGAGAGAGGGGAATGATAACCTAAGATAATAAGGGCTCCAGCATGGAGTGCTTTATGAATGACAGAACCACTCAATGATCCTGATAACACAGGGCTGGTGGGGTGGGATAAGTTTCCTCTTGGACATGCTGAGTTAAAACATCAGGGAGATACCTGGTTGGTGATCAACGTAGACAATAAGATAAGATACATAAATTTAAAACTTGGGAGAATATAAAGGCTGTTCGTCTGTATTTGGGGGTCACCTGCTGACAGCTGCAGAGCCAAAATCACAAAAGGATAATCGCCTGCTATCAGGTGGAGAGAGAAACAGCCAGGTGAGGGCACTAACCTGTGAACCCTGGCATTTGGAGATAAAGTCCAGGCAAAGACCGGGGAAGAGACATTTGAGGAGCACCAAGGAACAGAAATCTTGTCAAGGTCAAGCAGATAGAGTTCCAAGAAATGTTCAACAGTGGGGAAAAGTCCAGGAAAATATAAAGACTAGAGAATGTCCCCTGATTTGTGTCTTTGGAAGCTGCTGACACAGTGAGAAAGGTTTCAGTGGAGCGGCAGGGCAGTCTCTGGGCTGCAGCATATTAAGGCGTAAATGTGGAGTAAGTGAAGATAGTACCTGTTAACAACATGCCTGAGAAGCTCAACTCAAAAGGAAGGAAAAGCAATAACTCAATAGGACAGCAGGGTGATGGACAAGGACATGGTTAGGATGGGGAGGACCTCAGGTGTTTATAACCTCTGGGGGAAGAAGTAAAACAAGGAAAGTTGAGGACACAGGAGACAGAGGTGACACTAGATGAATCAGTGTTTTAGGGGAAAGAAGACCTGGATCCCCATTAGCTTCGGACAGGACAGGACTGGACCTCATCTTCTGAGACCAGAGGGAAGACGGGGGCAGATAGAGATGAATGCATACACATCACTGCAGAAGTTAAAGCCATTATTATTTTACTTTGAATGAAACAGGAGAGGAGGTGCCTCCTGAGAGTGACGGGGAGAGATCACGAGGAAGTCGGGATGATTTGGAATAATTGTCCAGGAAATGAGAACAGCAACTGCCCAATGATGAGACACTGGTAGTCTCTACAGCTAGCTAGGTCGTCATGCCTGCCAGCGTGTGGATCTTGCAGAACAGGGTGAGTGACCATGGCTGGGGTTTTATTGGGCTTGGGGTGAGGATCTAGAAAGAAATGAGACTTAGACCCTGCTCAGGAAGCCCAATGTATTGTAAGGGTAAGAAGAAGTTGGGAGACCCTCACTGCCCTCGCACTCTCATCCACAGAGCAGTGGAAGGAGGGCGAGGAGGAGAGACCAGGCACACAGCAGGGACTAACGTGAGCATGCCAGCCCCTGGACAGCCCAGGAACCATTTGTGGCCAGATGAGGTAAGAGAAACTCCTGAACAAAGTGTGACTGCCACCACCCAGCCCATAAACCCCCTCTCTGTGGCCACAAAGGTAATTTAGTGTCTTCGTCTCCAGAAGCACTTGCATTTATCAGTGGCATCAGAGCGATTCCTGGGCTGTAAATCATAACACTTTAGGTGTATTTCTCTTGAGTTGACATCCCCTTATAAATAATGTGGGGAATGCTTTTATTTTGTTGGCAGAAGACTGCTTTCTCCCTCTCTTGTTTTTAGAGCGACCTTCTTTCTCAGTCAAATGGGATATATCCAAGAGGCTCATTTACTGGGTCTTCCCACGCACCAGGTAATATGGGAGCAGGTATAGATAGGAGTCCTGTTCTCTACTATGATACAGTCTCCTAGCAGAAAGGACACTCATATCTATTAGAGTTAAAATGCAAATGCCCTTTGATCCAGAGAATCATTTACCCATGTTTATAAGGATGTGCGTTTTTCAAAGCTTGACAAATTAATAGCAAATATCTGGAAAGCACCTAAAATTGAAATAAGGACACTATAGTTAAATAAAGCATGGCAGCTTGTGCAGGAATTATAAAGAATGAGATGGACTTATGCCTACTGGTAAGGAAAGATCTCTAAGGTGTACTGTTGAGGGAAAGAAGTAAATTGTAAAAATTTATGAAAAGCATAACACATCATTATATAATTTATGTTTTTAAAAATCCCACAAATATGCTATATATTTGCTACAAGTACATGTATATGTTTATGATATATTCATATAGAAAGAGATATAGAAGGATATACACCAAACTGAAGATGATGAATCCTTCTGAGAAGGAAGCGTAAGACTGCAGTGGTGGCAAACAGGATTTTAGCCTTCTGATATATTTTAAGTTCTTTAAGAGAGGAAGTATTCATAGATTGCTTGTGCAATTAAAAAGAGCTAGAAGTCAAGACACCTGTACTCTGGGTCAGTTCATACTATAAATTTGGATAAGATATTTCCTCTGCAGACCTCAGGTTTTCCCATCTGTATACTGAGCAAGTTGGGCTGGACAATCCCAGTGGTCCTTTGCAACTCAGAATGTCTTGAGTCTTCCAGCTGTAAACATATTCAAAGGAAGGGGTTCAAAATCTTTAGGGCTCAATGCCACAGGATCTGGCACTCAGTAGACACTTTGTCTTGGCTGAACACTGAAGGTTGAATAACAATCCTTAGGCGGTTTTAGTATTAATAAACAGAGGTCAGATTTTTCCAGTAAACTTTACCAGGTGAGTGATCTACCTCCCGGATGAATGTCAGAGAGCTGTGGTAGGGTGGCAAATAAAATAGAAGCTTTGGAGGGATTCCAACCTAGGTTCAAATTCTGGCTCTTCTACTTACCTACTTTGTGCTACTGAGGGAACTACCAACCCTCTCTGCACCACGATCAGTGCTGAGCTGTGACAAACCACAGTTAATATTTCTGCTCCAGCTTTGATGCTGTGGTCAGTTATTCATTCATCAAACACTTATGGAGCACCAACTGTGAGCCAACCCTGGGGATGTGGCCATGAGGAAGACGGACAAGAAATCCCTTCTTACAGATGTGTAAGTATCTGCCTTGCCTCCTGCCCCCTCCCTGTTCTTGGTGCAAGAACTGTTCACTCCGAACAGCAGCTGAACATGCCCAAGGACGTGGAAGGGGAAAGGGAAAAGGGAAAGAGACTCTGGATGGGGCTCTCTGGGAGAGGCTGAAGACCGACCCACCTTGCCTGAGGGCCCGCTGCAGAAGCTGTAAGACCATCTATGCATGGATCAGTTGCTCCCCCTTCTCCGAGTCTCGGATTTCTCTTCCGTAACATGAAGATAGATGGTGAAGTCTACCTCCTGGGATTCCTCCGGGCATCGAATAGTTGCTAATGCTGATTCAAATGGCTAATGTTTTTAGCTCTTTCTAGGTGCCAGGCTCTGTGTAAAGAGTGGCTTGTGCATCACCACATTGCCCCTGACAACAATCATGATTTACTCAGGAGGAAACATGAACAGAGAAGTTAAGCAGCTTGCCCAAAATCTCACAGCTGCAGATATGCAAATCAAAAATTGGAATATTATTTTTTAATCTATGTCCGGGCCCATACATAGTAAGCATTTTGAAATGCTTATTGAAAGTTATATGTACTGCTTTGTCTTGTTGTTCCAAAAAGTTTACTTTAAAAACTATACGTTATATACGTTTTCCTATAAATTATGGTTTCTAATCCAGTGCTAGAGAATTCAGTGAATTTGGAAGCAGCCAGAACACTGATTAAAGATGAATCTCTGTATCGAATAACAATTCTAAAACTTTTCAATGGGCCATTACAACGTAAAAAGTGCCTACTTTTTGTTATTTGATAATCATCCATAATATCTTAAACATTTATAGCAAATGAAAAAAAAAAGAATTGGAATCTAGATCTGACTTCAGATCCTGCACCAAAACCATCATACCCTACCATGTCCCATTCAAACAGGTGCCAAACAGCTTAGATGAGGCTACGATTCATGGGTTAGGATCCTTATCATCCATCCTAACATGATTATAATTATGAAACTTGGTTATAATATTAATGAGTATTCTTCTCTGGCTGCCTCCAATTCTCCTGCTGCCACTGGCAGACAGGCTAAAGCAAAGGCATTTAGTTTTCAGAAGAGATAAAAGTCCTCATAGTTTGGGGTTCACAGAGGACACAATTCCCTTCTTCATACAGGCCTTTGTTTTTAATTAAGAGCAGTAATCAGATAATCTTGCTTTAATTAGCTCCCCAGAAGCACCCCATTCTTGGAGCCTTTCTTTGATATTTTCTGCTTAAGTCTTTCAGCCTAAGACCATCCTGCAGACATGCACCAGACATTTGCCATTTGCCAAATATGCCCAGAAGGTTAGCATAAACTCCCACTCCCTTCTTTTTTGTAAAGACAACCCCTGCGTCAAAGCAAACACGTCTTTGAGTCAGGAAGGGGTTTGTCTAGGTTTGCTCTGTGAATCTGTGATTTTTCCAGTCTTATCACATTGGTCCTTCTGTTCACAAAAGCTGTGTGCATTTCATCTTAATTATGCATCTCTTAATCATAATTTCTGACTTATGGCCATTAACTCCTAATTACAAGAGGGCCACCCTTGAAAAGGGAAACCAAATGAGCTCAGAGAAATGGAGCTGAAAAGCAAGAGGGAAGATGGATGATAGAAGTTGTGCAACTAAGGGTGAATCCAAAGGCCCATTTATTGAAGGTGGTTATTGTTGGCACTTCTGTAGATTTGTGACGCTTCCATATCAGGCCACACCTGAATTCATCCCTTTCTGTGGTAAGGAAATTATAAAATTAAAAATAAAGCTAAAATTCAAATAAAGCTAAAATCTCCAGATGATAAATCCTCTGGCCCAACTTGTTTATGATGATTCTCCATTAAAAAAAACTTAAGTGAATATGTTTATTAAAAATTTTTTGAACCTGTAATTACCCATAAATGGAAAAAAGAGTATGACGTGCCTTAAGGAGAAGGCAACTATAACAACTCTTGCTATTTTTTTAAATGTTCACCCTGTGCTATTTTAAAATCTGGAAAACCAAGCTCTGGAGAGGACTGCATTAGGTCCTCATTGCTTCAACCATTTGGATCAGTAAATAAAATTATATTCCATGTTTTGCAGATGGGGAAGTAGAGGCTCAGAGAGGGTAAGGGATCTGCCTAAAGTCACAAAGCTAGGAAGTGGCAGAGTTATACCTCAGACTTTCAGGACCATGCTTGTTCTCGCCTATGCCAGAGACAATGAAAGACTTGAACAACAACTTTCAAAGTCTGAGATTCTTCAAGCTATTGGCCATCCAGAGGCAGCAGGGAGATACTCTTACCTGGGGCTGAGGATGCGGCTGCTGGTGACTGACTGTCGAGAAGGAGTCCTCATAGTATCCGTGGCCATGGACAGAGTACAGCTCAACCAGGACTGCAGGCTGCCCTCTGGCTGGGAGCTGAGGATGGATACGTTATCCCTAGAATAAGATTGCAGGACACCATCAGCATGATGACAACCACAGTAACAGCAATAATTAGATACTCGC
Organism: Chlorocebus sabaeus; assembly: GCF_047675955.1. Taxonomy (NCBI): domain Eukaryota; kingdom Metazoa; phylum Chordata; class Mammalia; order Primates; family Cercopithecidae; genus Chlorocebus; species Chlorocebus sabaeus. The sequence goes on from NC_132922.1 coordinate 24,855,382, forward strand.
CCATAGCATAAGCCAGGCATTGTGCTAAGTGATATACCTGCATAGCCTCATTCACCATCCCAGAGAGGTAGGAGCCAGTGCTGCCACAGTTACACAGATGGAATTACTGAGATTTGGAGAGGCCAATTTGGGTCTTGGCCAAGTTCACCCAGCTAGTCAATGATGAAATTGGGATGCAAACCCTGTTCCTTTTTATTCCAGTGCCCATGCTATTAATCATGGCCCTCTTCCTTGGGAAGATACACACTCCAATACAAATGTTGAGGTCTCTCCAATTTAGGAGTAAAGTTTGGCATTGATCTTGGTATGTTCAAGGAATATATCAAGTGTGAAGGTCTTAACTCCTTCCTTACCTTAGCTAGATCATCTTTATAAACAGGGACTCTACTTTTATGTCCCCTGATTCTGAAAGTGGCACAGACAGAGAGGGAGTCCTCATAGGTTCTCAATGAAACCACGTAAGTTGATATACTCACTCGACATTATGTATATGTGTGTGTATATGTATGTGTGTATATTTGTATATTAATATTTATATGTGTGCATGTGTGTGTATATATATTGTAATATATATAGTTTTTTTAATAGGATGCTCCTTGTATGCCAAGCACTAGGGAGCTGAACACATGAACTTAACATTGACCCTGTCCTCAAGACCCCATCTCTATAAATAACCATAAATTTTTTTTTAAATTATTAATATTTTATAGAGGGACAGAGGGTAGGTTTTACTAGAACCTGCCCTCTGTCTCTACAAAGCGTTCATAATGGTAGGTTCTAATAAAACCTACCCTCTATGCCTCTATAAAGCATTAATCATTTTTTTCTTTCAGAGAGGGAGCCTTGATTTGCTTCGTGGAGGCCCAAGGCAAGACATCAAGTAGCGAAAGTTGAGCTCCATCTTCTCTGAAGGTTAGCATTTGGCTATGCAGGGACAGAAGAATGGAATTTTGTGGTGGAAGGAATCATGTGCACATAGGTATGGAGGTCATAATGGTTGGGGCATAAACAATATGGAAACCAGAAATCACAGTTAGAGGGGAAAGTAAGGGTCTGAATGTGCAGAATACAAATGTCAGTGTAAAAAGTCTATTCTGGGGCAACAGGGAGCCATCGAAGGTGTTTGAGGACCGTGGCATGAGGAGGCACAGGCTTCTTTCTGTCTAAAAGAACTAGGGCAGTTCAATACTATGTCCCTAGTGCTATATGTTGTGACCATGAAGGCATTAGTCTCATGGGCATCACTGATAATTCTCTAAGCGGACATGGATGTTCCCTCTGCAAACTAGACAGAGACAGCCAGGGGCTCACCCTTGTGAGCTGCTCGGTTCTACTTGGGGTTAACTTACATCTCTTTTTTGCCACTGCTGCCACAATCCACTGCTGTCTGGACACTAGTAAGAGGCACAAGAAAGAGTGTGTTATCCTCGTGCTGCCAGGAGCTTGGGAACATGGTTATTGACATTAGACAGACATGGGTGTCAATCCCACTTCCAACCTTTGCCCCTGTGTGATCTCAGGGAAGTCACTTGCCTTCCCTGAGCTTCCTTTCTTCCTTCTTAAAATGTGGCAAATAATGGGGCACTGCTGTGGAGCACAGTAAGTGAGATAACCCTTGTAAAGATCTCAGCATGGTTCCTGGCAAATAGATAGTGCTAATTAAGTGGTAGCAACCATTACCGCTACTCTTGTTTTAGTACAACTAGTACTGCTATTATTAATAGCATTGTTATTGCTAACAAGCAAGGCATTTGCTGTATGTTCTTCGTGAGTGCTAGCAAATCAGACATGGAGCAGGGCAGCTTCTCGGGGCATTGTGGGCAACTCCAATACTAATTACGATGGTAGCTATTCTTTAGAGCATCCCTCCATTCAACAAATATGCTACCCACACAATCTCATCTACTTCCCCCATGCGTCTCCATTTTAGAGATTAGGAACCTGACACACTTGTCTAAGTCACACAGCTTTTGATCCCAGGCCTGTTAAGCTCAAGCTCCTAACCAGCGTGCAATCGTTCAGTGGGTGGATGCAGACAGCCAAACCGCAAACCTCAGACACCTAGGACATCATTTTAATCTGGATCGTCACACTGGGGCTTCTCAGTATTCTCTGCTGTAATCTGGACAATTCCTCTTTTAGAAGATCTAGCTGTTTCCTCTATGAGATGCACCTGCTGCTCCTTGGCTCCCACCCTCAAGAGCCTGTCACCCTGGGGGTTTCTGTTTACCTGCATTTGTTCCCACCAGGCAGTGACCAACACCCCTTCTGGACCAAGAACAAGTGTTATTCATCCTTCAGCCCCAAAGCTCAGCCAGACCAGAAGTTCTCAGACAATCCTTGGTGAATCCAACAGCAGAAAAGTCAGTAAACAACAGCTATGGGCCAATTCTAGCCTCCCATCTACTTTTATAAATAGAGATTTTTGTCTGTGATTGTTTTCGCACCATAATAGTAGTGCAACAAAGACAATATGGCAGCAAAAGGCTAAATATTTACTATCTGGTCCTTCGAAGAAAAGGACTCTACAACGGAACAAAAGCAGCTTTTGTGAATGGCCTTGTGGGAGGCAGAATAATGGCCCCCAAAGATGTTCACATTCTAATCCCCAAAATAAGGGAATATGTTTCCGTACAGGGAAAAAGTTTTATTGGAACACAGTCACCTATTCACTTATATTTTGAGTACTTTCTCACCTCTTTTGACTAAACACCAATCTTTACTTGAATCCAGCACTCAGGAAAGTCTTTACTGCCCAATAGCTAATCAAAGCACACGCTGGTGTTAGTTCTTGTTCACTATTTACCCTGGCTGACTCCATGAGTATTAGCCCCATGGGTGGACTCGGCATTCAGATTCACCCTCTTCCAAAGGGCTCTTCCCCAGTACTAGAGACCCATTCACTTCATGATGTCTAATCATGGTGAGCATCTTCTCATCTCCTTACTCTTCTGCATGCTCCTGCTCTCTGACCCACTCTGTCCGTACAGGGGGCTGGTCTGTATGGACAACATCAATGGGTTCCCTATCCCATCAATGGGTTCCCTATCCCATCAACGGCTTCCCTATCCCATCAATGGCTTCCCTATCCCATCAATGACTTCCCTATCCCATCAATGAGTTCCCTATCCCATCAATGGGTTCCCTATCCCATCAATGGCTTCCCTATCCCATCAATGGCTTCCCTATCCCATCAATGGGTTTCCTATCCCATGGCTTTCTCTTGGGCTCAGCCAATAGGGAATGCAGCTGACAGTTCACAGGAAGGAGGGAAGAGAGGGAAGCTGAAGTACTTATTGTCCTGGATTTCTGAATTTTTCTCTACTGCCTATCCTTGTGTTGGCTGCAGCTCTCAACCAAAGGTCAGAGCTCCTCCTATCAGGCCTTTCTCTCACTCTCTTTCTTTCTGGATTCCAGCAATTGCACCCTCTTCTTCTCCCTTCAGACCTTGCAGGAGTTACTGCTCTCAGTTGCTGCTATTCCCTAGGTGCTGCACCATCTATAGCTTGGGGCTTCCTCACACCTTTGTAAGTAGTCCTTTTGTTAAGGTCTCTTCATTTAGAGTTTGTATTTTAGTTTCTGCCAGACTCTATTACAATAGCTAATCTCAATGCTTTTTCTACCTTAACAGGAAGATCTGCATTTACTAGGCCAATAGTTTACATGACTAAGAAGCAGACAGCAGGCATGACCCAACACTGCACTGCTAACTACTGTTACACACTTAATCATAGTGTCACAATGTGGGGGAGAAAAAAACAGTGAAGAATCTAAAAAGGCAACCTTGTAAGAGCCTAGATTATCAGCAATTGTTACTAGCCCCTCCTAAGCTTCTGATCTGGGAAAGAACTAGCCACAAAAACAAATTAAAAAAATGAAAGTATAACTGCTTATGAATCCTACATTTTTATAGTATCTGTACACTGGTTTTTTTGCCCATAAACCTGTTTCGCTAAATTTGCATAGAATATCTAAGGCTGAAGTCAAGACCCACCAGGTGGTCTGTTTGTTCATTCATGATGAAATACTGTCCATACCAAGACTCGTATCTGACCTGGACCACATGCTTCCTACCATTTGAGCTGGTCTCCAAAAAAAATGAGAGTATGTTTAAAATAAGGAGGCTGAATTAAGAGCTTCTGGGAACTAAGGCTCACGTTTATTGTATGAACAAATGCTGAAGGCACCTAATGCCTTTATCATGAGATGATCTGCAATGAAGTATTCGGGACAGGAGATTTTTTTTTAAAAAAGGCTTTCAGGCAGAAGCAGTGGAGAGTTTTGTACTGTCTGCTCCTGAGAAGCATTAAACCACATGGGCAGAACTCACTGCCATGTTGACTGCCTGTAAGTCACAGGTTACTGGTCCTGGAAAGTACTTGAGTTTGTACACCATGGTGCATGGAGCCCTTGAGCTCTGGGAGACACCATGAAAAGTGCGGGTACCAAGGGGTTAAGAAGAGAGACCTAGGAGGAAGGATTAGCCCCAAACCTTCCCCTCTCGCTCCAATCAGAAGATGGCTGCACTCCATCCTAAGCTAGAATTTTGTACATGAGTTTGCTTTGGTATAAAAAAGGAATTCTACAATAAGGAGGGAGTTTGAAACCCACTGGTCCTTTTACCATGTGAAGAAAGTGTCTCTGGGCTACAAGCTCCATGAGGCAAGTCCATGTTTGCTTGTTCCCTACTGTACCCTGTGTCCCAATACAGAGGGTGTCCATTCATTGTTTTCTGCTGAGTGGGCACAGGCCCAAAGGACAGATGACCTGTCCATGGTCCTGATTCATTTGGTGGTACAGCTGTCTGGGACCCTCATCTCCTGACATGAGGTCAGTGGTTCTTTCTCTCCCCTTGGTGCAAGTGGCTTTTCAAAAAAAGAACTTGACCAGGCATGGTGGCTCATGCCTATAATCCCAGCACTTTGGGAAGTGGAGGCGGGTGCATCACGAGGTCAGGAGTTCAAGACCAACCTGGGGAATATGGTGAAACCCTGTTTCTACTAAAAATACAAAAATTAGGGGTCGGGCTCGGTGGCTCAAGCCTGTAATCCCAGCACTTTGGGAGGCCGAGACAGGTGGACCACGAGGTCAGGAGATGGAGACTATCCTGGCTAACACGGTGAAACCCCGTCTCTACTAAAAAACACACAAAAAAAACTAGCAGGGCGAGGTGGTGGGCGCCTGTAGTCCCAGCTACTCAGGAGGCTGAGGCACGAGAATGGTGTAAACCCGGGAGGCGGAGCTTGCAGTGAGCTGAGATCCGGCCACTGCACTCTAGCCTGGGCGACAGAGCGAGACTCCGTCTCAAAAAAAAAAAAATTAGCCAGGCGTGGTGGCATGTGCCTCTAGTCCCAGCTACTCGGGAGGCTGAGGTGGAAGAATTGCTTGAACCTGGGAGGCAGAGGTTGCAGTGAGCCAATATCATGCCATTGCACTCCAGCCTGGGTGACAGAGTGAGACAAGAAGAGGAGGAGGAAGAGGAGGAGGAGGGGAGGGGGAGGGGGAGGAGAGGAAAGGAGGGGAAGGGGGAGGGGGAGGGGGAGGGGAAGGGGAAGGGGGAGGGGGAGGCGGAGGGGGAGGGGGAGGGGGAGGGGGACTTGTGCTGGGAATTTGTAAACAGGGGATTGACGATGAGCAAGATAATGAATTCAATGTCTTCAGCTGTACTTCTTTAGGGTCAGTCTTTGCCAGACAGTTCCAGTCTAAATGCAAATGTTGCCTGGGAAGTAACATGTAAATTCACTGGCCCCATCTCACAGTGACAGACACAAGTTCTCCTTAATGACAGGGCAGTTACTGGGCAGAGAACAGAGACCTTGACAAGGGAAAGGAGGAAGTAGGTTACATTTGACATGACAGCAGAGCTTGGCCATTAGCAGTGTAGGTTATGGGGTCAGCCTGGAAATCAGATCATGGCTTCATCACTTACTGCATGGATTGGGGCAAGTTTCTTGACTTCTCAGTTCCTTCATCTGCAAACTGGAAATGATAATGGTAGGAACCTCAGAGAGTTGTTCTGAGGATAATGTATCCCAAACAGGTAGCATAGTACCTGCACAAAGTAATTTCTCAAGAAACGGTACCTATTCTTACAATTATCATTATTTCCTGTAATGCTGCAATAGATAAAGTAGTTTGGAGCCCTGACTCTCTGTGAATCCTACAAGCTAGATATATGGGCTAGAAGGAAAGCCAGGAGGTCTATGCAGCATCATTTAAACAGGTGTATGTGGTACTAAGGCCTTGCGTTGCAACTTGAACTGCAGCATCAACCTTCTTAGATTAATAGGAATGCTTTAAGTTGTTCTCCTTGGCCTGCAGCAGCACATTCATTACTCACAGGGAACAAACTAGAAAGTAAAAAAGTTGCTGGAAAGGAGCTGTTGGCAGTTCCAATGACTGTCCTACTATGTAGCAAGAAACTTTACAGTTTGGACAGAGCCTGGGTCCACTCACGAATAAATTAACTCAGAAGCATGCCCTCAGTAGCAACCAGAATCTTTGGTTAGACCCAGATCTTTCCACTTGTCCTACTGCAGCCTAATTTTAGCCAGGTTATAAAAGGATGTACATTGGAAAATGTCCAACTTATACTCAACAAAGCAATTGAGGACTCTTTTTTCAGAGCATTCATCTCAGATTGGACCAGCTGGTACTTACGCACTTTCAGCTAACCCAAGAGTAAGAGGTCATTCACTGACCTCTCTACATCTCACCCAAACCCCTTTACCCCTTAGCCAAGGTGACAGACAGAGCAGCCGCAGCCCCTGGGCCATGAGGAGACGGGGCTGTCGGTCAGCCAGCACATTCCTCCCTCCATGAATAATGAGCATGCCCCAGGCCTGGGTGACTGGCTTAAAGCATTTCTCCATTAATCTCAGGAGGTTGATGCCACAGTGCAAGTTACAATGCAGGTCCCTAGTGCAAGAGAGCACACGTTTAAATGCTGCCGCACAGGCCGCCTGGTTTTCTGAGCACGTAGCCACGTTTCCAGCCTGGAAGGCCTGTTACACTCAGATCTAATTCCCAACATGGGGAAATGTGACTTTTTGTAATTTGAACAAGTCTCTCCAAGAACCTCACCTGCAGCTAAAGCTTCTCTCTCTCTCTCTCTCTCTCTCTCTCTCTCTCTCTGTGTGTGTGTGTGTGTGTGTGTGTGTGTGTGTGTGTGTGTGTGTGTGTTTCTCTCCTGGGTTGGCTTTGAATTCTATTATAATTGAGAACTCTGGAGAAGTACCTCAAACCAGTCCCTCAGGCTCTAATCCAAACCTCTTACCCCAGGGTGATGAGGCAATTAGGAGTGAAGTGTAGCGTGGAGCTGCTGACAAGTGGGACACTATAGACTGGGGCCTGGGCAGGAGCTGGGGGTTCTGCTGTGGACTGTGGATTTACAATCTAGCAACACAAATACTTCTTTTCATTGTTTACAACCAATTTAATCGCACTGTGATCAGAGAACATGCCTTATACAATATTAATTCTTTGAAATGTATTGAGACTTCATGGGCAATTTTTTTCCCAGTTTCCCCATCTCTGCGATATTATTGAAATCTACACTGTGTTTCCACCTCAGATCCAAGTTCTAAGTCAACACATGAGGATCAAGGCCTGCCGAGAATTAGGAAATGCTCCCTAAGAACCACGTTGGATTCAGGCCTGGCTTCAGGGGCTGGCAACCCATGCCCAGAAGGGCCTGCATTTTGGTTTAATGCTCTTCTGTCACGGTCTTAAAATTTTTAATATTTTTTGAACAAGGAGCCCCTTCCTTCCTTCCTTTCTTTCTTTTTTTTTTTTTTTTTGGTTGTTGTTGTTGAGACAGAGTCTCGCTCTGTCGCCCAGGCTGGAGTGCAGTGGCATGATCTCGGCTCACTCCAAGCTCCACCTTCCAGGTTCACGCCATTCTCCTGCCTCAGGCTCCTGAGTAGCTGGGACTACAGGCACCCGCCACCACGCCTGGCTAATTTTTTTGTATTTTTAGTAGAGATGGGGTTTCACCATGTTAACCAGGATGGTCTCGATCTCCTGACCTCGTGATCCGCACGCCTCGGCCTCCGGGTGCTGGGATTACAGGCGTGAGCCACCGCGTCCGGCCTTCTTTCTTTCCTTTCCTCCCTTTTTCCTTCCTTTCTTTCCTTTCCTTCCTTTCCTTCTCTCTCTCTCTCTCTCTCTCTCTCTGCCTCCCCTCTCTCTCTCTCTCTCTCTCTCTCTCTTTCTGACAGAGTTTCACTCTGTTGCCCAGGCTGCAGTATACTGGCACCATCTCAGCTCACTGCAACCTCTGCCTCCCTTGTTTAAGCCATCTTCCTGCCTCCGCTTCCTGAGGCCCTGGAACTACAGGCGTGCACCACCACGCCCAGCTAATTTTTATATTTTTGGTAGAGACAGGGTTTCACCATGTTGGCCAGGCTGGTCTCGATCTCCTGACCTCAAGTGATCCACCCACCTTGGCCTCCCAAAGTGCTGGGATTACAGGCGTGAGCCACCGTGCCCGGCAAGCCCCACACTTTCACTTCACACTGAACCCTACAAATGATGTGGCCAATCCTGCCTGGGGCACTGGGGCATTTTAAGAAACTGAGGGTATCAGTGGGTTTCCATGGGTCGTCGTCAGAGGAGAAGAAAGGTAGGAGAAAGGGAAAGAGGAAGGCGGGATGGAGAAAGAGAAAAGGGGAACGAGAGGGCTGCTGCTCCCTCATCTACCTTCCTGGGGGACACTGGTCTTCTTTCACTTCCTAGAACGTGCCTTGATCTGCCTTTACTCATTTTCTCCAGGCCTTCCCATGGCTGGCCCCTTCTTCTCATTCAGGTCTTAACTGCAACCCCTTCCTCTCTGGGAGGCTATATCTGGCTATCCTGCTCTTCATCACAGCACCACGTTCTCTGCCCTCGTAACTCCAACTGTATTCTAGTGTTTTATTTATCAGTCTGTGTACTTTATTTTTGGATACACACACACATATACACACACACATGCACACACTCCACCATCAGAATGCAGGTTTGATAAAAGCAGGACCACCCCTGGCTCTTCTCCCTCTCTATTCCTTGGCAATTCAACTAACCTGAGCTTTAGACACAGTTCCAAACGTTCATTTCTGCCTGACTTCAGGCAAGTTATTCAACCTCTCTTCATCTGTGAGAGAGAATAACGATAACGAGAAGCAAGTGTAATAAAACAAGCACTTAACACAGCATCCGGCATGCAATAGGTGCTCAGTAAGAATTTATCAAATGAATGAATGAATGCAATTGATGATTCTCATTGAGCCCCTACTATGCGCAAGGTACTGTGCTAGGAAGTCATACTTTATCACTTGCTTCTTATTATTAACCCATCTTAGACTCAAAGAGACGGAGGCTCAGAGAGGTTGAATAACTTGTCCAAGGTCACATAGAAATTAACTATTAGATTTAACTGGCAATCAAACTTGTTGACGTGCAAAGCCTATTCCCTCTCAAATTCTTCCTTGACTTCCAATTGTAATAATCCTGCATGTTGCACGGGGCTTTTTCGGGTACAGGCACAAGATGCATTTTTTACACCTGGCATTCTGTAGTCATTTCACACCTCACAGCAACTCTGAAAAGCAGGTGATGTCCCTTCCAGCTATGAGGCAGGTGTTATACGGAAACTAGAGATCCAGTCAAGGAAAAAACATCAGAAGCCCAGCAGGGAGGAAGATTTAAGCCCCTAGAGACAGAAGATCATGAAAAGCGAGACAAAGAGTTCAGAGTGGATTCCTGGGTGCCCAGGGCATGGAGCTCAGAAAGGGTAGATCAGAACAGAGGAGACAGATAAAGGCGTCTCTTATTAGGATGAGGGTGATGGCAGGGTCCCTTTAAAGCCAGAGGGGACTCCCCCCCCATGTCAAGACTGGAGTGATGTCTGCAACCTTCTGTGACCTCACCACCAGGACCTCATTCCCCCAGTGAGATATCTGTCCCTTGCTTCTTGTTATCCTTTTCATTTTACAATGTTTTTATTTCTTAATTTTTGGGGGTACATAGTAGGTATATATATTTATGGGGGTACATGAGATGTTTTTATACAGGCATGCAATACGGAATAATCACATAATGGAAAATGGGGTATCCACCCCCTCAAGCAATTATCCTTTGTATTACAAACAACTCAGTTATACTCCTTTAGTTATTTTTTAATGTACAATGAAATTATTATCGACCACAGTCATCCTGTTGTGCTATTAAGTACCAGGTCTCATTCATTAATTCTAACTACATTTTTGTACCCATTAGCCATCCCACCTCCTACTGTCTATTCCCATGGGTTAAATTTGTTTTGATTTTTATATCCCACAAGTAAGTAAGAACATGCAATGTTTCTCTTTCTGTGTCTGGCTTATTTCACTTATCATAATGATTTCCAGTTCCATTCACATTGCTGCAAATGACTGAATCTCATTCTTTTTCATAGCTAAATAGTACTCCATTGTGTATACGCATCACATTTTCTTTATTCATTCATCTGTTGATGGACACTGTCCCTTGCTTCTTGTTGCACCTTCTTCCAGCCTGTCACCCACCCTTCAAGCATGGACCCTCCACCTCCTTCCAATGCTGTTATGTTTACTTAATTTTTATTGTTTACCAGAAAAGCAATATTTGCTATGCAAGTGAAAATAATTTAAACATTTTGCTCATTGACCAAAGATGGTAGTAACTACAGCCATTCATTCCTGCTGTAATTCATGCCAAAGCTCTATTGTTTCTATGAATGGAGAAGCCAGCCCAAGCATCAAACAAGTAATATTGACAAAAGGAGTTTGCAATTACAGTAAGTTCTGCCATGACACTCATAAAACAGGAGGAGGAGGGGGCAGTGGAGGTGGGATCCTAAATGCATCTGGAGCTAGAAAGCAGCTGCAACATCAGGATTTGCCCTTTTACCAGCAGTTTGGCAGCTGTGCCAATTAGCAGGGAATGGCGGGAATATTTGGAATATCCATAGAAGCCACTTTTGCACAAATTAAAGAATTTTTTAAGACGAAGTCTTTTATTTAGAGGCAAAACATGAAGTTTTATTTACTTATTTATTTTCTGAGACAGCGTCTTGCTCTGCCGCCCAGACTGCAGTGCAGTGGCACAATCACAGATCACAGCTCACCACAGCCTTAAACTCCTGGGTTGAAGTCATCCTCCTACCTCAGCCTCCTGAGTAGCTGGGACTACAGGTGCCACCATGTCTGGCTAATTTTTAAAAAGGAGTTTTTGTAGAGATGGAGACTCCTTATGTTTCCCAGGCTGGTCTTGAATTCCTGGTCTCAAGTGATCCTCCTGCCTCAGCCTCCCCAAGTGCTGGGATTACAGGTATGGGCCACCATGCCTGGCCAAGAACATGGAGTTTTAGAGTCCAGTGGCTCTCCTTCTTGCTCCTGCTGAGTGCAGACATCTTTACTGGAGAGTCTGAGGTTACAAATCCCTCAGCGGCTATGACCAGCCCAGGATTGCATTCAGGGAGGAGGTTATGCGCATTCTAAAATTAGGTGTATGGAGTACATAACTTATTTGAGCAAAATCTCCTAAAGAGAGTACTAGTACAGCTAGAGATGTGTGTGCATGTTCATTGCACAGATTTCAGAAAATATAAATAAACTCGAAGAAAAAAAAATTGTCACCCGTAACGCCTTTCCTCCGTGTTAGAATGTTGGTGTAGTTCTTCCAGTTTTTTTCCTGGACTATTCATAGTCAGCTCTAATATAGACAATATAGATGTCTGGTTCTTCCTGCTGGCTAAACCAGAGCTGATTTGTAACCCTCTCTGCTTCCCTGGCCTGTCTTGCACCCACATGTCCCAAAGGTCAGCAGCTGCCCCTGCCTCCACCCCGTAAGAGGGGTGTGAATGGCCAAGGTCTGGGTAGGAAGTTCAGCAGACCTGAGTTCTAGCTCAGTGTATGAAGCTAATTTGCTGTGTGACCTTGAACTTCTCTGCAGTCAGGGTCCTCATATGGAAACAGAGAGGGATGCATTCCAAAGACTGATATTTGACTGTTTTGGCTGCAGAAAAAAACAGCCTTCACAGAGAGGAAGACCAAGAAAAACTGGCTTTTAATGCGGCCTGTTCAGGTGTGTACAGGGGCAGCTTGCAGGCAGCAGGAGGGAACCACCTCTGGAGATTCTTTATTGGAAAGCTATGTAAGGAAAGTGTCTTCTCTGCTACCCAGACTTTGCCACAGAGGCTAGAATGGGGGCAGGGATGTGTGGCAAGACAGGCAGCTGTGGTTCCTAGAGAAGCAATAAGCCAAGGGCACAAAGGTAGCTCCTGGGAACAGAATGCTACAGGAGTTGGACAGCCTGGACCCATGGGTCCAGCTGGGATACCCCAAACTCTTGCCAGCTGAGCGGTCCACCTGTGGCCTGCAGTAGCTTGAGACTCAAGCAGAGATGGTGAGAAGTAGCCCATCTTCTGAGAAAGGCAAGAAGCCCTGCCACTGAACTTGGGTGGTCTCGCTAATCACCAGCCCAACCTTGCATCCTTGAATCAGCCACTGCCCTTGTAAAACAATGTCCATTATTCTGTCCAAACATAGCTTCCACTTATATAGCACTTACATACCTGTCATGTTCATCTGTGAACTCAATTAACTCTCAACAACAGCCCTATGAAATAGGCAGTAGATTGAATATATGAAACTTCCAGTCTGTGGGTCAAAAATAGTCCAGTCTTGGCAACTGCATGTGGTTCATCCTAACATTATGATGCCCATTTTACAGATTAGGAATTAGGCCAAGATTGGACATGGAACATGCAGAAGACCATACACTAGTCCTTATTCCAGTCACATTGCCTCACCAAAGGCCTGCTGAGCCGGACTGAGAGGTTTTAACAACAGCAAGGAAAGGTTAATACCAGCAGAGCAACATACAGTCTCTCCTCACCCAAGTAAGCCATTGATGCCGCCAGCCCCAGAACATCTTTGGGTTTCCCAGTGAATGTGGCCCCTGCCCGGCTAAAGGGCAAAGAGCTCCAGGATGCCGTCCACCTGCTGCGCCCAGCCCCGCCCAGCCCCCAGCAAGTTACCTCTCAGTATCACTGTCGCTGGATGCCACTTCTTCCAAGGCTGCCTGCAGGTCAGCAATCCGCCGAATGGACGTCTCCAGGTCTGTCTGGAGGGTCTGCCTCACTGTCCCAAGTTCCTCCACATACTTCTCCTGGGGACAGAGGATGCAAACACACGTTGGCCTTGGGCAAGAAATGCACCACCCATGCATGCGCTGGGGAAGAGACACGCCCCAGGCTGAGCCTAGCATTCACTGAGCACTATTAAGTGGTAGGTTCTCCACGAGAGGCTCTCTCAGTGGACAGGTTTATGGGATCCTCAACCAGGTGTTCCATGGTTCATAGAGGAGGGAATAGATACTCCAGGGCATGGCACACAGAGCTTGCTCACCTGTGCAGGGAGTGCTGCTCCCAGTGCATCTGACCCCAGGGCCATGCTCTGAATCTGCACCACCATGCGCAGTGGATACTCAGCCCATCTCGGATGGATGAATAAATGTAAAAACCAAGAAGGGTCATGGAGTCTGGTTTAGGAAGCTGAACCCCAGGGATAAATCTGGTGCAGGAGGTCATGGGGAGAGTATAACAAAGATGGTTTTCTTTCAAGTACGTCCCCTAGACACCCCCACCTTGCTGTCCTCACAGCAGCAAAAGCAAAGATGAAAAACCTAGCCGGGCTCCCTCTAGAACAGGCAAGCACAATGGGCATTTATGGAGCTCTTTCTGTGGTCAGAGCTGTGCTGAGTGTTTTGCAGCCAGGATCTCACTCATGCCTCGCAGGCCCGGCAGGTGAGTCTCTATTCTTGTTCCCATTTCACAGATGAGGAACTGAGGCCTTAAGAAGTAAAGACTTCATGGCGGAGCTGGAATTTAAGCTCAGTGCCTCTGACTCCCCTCTCAGGGTTCATCTTAGTGATCAGTACTTTCTGGTACCTTTCTAATCGGATTTTATTTGGACTCTTGGGAAACTTTCTGACTTTAATTTGTAACCTACTCATTGCTACCCTTTAACATACAATGATTGTCACCTGACGGTTAGTTTGCCCGCCAGGGGACATTTGGCCATGTCTGGAGACATTTTTGGCAGTTACAACTTGGGGAAAATGCTGCTGGTATCTGGTGGCTAGAGGCCAGAGATGCTGTCCAACATCCTATGAGGCACAGGACAATCCCACAAAGAATTATCTGGCCTGACTGTCCACGGTGCTGAGTCTGAAGCCTTGGGTGAAACCCAGAATCTAACCTCCTGGTGATTCATCTTATGGGGGATAAATCAAGAAGCAGAACACAGTTCTATGCCCGAGGATGTTTGCAGCGGTGCTACCGACGACAAGGAGAGGCTGGGATCTGCCTCATCACCCAGCAATTGGGAATGGTTAGAGAAATCACAGTGTGTCACTTTGAGGCTCTTAGGCAGACATTAACATTAGAAATAAGAATTGTGGCAGCACGGAGTGCTTCTGTGAAATAACATGAAGCAAATGGAATAGATCCAAACAGTATCATGCCCAAATCTATGCAAATAACACGGAGAATTGAGAATATTTACAGATGGGGCAAAGCGGGGTTATAGATGGGATTTTTCTTGTAAGCGGCTCTAATTATGTAAAGTTTATTTTTGGACTGCTGTATAAAGGAACACACATACCAACTGAGGACAGTGGGAGGGAAGAAATTTGAGGATGTGGGGTCAAAGCGCAATTCCTAGCTCCCCATGGAACTGAGTAGGTGAGTGAAAATGAATGGCTCACAGCCCCTCTCTTAGCCTAGAGTCATGTTTCTCTTTCTCTCTCTCTTTTTTCCTCTTTTTTTTTTTTTTTTTTTTTTTTGAGACACAGTCTTGCTCTGTTGCACAGGCTGGAGTGCAGTGGCACAATCTCAGCTCACTGCAACCTCCACCTCCCGGGTCCAAGCAATTCTCCTGCATCAGCCTCCCAAGTAGATGGGATTACAGGCACCCACCACCATGCCCAGCTAATTTATGTATTTTTTTTTTTTTTTTTTTTAACAGAGACGGGATTTTGCCATGTTGGCCAGGCTGGTCTTGAACTCCTGACCTCTAGTGATCTGCCCACCTTGGCCTCTCAAAGTGCTGGAATTACAGGCGTAAACCACCGCACCTGGCCTCATTTTTCTTTATTTTGCAGATGAGGAAATTAAAGCCAGCAAGGTCACTCAGCGAGGTCACTCAGGAAAGGTGCAGAGCTGGGATCTGAACCCTGGACTTGGCGGCTCCAAGTCCAGTGCTCTTTCTGTGGCTCTGACTGCATTCCCCAAAAGAAGTCAGCGAGGACCACTGCAGGGACACACAGCTCTCTGCAGATCGGCTTGCCCGTTCACGTTATTGTACGTCTGTGCCTTCCCAATGTTCTCTGATTTTAAAGAGAGAGAGGCAGCAGGCAAAGACTGAGTAAGCCTAAGGGCCAGGCTGAGCTGATGAGAGGGAGAAGGGGTGGCAGGAAGGATGTCACGGTGGTGGCATAAGAAGGGGCTGCCAGTCCATCGCAGTTGATTGAAGCCACCAACTGTGAAATCCCCATCTCAGCCTTGACAAGGTGAGAGACAACCCAAGGTTCGGGCCTCCAGGTTGTCAGAGGAAATAAAGGACACTGAGGGACTGTGAAGGAGGGGGTGCTCACCGCAAGACATCAGCATATCAGCTCATAAACGCACCTAGAAAATGGCTAGGTGCAAAATCCCGGCAGCTTCTGGGAGCATCTGCCCAGGCTCCACTCTTTTCCTTTTTTTTTTTTTTTTTGAGACGGAGTCTTGCTCTGTAGCCCAGGCTGGAGGGCAGTGGCACAATTTTGGCTCACTGCAAGCTCTGCCTCCCAGGTTCATGCCATTCTCCTGCCTCAGCCTCCCGAGTAGCTGGGACTACAGGCGCTTGCCACCACGCCTGGCTTATTTTTATTTATTTATTTTTTGTATTTTTAGTAGAGACAGGGTTTCACCGTGTTAGCCAGGATGGTCTTGATCTCCTGACCTCGTGATCCACCCGCCTCGGCCTCCCAAAGTGCTGGGATTACAGGCATAAGCCACCGCGCCCGGCTGGTTCCACTCTTTTCTAATGGGCCAGGACGATGGTGTCACTGGGCATTAGCCACTTTCTCCCAGATATGGCACCTGTGTCTCTGTAAGACACAGAGGCAGAAAAATCTGTATTGCTGTCTTAGATTCTATCCCACGTCCACACGTCTGGGCCATTGTGGGTTATGTGTTAAGTACGGTGAATCCTATAAGCATTGGTTCAATGAATGTCTAACCAAATGACCTGTCTGAGGTCACGCCGCTGGGAGACCACAAAGCTGAGATATGCATCCAGGTCTTGGGTTCTTAAGTGGGAACCCTTTAGGTCACATGTGCTGAGATACGAGAAAAGGGTACAGACGCCCCTTCCTCGTTTTGCTTAGCTGAATCTTGCCCGTGTCAGTGTCATGCAGGAGCAGCAAGCTGTACCGTCCACATCCTCAGGGAGCTTCCTGGAGGGTAGAGGAGACAGACAGAAGGAGGCACTGTGTCTCAGGGATGGGTGGGCCTGGGCTGGGACTAAGCAAATGGGCAGAAGAAATAGGAGTCTCAAATGAGTCAAATCCACAATATCCTAAAAGTGAAAGTAGGCTCTGGAGCTGAGCTGCCGGGGTTCAAATCCCCACTCTGCTGCTCACTGGCTATGTGACTTCCAGCAAGTTACTTAACCTCTCTGACCCTCAGTTGTCTCACTGGGGAAATGGAGCCAGTAGCAGACCCTCCCTCACAGGGCTTTTGCGAGGAGTCAATGAGCTTGACAGAGTGGAAACCTGACCAACAGTGGCATAGCTATCCTTTAATTCTCATAGGAGAAGCAGCATCAGGAAGAACAGTGTCATCCCCAGTTCACTGAGGAGCTTTGCCAAAGTCACAAAGCAAACAAAAGCATCGGAATGCAGGACGCTGGCTCTGAAGATTTTTCACTATCCTGCAGAGACAAGACATGAAAAAAACAAGCGCTGCATAGAAGGTGAGTTGGCTTAGACACAGTAAGAAGAGGTGAGAACCAGAAAGCCATCATTAGTTAGGCCAGAGTATGTGGACCAAGAACAGGGTTTGGGGACCTGCCACTACCTTCCACCCTCCACCGTTGCCCCCTTGCCACCCTCTGCATCCCCTCCTCCATCTGCTAGGGAAGCATCAGACTCAGTGGGTGCACCCCGAGGAGAAAGCTTGGAGAAATTTAGTGTTGGTGTAATCAGCAATCAGCAAATCCTTCCTGCTTCAACACAAAAACCAAATGGAGTCTGCTGATTGCAGAGCCCATTTCATTAGGCTAAACAAGTGCAGTGCCCCAAACGGTCTTCCTGGGGCAGATAAAACAAGGCGCCAGCCAGAGACCCCTCCGGAGACACGGAAGGGATGCACAAGCAGAAGGGGAAGTGAGTCTGTGCCCCTCTCATGAAACAGGAAGTGGGTGGGAGGCAACGACAGCATCTGACAATCACACTCAATTGGGCTTGGCTCAGGGCTGCTTCATGAAAATGGGGTTGTGTTCTGAGGTTGGGTGTGAGCTTGGTCCTCTCTGTTATTAGCTCTCTTTAGAGATTTGAAGCATGGAGAGAAATTGGAAGGTGAGGGATAATTAGGATACAAAATGATTTAGATAGTTAGATGCATAGACAGCAGAAATCCTTTAAGATATACACCACATTCCCGGGGTAATCTAAAACTACAATATAATGGTGTACACACTGTAGACGCACAACATCCACACCTCCTGGTATATATTATATATTCATATATTATTCATTCATACATACATACATTTAATAAACATTTGTTGAGCACCTACGAGGTGCAGCACTGATCTAGGCGCTGGCAGTACAAATAAAGTCCTCACTTCCACAGAGCTTATGTTCTTGCAGGGATCTAATCTCTATCTGTATTACTGGTGTCTGGAACACAGGAAGCACTCAATACATGTTTGGGGATGAAATGAATGGTGCTATTGTATGACTATTAGTGGCAAATTAGGGAAGGATAGAGGTATTATACATTCTAACTAATGCGTGCATAATATACATGATACATACATAATATATGGAGGATATAGATATCGTGTACACAGAGATCAGTACAATAACATGTACTGTGTAGATAACATGCATACTTCTGACCTCCCCAGCATCACTTGAGAGAACTATGATTTCTTGTTAAACCCCCCGGCTACTCCTTCTGGAACATACCAAAGAGTTGCCCATGTGAGAAGCAGTTCATGTGATAATTAATGGCTGCAATTAAAGTCATCTCCTCTTGTGATGTTCAATTAGAGGCTAATATTTAAAACTGCTGTTTGTTGTGTGTTTTCTCTGCCCAGAGCATCTCAATCTTCAGAGGACCCTCTCCTCTCCGCAAATGGACAAGACTCTCATTTGTTAATTTCTGCACCTCTAGAGGTTGCCTCTCAAACCTTCTGAGGTGTCTCCCAAGGCCCCCCAAAGTTAATTTCACCTGTGCCACACAATTTACACTATAGATCAGACTATCTCAAAACACTTTTGAAACTTGATGAAAACCTATCTTGTTGCTTTCTTCTAATTTGGTAAAGACAAGAAGAAAATGTTACAGAGCCTGGTGCTGAAAAAAATTACACACACATATGCTATTATATATATAAGCATGTACATATGTGAACGTGTGTGCACAATATGTACACGTGTAGATACACACCCAAATATTTCCAGCATCTGGCACATAGCTTACCTAACAAATATTAAGGATGTATTTATTAGAATCTGGTTACTGATTAGAATTAGCAATCAGCAATCCTTTCTGGCTTCAACTTGAAAATCAAATGGAGTTGAATTTTGCCTGTAACATGTACTTTATCCTATAGATCAGGGTATATTCTGAAACTTGATGAAAATAATCAAGTATTTTCATATACTTAAATGTTTAACAAACCTTGAACATAATAAATACGTGTTAAACTAATTAATACATGAATATATTTATGTATATTTCTTGCATACACAGGCACTCTGCTAAATGTTCAAAATATCTTATCTCATTTAATCTTTATCGAAACCCCCAGAGTCAAGTACTATAGAAACATAAAAAGTGAGCTGAGATTATTGCAACAAAGTGGTAGCAATGGCTATTATCTCTGTGTGGTAAGATATCAGGCAATTTTTACATTCCTTTTAGCACTCCTCAAGATTTTCTATAAAGAATAAGAATTAGGTTTATAGTAGGCAAGTTAAAAATATATACTTTATTCCTCTCTGATGCTACAGTGAACAATCTCCTCATCCACCTGCTCCAGGCTGAGAGGTAATCTTCACCACCTTGTCATGTCCATTTTACAGATGAGCAGGCTGAGGCTCAGAGAGGTTAACCCATTTGCCTAGGGACACACAACCAAGTAAAGATCTAGAGCTAAGCTCAGGTCTCCTGACTGCAGTCCATGGCTCTTTCCAGCTTTGCTTCTAATTGTTCCTGTTTCATCCGATGATGCCTATGTGTTTGCAGGTGAGGGAATCTTTCCCAGAAAGAAAGGCTACGAGGAACTGCCATTGCTTCCTTCAAATTGTCCGAGGGTCACTTGCCTGGGAGAAATGAGGCTGAGGCTGGAGGGTGTGAAGTGGGGGAATAAAAGCCCTGTGGGCTGGTCAGGGTGGCTCATACCTCTAATCCCAGCACTTTGGGAGGCCGAGGTGGGTGGATCATTTGAGGTCAGGAGTTCGAAACTAGCCTGACCAACATGGTGAAACCCCGGCTGTGATAAAAATACAAAAAATTTAGCCGAGTGTGGTGGTGCGCACCTGTGGTCCCAGCTACTCAGGAGGCTGAGACAGGAGAATTGCTTGAACCCAGGAGGCGGAGGTTGCATTGAGCCAAGATTGCACCACTGCACTCCAGCCTGGGTGACAGAGCAAGACTCCATCTCAAAATAATAATGATGATGATAATAATAATAATAATAATAATGCCCTGTGAATTGTGTTCCAGCAAGAGCTCAAAGGCTACATTGGTAATACAGTAAGCATCAGCAGGTGGTGTTAAGCTCCATTTTGGGAAAGGAAAGAGTGGGAGTGGCCCTAAGAAAACCCAAATGTATGCCCAGTCTCCAGCAGGAATAAGGACAGAGGAGAAGTTGGTCATCACTCTACAGGGTTCTTTCCTCATAATTATCCTGAAGATTCATTACATTATTCTTTTTTTTTTTTTTTTTTTTTTTTTTTGAGGGAATCTTGCTCTGTCACCTAGGCTGGAGTGCGGTGGCATGATCTAAGCTCACTGCAATCGCCACCTCCCAGGTTCAAGCAATTCTCCTGCCTCAGCCCCCCAAGTAGCTGGGATTACAGGCACCTGCCATTATACCTGGCTAATTTTTGTATTTTTAGTAGAGACAGGATTTCACCACGTTGGACAGACTTGTCTCTAACTCATGACCTCAAGTGATCCACCTACCCCAGTATTATTCTATTTTTATGATGTGATAATAGACACAGAGAGACCCATCAAAGGTACCAAATTCATACAGCTAGAAGGAGACAGATTAAAGTTGGGCCCTTCATAATTTCGAAAGGGTCAGCAAATACCCAACAATACCTCCTGTCCTTTTCTTCATACATGGCAGGTATGTCTGATCAATCACAGCAGAGACCCAAGCAATCAGGGACTAGAATCCATTCTCTCAACTCACCAAGCCAAGTGTGTCATTCCAGTGCTGTCCTGTGCTTCATCTGCCAGCATCGATCAGAACTTTCAATTCTGCTACACCTTTTTTTTTTTTTTTTTTTTTTAAAGAGATGGGGGTCTCACTCTCTCACCCAGACTGGAGAGTGCAGTGGTGCAGTCATAGCTCACTGTAACCTTGAACTCCTGGGCTCAAGTGATCCTCCCAACCTCAGTCTCCTGAGTAGCTGGGACTACAGGCGTGGACCACCATGCCCAGATATTTTATTAGTAGTAGTAGTAGTAGTAGTATTTGCAGAAACAGGGTTCTGCTATGTTCCCCAGGTTGGTCTCAAACTCCTGGTGTCAAGTGTCCTCCCTCCTTGGCCTCCCAAAGCATTGGGATTACAGGCATGAGCCACCGCACTCAGCCTCTGCCACATTTTTAAATGATCCCAATCCTCCTAGAAATGGTTTTCATATCCTCAAAGAAGATATTTATATTAGTTAGTTGGTTTGCAAGTTTATTTCTCCTTAAAGATTGGTGAGTATTCTGTGGATCCGAGTGAAGCTGAAGCTAATCACACTTTCAGGGAGACCCTAGTGAGTGGGGAGAGGGAGAGATGCAAACTGCTAACAACATCACAAATAGCAGGAACAGAACTGGCTTTGGAACAAGATAAACCCTGAAGCAGCTACGCGAAAACTGAAGAGTTACTAATCCTTTCTCACCTTCAGTTCCTCATCTGTTAAAATGGCAGTATGATATTATTCCTTGACAAACGGTGTTACAAGGAACAAATGAAACAATGTAAAATTGTGTACACCTCATCTACCTAAATCAGTAGCACGTACTTGGTCCACAGGTTCCTATTTCCTTCTTTCTCAGTAAAAACACAGAAAATACGAGGGCTGCTGGCGTTTAGTGAGGATGACTTCATTTTTCAGAAAATGATGTCTAAGAATCTATTGTTTTGTTGTAGCTGGAAGGATTTTACAGAATGCTTTGGGAAAACAGAAACCACTCTAGGTCATTCGGCCAAGGGAATTTAATACAGAAAATTTGTGACCCAAGTGATGGAAAAATTGAGAAGCCAGGAGAAATTAGGAACAGCAGGAAGGCACTGCCAACCTAGGGCTGGACAAAAAAGCCAAGGAGTTGGGCCATCCATTGGGAAGCAAGACCTCAATAGTGCTGCCCGGAGGAAACAGGCTTCATGGAGGAAGGAGGAGAGTCCTTGATAAAATCTGGATTAAAAGGAGGTACTGCTGCTTCCATGGATGCCTCAAGGCAGTGTCAAAGAAAGATATCCTGTCTTCTCCCTTCCTTTTGACCTTCAGTTGTCCATCACTGCCTTTCATTGGCAGAACCTACCGGAAGTCAAGGAAACCAGGAAATGTCATTTTCTGTAATTCTACAGAGAGCAGAGAAGGGGTAGGAGTAGATCTGAAAGTGAACGGGCAATGGCTGGTTCAGAGCTCTAAAGCATCCAGGATCATTCCAGGCTTCATTATTTCAGACAGACGACAGTGTTTTCAGTCCGTACAAATTCATCAAACTGTTCACTTACGTGATTTGCACACTTTTCCATGTCCATATTTTGAGGAAAAAGTTATAAGACATCCAGAATTACAATTTTCTTTTTTTTTTTAATTTTAGAGACAGAGTTTCGCTCTGTCACCCAAGCTAGAGTGCAGTGGTGTGATCATAGCTCACTGCAGCCTCGAACTCCTGGGCTCTGATGATCCTCCTGCCTCAGCCTACTCAGTAGCTAGGACCACAGGTGCACATCACCACATCCACTTGTTGTGTGTGTGTGTTTTGTTTTTTGTTTTTTGAGATGGGGTCTCACTATGTTGCCCTGGCTGAACTTGAACTCTGGCCCTCAAGTGATCCTCCCATCTCTGCCTCCCACTGTTGGGATTAGAGGTGTGAACCATTGTGCTCAGCCACCAGAATTATTATTTTCAAGGGCTACAGAATCAAGCGAAGGATTACAGATCCCTATTCTGTACTAGTTACGTATTGCTGTATACTAGGTTACCCAAACACTTAGACTTTTTAAATATCCAATATCATGTATTATCTCTCATGGTTTCTGTGGGTTGAGAATTCAGGAGCGGCTTCTCTGGGTGGTTCTGGTTCAAGGTATTTGGCAGCGTGAATAAAGGCCTCCCAAAGATGTCCATAATCTAATCCAGCAACATGTAAATATGTTCCCTTACATGGCAAAAGGCATCTTGCAGATATGATTATGTTAAGGATCTTGAGGTAGAGGGAGATTACTCTGGATTCTCCAGGTAGGCCCTAATACAATCAATCACAAAGGTCTTTGAAGATGGAGGCAAGGGGATCAGTGGGGGAGAGAGCAGCAATGTGGAGATGGAAGCAGGGATTGGAGTGGTGCACCCAGGAGCCAATAAATGCTGCAGACTCTAGAAGCTAGAAGAGGCTGGAACAGATTATCCCCTGGGGACTCCAGAAGGCACCAATCCTGATGATACCTTAATTTTTAATGCCTTTGGACTCATCTTGAACATCTATCTGATCTCTAGAACTCTAAAAGAATAAATCTGTGTTGTTTTAAGATACTGTGTTAGTGGCTGCTTGTTGCAGCAGCGATAGGGAATAAAGACAGGATCTATCAAAATGCCAGCCAGGGCTTTGGTTGTCTGCAGGCTTGCCTGCAGCTGGAGGGTGCCCTTCCAAGCAGGCTCACTGATGTGGCTACTGGCTGGAGGCCTCACTTCCTCACTAGCTGTTGGCAGGAAGGCTCAGTTCTCTGCCTCATGGATCTCCCACTGATGTGGTTTGGATTTGTGTCCCTGCCCAAATCTCATGTCGAATTGTAATCCCCAGTGTTGGAGGAGAGGGGCTGTCCTGGTGGGAGGTGACTGGATCATGGGGGTGGATTTTCCCCTTGCTGCTCTCATGATAGCGAATGAGTTCTCACAAGATCTGGTTGTTTAAAAGTGTGTAGCACCTCCCCCTTCTCTCTCTTCCTCCTGCTCAAGCCATGTAGGGCCTGCCTGCTTCCCCTTCGACTTCTGCCATGATTGTGTTTCCTGAGGCCTCCTTAGCCATGCTTCCTGTATAGCCTCAGAACTATTAGCCAGTTCAACCTCTTTTCTTTATAAATTATCCAGTCTCAGGTAGTTCATTATAGCAATGCAAGAACGGACTAATACACCCACTGAGCTGCTTCAGTGTCCTCATGACACAGTAGATGGTTTTCCCACAGCAAGTGATCCAAGAGGGAACAAGGCAGAAGCCAAATGTCATTTATTATATAGTTTTATTATCATTCTTTAGACACAGGGTCTCACTCTGTTGCCCAGGCTGGAGTGCTGTGGCACTATGATGGCTCACTGCAGCCACAAACTCCTGATCCCACATGAGCCTCCTGCCTCAGCCTCCTGAATACCTGGGACTACAGGCGTGCACCACCACACCAGGCTAATTTTTTTTTTTTTTTTGGTAGAGATGGGTCTCATTGTGTTGTCCAAGCTGGTCTTGACTTCCTGGCCTCAACTGATCCTCCTGCCACCAAATGTCTTTTATAGCCTAGTCTCAGAAGGGGTGACCTATTACCATTGATGCAATCAATATGTCACACAGACCAACTCTGACGCAGTATGGGAGGTGACAACACGGGGCTGTGAATGCCAGAGACACAGATCACTGAGAACCACCTGGGAGTCTGGCTGTCACAGTCACATCAAAAGATCTTCACATGTGTCCCATCTCAATTGACTCCCATACCTACCAAGGAAGAACTTCTCATCTCGAGAAACACATCTGTTTATGAGTTGAATCACGTCCCCGGAAAAGACAGGTTGAAGTCTTAATCCCCAGGACTTCAGAATGTAACTGTACTTAGAGATAAGGTCTCCACAGAGGTAATCTAGTCAAAATGAAGTCATCTGGATGGGTCCTAATCCAACATGACCGGTGCCCTTCTAAGGACGGGAAACTTGGACACAGAGATACGCTTAGAGGGAAGAGAATGGGAGGACACAGGGAGAATGTCACATAAAGATTGACGATTAGAACGATGTATCTAGAAGCCAAGGAACATCAATATTTTCCAGTTAACCACCAGAAGCTAGGAGACAGGCATGGAACAGTTTCTTTCCTAGAGCCTTTGGAGAGAGCATGGCCCTGCTGACACCTTGGTTTTTTGGACTTCTAGCCTCCAGAACTGCAGGACAATACCTTTCTGTTGTCTTAAGCCATGCAGTTGGTGGCACTTTGTTATAGCTGCCCTAAAAACTAATACAACACCACGTCCTCTTTTCTTTCTCTTTTAAACACCATTGCTTTGCTTTTCTGTTTCTAATAGCATTCACTATAGAGAATGTAGAACATTTAAAAAGTGACAAAAGAAAACTTTGAAAATCATCCTTAAGTCTATTATTTGGGGACAACTGCTTTCCATGAATATGTTGGTGTATTTCCATTCTGTGTTCATTTCTGCATATGTGTATAGATACATCTATTTGACTCACGCTCAGGTAAAACACCTGTATATTAAAGGCAGAATGGAGTTGACTCTGCAGCCAAGTAGGGGACTCTATGGAACTGTACACCATCCAGCTTTCCCTGCCAGGATTCTCCCTTATCTTGAGGCAGAAGGTCTCGCTTCTCCAGGCACCTGCTTCTGGTCTTTCCTTTCTTTTCTTATTTTTCAACCCAATGGTTTTAAAATGCCCTCAGCTGTTGCCTGAGGGTCTTTAGAGCTTTCTGGAAAGTTAACATTTAGGCAACTTGAGCTGTTTAAAATGTACATGATGAAGAGTTTGCCTGCAGAACGTCTAAGTCGGCTGCACTGCTGTGTGCATTCACACATCCCATGAGCATCTGTGGCCACACATGTCAGACACTAGGGGCCAAAACGGAGGCTTACAGCAGGAAGCCACCTGGTAAAGACTGCACAGTCATAGGGCTGCAGAGAAAAAACTAGAACCTGGGTGTTTCCTACCCCTGTCCCCTCTCTCTTAACAAGGGCACCTCTCTCTCCATTTCATCCACTTTAGATGGATCATTTCTGCCTGGAAATCATTCCAGCTACTTGAGTAACCACAGTGCCAAGGACTGGAGCTTCAGTGGTGAGGAAGGGGTTTTGTACTTGATTCGTGGAGTCCCTGATGTGTGGGGAGGAGTGGACGGCACAGACTCCTCAAGACCCTATCACACAGGGATGGAGAATGTGGCTAAAGCTCTCTTGGGGCATTGGGATGGAGAAGGGGAAGGGAAAGGGAGGGGGGATCAGGCTTCAAGGCACGTAACTCTATCTTGGGTTTTTCAGTCGCAAGGTTTGCAAATAAAATATTTAAAAAGAAATCTCTCTAAAGTTCCTTAAAGCTCTTGCTATTCGGAGCTCCTAGCTTTGCCAGCCCTAAAAATCCTCTCCAGCCTGTGACTTCTGATGCAGCATTCTCAGAAAGGGGCAAAGAAGAGCCATTATGGGACCCCAACAACCTTCTCAAAGTTGATACCAACTGAGCAGGGGATTCATAAAACCCCCAGATGCAAACAGACATCCTGACCTGGGGTAAACTCTAAACACCCCAATCCCAGCTTCCCAGAGTCACCCACCCAACTGCTCTCTGAATAAAGAAAAAAAGGCATTTCATTTTTCTGCTCAAACACAAATATGACATATCTGTGCCACCCAATTTTCCTGACAGGGGAATAATTATATCAACATAATTAAGTCTCAACTGCAAAAATTAACTGCACTGCATATACTGACACTACACTTCCCACATCATACTGCCATTGTTCCAGCTGGTAATTACTAAGCCACCTTTGACATGTCTTATTTCAATTTAAATGGAAATGCAGCTCATATTTCTTCTCAGCCCACTAGCCCATGTGATTGCAGAAATAGGGAAAATGGACTTTGCAACTTCTCAAGTGGCCACTGGATTTTGTCTCCAAAGAAGTTTAGTGTGGGAACAATTTATAGCTTACCCTGGATCCCTTCTCTAGACTTCAGGTGTCTCATCAATGCAATCTCTTCCATCTTTCCTCTGCTCTCTGTCCTCTTTTTATAAATTTAGTCTTCATCATAATAATTTCCTAGGGATTCCTATAGTTCTTTTTTTTTTTTTTTTTTTTTTTTGGAGACAAAGTCTTGCTCTGTTGCTCAGGCTGGAGTGCAGTGACGCAATCTCGGCTCAATGCAACCTCTGCCTCCTGGATTCAAGCAATCCTCAGCCTCCCAAGTAGATGGGACTACAGGCGTGCACCACCACATCCTGCTAATTTTTGTATTTTCAATACAGACAAGGTTTCGCCATGTTGGCAGGGCTGGTCTCAGACTCCTGACCTCAGGTAATCCACCTGCCTTGGCCTCCCAAAGTGCTGGGATTACAAGCATGAGCCACCATGCCTGGCCAGGATTCACACAGTTTTAAACTGATGTTCCTCTCATCAGTCTAGCCCACTCTCCAATTGTATTCCACAAAGCCTCCAAGGAGGAATCTCTTTACCCTGATCATGTCACTCCTCTGCTGAAAAGTCTTCAGTGTCTCCTCAGTTCCCACAGTCCCAACTTTGTTGTTTAGCATATCAAGTCCTTCACAGTCTCTGTCCCAACTCCCCCTTTCTTTTTGCTGCCCACACCTTGCACCCCACATCAGTAATTCCCAGAGTTTTCCCAAGCTCCCAAACATGCCATGTTCTTTGATGCCTCTGTGCCTTTGAACCTACCATTCCTCCATCTGGAATGTTCTCCTCTGCCTTCTCCCTTCTCTGACAAGTGAACTTCTACTCATCCATCAAGACCCCATTCCATAATCACCTCCTGTATGATGCGCTCTCTGGTTCCCTCTGAGAGAATTAGTTTCTTTCCCTTCTATGCTCCCAGCATTTGTACAAGCCACTAGGATAGACAGATATCCCATCAGATTGTAATTATTTGCTAATGTCTAATTCCCTACTATACTAATCTCCTTATGATAAGGTTGTACTCAGCCTTATATCCCAAATACCTCATGCAGTACTCGGAACTTAGAAGTCACCACATAAATACTTCAACTTTAAACTCTTCCTGCCCTAAATTCATGACTTGGGCAGTATGCAGTAGATCTTATCAACATGGGTCTTCAATTCACACAGACATAAGCTTGCAACCCAGCCCCACCATGTGCAGTGTGACCCCAAGCAAGTCTTGCCACCCACTTGACCCTCAGTTTTCTCATCTGCAAAGTGGGAATAATAATAGCATTGCTGTGCTATAGGACTAGCTGAAGAGTCACTGGTGAGAGGAAGTGTTTGACACATTGCACAGACTATAAGAAGTGCTTAATAAACATCAGTTCACTTTCTTATTCTTAGAACTATTGAGTGACAGCTTGTGCAATACGCCAACCTGGGAGGTCTCCTCTGTTTTGATGCTTTCTCACCCTCACCCCATCTTCCCTGTGCCCCCAATTCTCTCCACCCAGTCATCTGCCCTATACTCTACTAGCCAAACTATTTTAATGCCCCAGCCCGGGCCTCACAGTCCTTCCTGTCTCCTCTCCACAAAAACATGCTCGTCGTATGTCCCACTTCCTCACTGTCAGGTCATAAGTCACACTGACCATGCCCAAGAATGAGATACGACCACTACTGCCAATGTGACAACCCCCTGGGGGACATTAGGCCTTAACCTGGTGTAGCATCCATGTATGTTCACAGCAGTCCCAGGAGAGACTCTACTTGGGTTGCAGACACAGCAATACAAATACAAATACAAATACAAATACAAATACAAATACAGGAGTTGGAAAATTGGATCACCCCTTGAATAAAGCCACCCAGGCCACCGGTGATTAAAATGACTGTATGCCAACAGCTATGCAGATAGGCAAAGCCAGGGAGAAACAGCACAGATGTGAGAATGAGAACCAATGCAAGACATAAGAAATGGATCCCACATCTGTTCAGATTCCCCAGGCACCAGTGAGTACATCCTGGAGTCAGCCCCTCAACTCTACAATAGATGTCACTTCCTTACTTATCTTCAACACAGAGCATCGTGCAGCCCAAGTTACATTCAGGTGCTTTGTAAACTGTAAAGAACTGAATGCATAGGAGATAATTATCTATCATACTGTTTCTTCATTCTTCAGAGACCCACTACTCTTTTCAGGCATATTCCGTCACCTCGCAACAATGAAACCCCAATCAGCATTTTCCACAAGCCAAAGAAACATCTTAAATGAGCTCGAGTAAGAAGGGGGAGACAATCCCTCTCAGGCAAATCAAGCCTCATCAATAGTCATATATTATTAGATATGTTCTTCCAAGAATTGATCAAGGAGGAATGGAATGGAGATATTGGTATTGGTGATCAATGCCAGATCCTAGCTTTCCCCAGGCTTGGATCAGAGTCAATGCTATCTCCCTCAGAAACGGGGTGAAGGCAAAAGCTACCATCAGAGAAAACGGAGCATGCAACATAAACAGCAAAAGACGCCAATAAACAGCGTGCGGCCAGGCATGTTAATGACTAAAATTAAGACAATGATTTCTGGACTTGATTGGTTTCCATCTGCTGAGGCACAAGGATATTACAGAGTTGTAAACATCAAGCCCTCATCTCAAAGTAGTGGAAAGTTCCACCTATTGATTGCATAATGGACTTTTTTGGTAGTTACAGCTCTTATTTATTCATGGCCATTTTTTAGTGGAATTGGTTGAAATATCCACTAACTCTAAATTAAGCACACGAAGTGGCCTCAAGAGAGAGGTTCTGGGTGGATTTTTATTTCTGACCAAAAGACACTGAGCAGTGTCTTGAGAAAGGAGGGTTTCTTAACCTCAGCATTAGGGATATTTGGGAGCAGATAATTCTTTGTAGGTGTTTAGACGGGGCTATGCTGTACATTTCAGAATGCTTAGCACCACCTCTGGCCTCTACCCACTAGATATCAGCAGCACCTCCCACCCAAGTTGTGCCAGCCAAAAATATCTCCAGATATTTCCTAATGTTCCCTGGGGGGACAAAATCACCCCCAGCTGAGGGTCAAGTTACAGGCATAAGGGTAAGCAATAGACTTTATTTTTGAAAGACATGGACTCTGGAGTCAGACGGATGTGAACTTGAATCCAGGACAAACCACTGTTTGCTGTGTGACCTCATCTTAAAAATGTAAACCTCCCCTTTCATAACTTCAGGGGATCCAGCATAAAGAGAAACTATGATATAGTACCAGCTGTTCCAAGTGAGGTCTCTGGGCCAGGAACATGAGTACCACCTGGGTGCTGGTGGGAAATGCCAAATCTCAGGCCCCGCCTCCGACCTGCTGAGTCGGAATCTGTACCTTAACAATATCCCCGGGTGATCTGTGTACAGGTGATATTGGAGAAATGCAGACATTGTGCTTAAGAGCATATGTTTTGGAGTGATCCCATATGTTGGTGTCAATTTTTCCTAGCTATCTGGCCTTGGGCAAATCACTTCAACCCTTGTAAGCCTCTTTCGTTAAATGTGTAAAATAGAGATAAAAATATTTCCTTGCTCATAAGGTTGAAAGTGCAGATTTAATTAGATGGTGCATCGAAAGCACTTTGTACAGTGCCTGTCACATAGTAGACATGTAATAAATGTTCATCTCCAGGCTGACCTCTGCCCCCCCTTTCAGATGCCTCTCAGACTATGATATTAGGATGCCGGGGCTCACCGCGGCGGAACATAAAGACGTTGAAGCTACCTCCATACACTTTTGCGATCTTCCTTTTGATGGAGTCTGAAATTATATCAGCCACTTGGCCACTCATGGTCCATTTATTCATTTATTGACTCAGCAGGAAAGAAAAACAACTGCTAAGCGGTGTGCTCTCTTTCTTTTACCTCCACATCTCAAGGTTATGGCCTGGTTGTGCACGCCTCTTGGATGAACAGCCTCATCAAATTCACTTCGCAGCTGGGGCCCATTGACTCTTGCCAGGCCCATCAATTCTGCCCTCCCAGGCACTCAGGATCATCTTTTGTTTCTGATCCAGAGGTTTGACTCACAAGGTCTTCCAGCACTTTGGAAGTCAGGCATTGATTCCAATGGTCTCCCCCATTTTTCTCCAACTCTAGGACACGGCTCTTTGACTCTCTCCCAGTGCCAGGGATCACTTTGGTCACAGCCTCCAAAGTCTCCTTCTTCCCCCCGATTCCCTCTCTGGAGGCCAGACACTGCCCTGGGACAGACAGTGGACTGAACCAATCAAAACTGTGCTTTAAATGGCTCCACATTTGAATGGGACCCTTTGGAACCACGGGAGAGGTCTATGAGTTTCCTGCGCACATCCAAGTGCTTGGTGGGACAATTTCAGTTTTATGTTCCAAAACAGGGGCAGCAATTTACAACCCTCAGGTCAAATCTGGCCTCCTGCCTGTATTTGTAAATCAAGTTTTATTGGAGCACAACGATGCATTTATGCATTATCTGTGGCTTCTTTCATGCTATAATGACAGACTTCGGAGGTTGAAACAGAGACTCTATGGTTTGCAAAACTGAAAATATTTACTATCTGGTCCTTTGCAGAAAAAGTTGACTGGCTGCCCCTGTTCTAAAATCCTAAAGTTCTAAAATTGTGTAGCATTAGGAGCTAACAATTCTAAGAATGTATAGATTTCAATCGTCCATATTTATATTAGGTTGAGCCAGTTACAATCAGCTATGTTGAACCAATTTTGAGCTATACAAATGGCAAATTCATATGGTTCAATTTAATAAGATTTTAATATTATGCATGTCGAACGATTCAAGATTCTATTAATCCTAGGATTTTCTGGCTTGAAGGCTCTAAGGTCTTACATATCAAAGTTCTAGGATACTATCATTCCAAATGCTGAGACTCAGTGGGTCTAATTGTTGAGTAGCCATATTGATAATTAAGAGACGCTGTTGCATTAGAGGAAGAAAAGGTATTAATTAGCAGACATAAAAGAGTTTAGTGAGTAAATTAATGTTTCAAAAAATGCAAGTGGACGGAACCTTGTGGAAAAAATGGATGAAATACACATGGGAGATGGTGACGTTTGCCTCCTCACTGTCCTAAGACTAGGATGACCTAAGACACAAGTGAGATTTGACCCAAAAGAGCTGTGGGACCAAGTGAGGCTCAGTTGAGTATGCATTACTCTTTGTTGCCCCAGAAACAGGTCCCCCTGCTTGTGACAATGATATGATGATGAGAAAAGTCACATGTGAGTTCAAAAGGGATCGGAAAGGAAGTGGCACGTGGTATAGCCGCCTCCACCCTAGGGAGAAGTCTAGGAGGCAATTGCAAATAAGATGGGAACACAAAGAAAGCATTTGGATTATGCATACAAGGATTGTGCCTGTTTGAGATCACGCCTGCTGTCCAATATGGTAGCCACTAACCACGCATAGCTATTGACTACCTGATGTGTGGCCAGTGTAACTGAGGATCTGAATTTTAAATTTTATTCCACTTCAATTAAATTTAAATATCCCTATGAGGCTGGTGGCTACCATGTTCGACAACACCATCCTAGGGTATTCATATACGTCATAGAGAGATAGAAAATAATCTAAATATCAGAGAAATTACGGCACTTGTTCTGTCTGCTGAAATCACCCCATGGGAGAAAACTGGAGGAACTCCAGGCCAAGAGTCACCGCGTTCTGTCCTATGTTCTATGCTCTACATTCTATGGGCGGAAGGTTCTAAGAGGTGCTATTATTCTACGTTCTAAAAATGCAAAGCCCCGAAGGGCAGATGTGCTCAGGAAACCCTTTTGATGGATATTCACGGCCACCACCACCACCCCATTTTTAAGAACAAGCTCTCACTTTTGCATGTGTGAATATTTCATGGGGTCACTCAGCAATTAGTAAATATTGGAACACCTACTAAGTGTGTGGTTAGCTTCTGGAACCCACACTGGAAGTACCAAGAAGAAAGTGATGCTTAACAATAAGAAGTAGATAGTGAGAAATAAGATCTAGAAGCAAAAAAACAAATCAGTAATACAGAGGCAGAAACCATAGCTACCTTGTGTGGTGGATTGTGTGGGTGAGATCTGCATGGGAGGAGATCCTGTCTCTCTCTCTCTCTCTCTTTTTTTTTTTTTTTTCCTTTGAGACAGAGTCACTTTGTCACCCAGGCTGGAGTGCAGAGGCATGATCTTAGCTCACTGCAACCTCCACCTCCCAGATTCAAGCAATTCTCATGCCTCAGCATCTGGAGTAGCAGGGATTACAGACATGTACCACTATGCCCAGGTAATTTTTGTATTTTTAGTAGAGATGGGGTTTTGCCATGTTGGCCAGGCTGGTCTCCAACTCCTGCCCTCAGGTGATCCGCCTGCCTTGGCCTCCCAAAGTGCTGGGATTATGGGTGTGAGCCGCCACGCCCCGCCAAGATCTTGTCTCTAACCTCTCACAGCCTTCGTCTCCTCACCTGCAATTCAGTGCGATGACATACCTAAATCAGGGTTCCTGCCATGGCTGCTGTGCCTAGGAGTCACCTGGGACCCTGTTAAAAAGCCAGTTCTGGGCATATAAATTTAAATATTTTGGGAAATTCTGATGAAAAGGCAATAAAGAGAAGATGATATGAGAAAAAAAAAAAAAGCCAATTCTGACTCAAAGGTGTGGGGCTGAGCCTGAGACTCTACATTTCTATAGCCAAGGCTGTTGATCTGCGAATAGACTTTGAAAAGTAAAGCCATAAGTCACACGAAATGGAAGAGAATTAAATGACATGAAGTATAAAACATGCTCAGGCCTGGCATAAATGATAGGCTGTTATATAAGTAATAATAACAAGTAAATACAAGCTATACATAATGCAACTTAAAATCAACCTCCAGCTGACATCCTTAACAGAAGCAAACCAAACAAGCAACCAACCACAGAATCACAAAATGGGGCTCTGGTCACACTTTTCCTGTGTGTGTGTGTGTGTGTGTGTGTGTGTGTATGTGCACGCGCGGGCACGTGTATTCATAGAATATATATAATGATCTGTGAGTCATATATAAACATATAAAATGTATGTGTGTGTGTGTATATATATATATAAATTTTTTTTTTGAGACAGTCTCACTGTCGCCCAGGCTGGAGTGCAGCGGTAGGAATCTCAGCGCTTTGGAGGATGGAGGCGGGTGGATCACCTGAGGTCAGGAGTTCGAGACCAGCCTGGCCAACATGGCGAAACCCTATCTCTACTAAAAAAAAAAAATTATTATTTTTTTGCCCTTTCAGGTTAAGTGAACCTTAACTATAAGTATCAGCACACAGAAGTCTGAATTGCCCCTAGGACCCTGCCTGAAAATCATACCAGTTAAAATGCAAACATGGTGATTAGATTTGACATTCAGCTTACAGACAACAAGTCTTTAACATTGGCCCAACATTAAACTACAACAAAAACTACTCTCCCTAAACAACAAAAGTGCATAAACAGAATCTTAACTTGCACACTTGGGATTTCTCAACTGAGGCCGCGCCTTTGTGATGGAAACGAAATAGTCTGAACGCGGGAAGGCATCTTGGTGTGGGAAGGCACTGGTAGGAACAGACAACAGAAGGATCATCCTGGGAAACTCAGAGCTGCCAGACTCTCAAATGAGCTACAAAAAGATCTGCATCACTGAACTGTAACCATAGCTGGGGCCAACAGGAAAGCAGACAGCCTTCTTTATTTGGTTTTACTCTCTCATGTGTTTTGGCTGGGGTCAGCGGGTGAGTACTACAAAGAATTACAATTGATTGACCACTTAACATGTGCAAAACATTCTAATCTCCCAACTACCTGATAACCCATTCTACAGACGAGAAACGAAGACTCAAAGACAGGTGCCTGAAAGAGACAGAGACAAGATTTAAACCCAGCTCTGCTGTCTGCCTCCAACTCCACTTCTTCTAACCGAGCACAGAACAAGAGTTAGCTAACTACAGCCTGTGGGCCAAATCCAGTCCACCATCTGTTTTTCTAAATAAAGTTTTATTGGAACACAACCACGCTCATCTATTCATTCATTTGCATACTGTCTAGGGCTGCTTTTGTGCTACAACAGCAGAGTCGAGTAGTTGTGACAGAGACAGTATGGACTACAAAGTCTAAAATATTTACTACCTGGCCCTTTACAGAAAATACTTGCCAGTCCCTGGATCAGAGCATCCAGTTGCTACCTGTGTGCAAACTCAGCAGGCTCTCAGAAAGAAGTGAAAACCGGAAATCATCCTCTTTCTTGAGTTCCTTTCCTTTTGTGTGCTGAAAAGTGACATCAGTCTTTTTTCTTCTCCCCACCCACCAAGCAATTAGCTCACAAAGGCAGGAGCCTGAAGGATTCCCCCTGAGTGTTTGTTTATAAGTCTCTCTCCAGCAGGACGCTTTGTCTCCAAACCGCTGCCAAACTTTAATAACAGCACCAACCACATCATCTTCCACCAAAAGCAAACAGGAAAGCTAGTTCTGCCGCCCAGCTGGGTGGATGTCAGCTGCAGACAGCTGCAAATTGCCTGAACAAGGACAGATGTAGCTTGTTTTTGCCTTTCTTTTTCCATTTGAAAACTTTGCGAGGGGGAGATGAGAATGCTGTTAGGGAAATGAATGTGTTGATTCTAATTATCCAAGCAGGCGGGCAGCAGAGGTGACAAGCAGCAGGATGGGCTCCCAGTCATTTACCTGGAATGCAGCCAAGACAAGGCTAGAGAAAGGGCAGAATTCCAATGAAGCTGACACTCAGGACACTGAGCACAAAGAAGGAGGCATCTGTGAACTCACAGGTCACAAGGTGGGGTATACAGCATTTGGGGACGTCATTCCCAGAATTTTCAAATAGGAAATAATTCAACCACTGGCCTAGACTTATATGCCTGCTCTAAGTCACAGGGCTTGCCTACTCTTGAAGGGGTTCTACAGTGCTCTTTGATTCTGGTCTCTCTCTGATAATGATGAGATGATGATGGTGGTGGTCATCATGGTGAGAGGTGATAATAATTTTCATGACGGTAGTGGTGGTAATGACGGTGATGATAATGATGGTGGTGATGAAGATGACAATTGATGATCATGGTGATGATGATGCAAATAGTGGTGGTGATGACGACAGTGATGGAGATGATGACAGTAATGGTTGCGGTAACAATGGAGGTGATGGTGATGGTGGGAATGGTGGAAAAGAAGAAGTGTTGGTGGTGATGGTGGTGGTGATGAAGAAGATGATAAGGCGATGATGACGATAATTATGATGATGGTGATTACGATGATGATGATAGCGGGCTTACTTTGTGCCAGGCACTGTAATAAGTATTTAAACACATTATTTTATTAAGTAATCCCCACAATGCTGTGAAGCAGTTGTAGTAATTATCTCCATTTTATGAGTTAACAGGGAAACAGAGAAAGTGAGTGCCTTGACTAAAGTCACACAGTAAGGACATGATGGAACTGAGATTTGCATCTAAGTCTCCTTACTCCCAGTTCTTTGTCCTTTCTGTCAAGCTCTTTCTTCTCTCAGCATGCATTTTTTTATGCCTACTATGTGCTAAGCAATGTTCTAGGGCAAAAGTAAGTGATTTTTTTTTTTCCTGTAAAGGACCAGGTAGTATGTATCTTGGACTTTGTAGGCCAAATGGTCTTATCACAAACACTCCTCTCTGCTGTTGTAGCCCCAAAGCAGTCATAGAAAATGTAATGTTTGTAACTATGATTTAATAAAACTTTATTCATAAAAATCAGGAGAGCAGCCAGATCTGACCATAGGTTATTAAGCTGTATTTTGTGGTGCTGTCTCAGGGGCCAGGATGGAAGAGTAGGTGAGCCCTTATGGGAAGCTCTGCTTTTATTTACCACAAATCTGTATCAGCTATGGATTTAAAATAAGATTTGGCTACTTAAAAGAAGAAAAAAGCATGGTAATCTCTGGATAACTCCTTGCTACCTCCCAGGCGAGATAAGCAAGGGATATCTCTCTGCCCTTTGAAACCCTGTCTCCAAGAGATAAGGTGACACATCTGGAATCCAGTTGTGGGGTAGGTATAGAATCAATCTAGAATGGGACGGAGAAGGGGAGGTCTATGGGAATGTCGTTGTCCATGGAGGTAGTAATTTCCCCAACCCCACAGTTGCATCAGAGAGATGGAATTTCTACCAGTCTGAGGTTGGAGAAGACAGTTGGAATGAAGAGGCCTGGCCACTTTCAGGTTTGAGATTGTGTGACTCTGTGCATCGCTCTTGGGGTGTAGGAATATGCTTGTTTCAGGGGAGGCTGCCACCGTGACTATCAGCCCTTAGAGACACACTCAAAGCTTGCAACTCTATGACCAGTCAACTCCGGGCTTGCCCAGGGGTCTCAGCAGAAAGAACTCTAAAAGTCATCTGGTCCATTTTACAGAGAGAGAGTGTGAGTCCAGCAAGGGAAGAGACATGCCCAAGGCCATAGAGTCAGTTAGAGGCAGAAGTGTGGCTCGGACCCAGACTTCCTGGCTTCAAGGCAAGCTCCTCCTACTGTGTGAGCCACCCTGTTGAGAAAACAGAAATGGAATTTAGGCTGTCCACATCTGGCCTCCATTTCCTTTCTTTGATCCAACCTACTTATGGGATGTCCCAGCCCCAGGAGTAACAGAAAATATACAAAAAGGAGGAGGAAAAAGTCAAGCAGGAGGCAGGAACACAAGCGGAGAAGACAAAACCTAGAAGGGGCCTGTGGCAAGGCAGAAGGATCTCTGCAAGAGTCAAGGCCCACCGATGTGGCCTCCACAGTGGGCATCCAAAGGTTTTGGCTTTTTGGAAACCATTTCTCCTCCTTCTGGCGCTAACATTTCAATTTTCTTTGGGGGAATCTATTCTTCCTCTACTCTCCATCCACATGGCTAGGGTGGAGCTGACTCTACTCCTGGATTCAGGGCTGGGCATGCACCCCACAACTGTTCAATCCAGTCTGTACCCTTCAAGTACCAGTGTTTGGTTTAGGTGTGGGCATATAACCCAAACCAGACCAATCAGAATCAATGAGATTCTACTTCTTGGCCTTTGTTTGAGCTGTTGGGTGGAAGGGGCCCTCTTCTTGTTGAGATTGATAGCCTTGTTTGTCAGCCTAACTCTGTTGTCACTAGGAAGGGAAAGCCTGACTGAGAATGGCAACCAACTCCAAGGAGATGGGGAGGGAAGGATTCAGTCGGTGGTGTGCTGGTAAATGTTCAAAACTGACTGTGGGGATGAGTGGAAATCCTTGATCTGTAACATCTGCCAATTTCCATAGTGTAAATAATCCCACAATGGCCAATGTCAGGCTACCAATGTGATGTCATGGAGCATGGAATTGGGAAGAGATGGACACAGTCAGCTCTGGCAAACAGATACAGGTTGACCCCAGCACACCGAATTCAGCCTGTTGGCATCATTTGAGTCCCTGAATTTCACTGAGTCTGAAGCCAGAGGTCATGACACTTTTTCATTACATGAGTCAATGAATTTCCTTTTGCTTAAGCCAATTTAATTTTGTTTCTGTCACTTACAACTAAAAGAGCCATAACCTAGACAAGTTATATTCATCTTTCCCCACTAAATACATTTTCAATTCCAAACCAGCCAATTCTCCCAAAAAAACCATTTCACTTCCCAACTGCTTGGTCGATACTCATATTCTGAGATCCCCTCTCCATTTCTTATTAAGCTCTGCCAAAAAAGAACAGTCAAAAGAGAATTACCCTTCAAACCGAATTATACTTTGGAAATGAATCAAAAACATGGAAGTGTCTGACTTTGGGGCCCCCTGGATTTCCTTGGGACCACTATCTTTTAAAGATGTCAAATCATAACAATGATCAAGCTTTTTACCAAGGAGACTAACCTTCCTAAGCCTCCCTGGCATACAATTAAGTGAAACATAATCTCATCTAAACAATATAAATTGGATATATTTGAATAGTTTAATATACTCCTGACATATTCAATCAATGCCTCCCCCTTTTCTTTTTTAAGTAATTAACTTTGCAGAGTTAAGTTACTCTAATTTCCAGGAAGTCTGAAGTGACGAAAGTTCAACTGATAAAATCTCAAGGGGCAAGATTAGTATCTGCTCCCCTGTTTGCCATCTTGAGCCTCAGAGCATTATTTGTAATTGGTATTAGCAACTTTAAATTCTGATTAATTGCTGGAGAGCCTGTTTTCAATGCAGAAACAAAGCCACAAGTCGGGGAGTAATAGACCCAATTATTCCTAGGTAGGCTTTTGGTAATAGATTTTATTATCAGGATAACTCATCTCAGAGCCAGACGCAAAGAAACTCATTTCATTAGATGGTAACACCTCTTGAATTGAGACAAGCACATTCACCATGTGAGATAAAGACAGCTTGGGAGAATTCACTTTCAGAAACGTGTCTGAGGCTGGCAGCACCTAAATGCCTATTAGGACTAAGTTTCCTTTGTACAGAAACCTTTGTAGGGAAACAAACAGGAGACCACAGTGCCTAGAAGGGGGGGAGCGACAGAAATACCCGCGGTTTCCCCTGTCAGCTCTCTGGGCATGCGGGAGGCCATTAGGAGTAGGGATTAAAAGG
Source organism: Chlorocebus sabaeus (assembly GCF_047675955.1). Lineage (NCBI taxonomy): Eukaryota > Metazoa > Chordata > Mammalia > Primates > Cercopithecidae > Chlorocebus > Chlorocebus sabaeus. The sequence goes on from NC_132922.1 coordinate 24,894,583, forward strand.
AAGTCTGTGAACACGGAGCTTATAAGCGTGTTGGGTCATTTTGAATCCCACGGAGATAACAGGGCAGTAATTAGGAGGGCTACCTCCCTGTCAGGAGAGCCATAAAACGTGTTATTTACACCCGGCTCATGGCCCCAAATGCCCTCCATATGGAATGTCTTTTTAAATGCTTCAGTTCCCAGCCAGAATAATTCATCTTTACGCTTTCAAGTTCATGGCCATTTGCAGGGAGAAAACACCAAGGGCTTTCTGAAATGAACCCCTTCACTGTGGGTTTGGTGAATACCATGGAGTAAGTAGATGGAGGGGAACTTTTGAAAACACGGTTCGGGAGTGGAAAAAAAATTAAAGCAAATGAAAACAAAGGAACAAAACAAAACAAAGGAACAAAACAAAACAAAACAAAAAACAGAACCTGACTTTGGGCTTCCTAAGGCCCCTACCTGCTATGTTCAGATTCTCAGAAGGCAGGAGAAAATGAACAGGGAGAGAGGAGCAGGTGTGCTTTTGGGGATAGTTATGTGACAGGCAGATCTAGAAGCATGGCATAAATTACTTGTTTTAGTCTTTTCCAGGAGATGTGACTGCACCTATTTCATACATGAGTTAAAAGAGTATGCTCAGAAGGACAGATTTCTAATGGTGGAGTAATCTTGCTTAAAAAGACAGTCAGTAAGCGATGAGACTTGATTAAGAGCCTTCTGACTCTAAATTTTCACTCCTTCCACTCCACCAACCGCCTTCTAACAGGGTATGGGGACACCACTCCAAGGAGACTCCAGGTCATGGGTGTGTGGGAAGTGGCTCATATTGGCTGGCAAGAGCTGATAGCTAAATTTTAGGGAATTTTGCAAGCCACTTGTCAAACACAGCTATTATTAAAGATTAAATGATATAAGCTTACAACTAAATACATTGTATGAAAAACAAAGGTAATACATACTCAAAACGCATCACTTTCTAATTATTTTGCTAACGTTTTGCTCTGACGACGCTTTTGAAGGTATTTGTGCTTATTGTACCTGTATGGTGGAAATGATATATAACGATGCACTACTGTGCATGGCTTCCCAACTCTGCCTTCGGTGACATCATGTAGTCAGGTTGAACTCAGCCCTGGAGGGAGAATTTACACCACAGAAATTGGCAAACACTACAAGCCAGGAATCCACCTGCCCTGGAAAGGCAGTTGTTAAACATTTACCAGCACAACACCACCCCAATCTTTTTTCCTGGTGGTCTGGTAAAGTCCTCTTAGATCCAAATTCACCTCCTAATCACCTCCTCATCACCAATGGGCTTTTTCCTTTGAGGGAAATTGACCAATACAGAGGGCAACAAGGCCGTCACAAACTGACCAATACGGAGGGGAACAAGCCATCCTCGAATCTGCTCTACGCCTCACATTCTTTACACTTTTCCCCCTGAAGGTGGAAGATATACCCCAAAGTAACACCAAATAAATAATGCATGAACCATATATAATTGATGCTAGATTTAACAGAAGTAGAGCCATAAGTGGTTGTCTATTAACTATTTATGACTTTGCCCAGGCGGCTGACAAGCCAGGCTCAGTGAGGAGATCACACCCATGGTCCCATGTTTTATTTAAACATGATTAAAAGTACACAGTCTGCAGCAAGATCTTCAATTCCACTCAGAATTAGATTCTGCTGTGAAGTCACCGCTGGGTCTCAGGAAGGTTGGGATTGGATTTTGCTGGAACCGCTACCGGTTTTATTCCTACAAGGGTAGGGAGTCTAATTTCTGCCTCTTTCCATTCTTGACTTTCTCCTTTCCTGACGTTCCCCCTTCTCCAGCTGCCCTGTGACCTTGGGCACAGCACCTCCCTGAGCCTCAGTTTAATCGTCTATAAAATGGGGAGTTATCATAGGTGTTAACTAAAGGGTTATGGTGAGGATTAGCTCAGACAGGTTGCTCTTAACAGGTGGTGATTTTGCCCCTTAGAGGACATTTGGTAATGTCTGGAGACATTTTCGATTATGATAAATGGGGCAGAAATGCTATTTGCCTCTAGTAGGTAGAGGGCAGGGATGCTGCTGAATATCTTACCATACACAGGACAGTCTTCACAACATACAATTATCTGATCCTAGATGTCAATAATGCCAAGGTTGAGAAAGTCTAGATTACAGAATCAAAAGCAGTATTAACATATATTATCAATTTTTAAAAATTATACTTGAGGCCGGGCGCGGTGGCTCAAGCCTGTAATCCCAGCACTTTGGGAGGCCGAGACGGGCGGATCACGAGGTCAGGAGATCGAGACCATCCTGGCTAACATGGTGAAACCCCGTCTCTACTAAAAATACAAAAAAATAAGCCGGGCGAGGTGGCGGGCGCCTGTAGTCCCAGCTGCTCGGGAGGCTGAGGCAGGAGAATTGCGCGAACCCGGGAGGCGGAGCTTGCAGTGAGCAGAGAGCGGGCCACTGCACTCCAGCCTGGGTGACAGAGCGAGACTCCGTCTCAAAAAAAAAAAAAAAAAATTATACTTGAACACGTAAACACTATGTATCTAAAATTCACTGAGTCGGTCAGACCTGCATTCAAATTCTGACTCTGCCATTTACTCGGAATGTGACTTTGGAGAAACTGCTTCATCTGTCTGGATTTTAGTTTCTTTCATGATAAAATAAGGACAATTACCTCCAACGGTGAGGCTCAAAATAGAGGATTCGGATGTCAGGGCTATCTAGCTGTAACATCTGTCACCCTACTGATCGCCAAGGTTGATCTGGCTGATCTAGCTGGCTGGGCAGGTGTCCCCTTCCCCGCTCACCACTCTATGTACATCCTTCCCAAAGCCGCACACTTGAAGAGGATGACCGTCTCTGATAGAGGAGGACCAGTCTTCGGTCAAGGGTATGCCTCCAAACCTCCAAACAAGTTCTCAAAACAGAGGATTCATGTAAAGTACTTAGCCCAGTACCCACCACACAGTATATGATAAACAAATATTAGATCTTATTAACATCACTGCCATCTACCATCACGGGCATTGCATGGCTGTGGAAGTGGAGCTGGTAGAATATGATAAAGCTTGAGTGGAAGGAGAAAATCAGAAACTCAAAGGAAGAAAGAAAATAAAGTACCATCTACTAGGTGCTTATTATGGGCTGTCATTTGACACTTTCATATACATTATCTCATTTAATCCCCATACTTACACAATAAAATAGGCCATATTATGCTTATTTCACAGATGAGGAAACTGAGTTGCTTCAATGTTAACTTGGCTGTCTGAGGTATCATACTCCAAGCCCAATGCTCTTTCCAACCACTCTATAGTGGGTTAAATAGCGTCCCCCCCAAAATCCATATCCACCTAAAAACTCAGAATGTGACCTTATTGGGATATAGGGTCTTTGCAGAAGTAATGAGTTAAGCTGAGGTCATACTAGATTAGGGTGGGCCCTGAATTCAATGACTAGTGTCCTTACAAGAAGAGGAGAGATACACACAGAGACAGAAAGAGAAGAGGGGAAGGCCATATAAAGACAGGGGCAGAGATAAGTGTGATGCAGCCCAAAGGCCAAGGAATGCCTGGAGCCACCACGGGAAGGAAGGATTCTCCCCTAGAGCCTTCAGAGGAGTATGACCCTGCCAACATCTTCATTTCAGACATCTAGCCTCCAGAACTGTGAGACAATAAATTCCTGTTGTTTTAAGATATCCAGGTTTTGATAATTTGCTATGGTAGCCTAGAAATTTAACATACACCGTCCCCACAACATGGGTCAAAACAATTGTGTGTGTGTGTGTGTGTGTGTGTGTGTGTGTGTGTGAGAGAGAGAGAGAGAGAGATGAGAGAGAGATGAGAGAGAGAGAGAGAAACAGCAAGCCTAAACCTAGACAAGTGGGTGCTAAGGAAGAATAAGGAAGAACAAGGAAAGCAAAAGAAAACAGATTGAAGAGGGAGGAGGAAGAGATTTTGTAACTGGCATGCAGTAGGGGAGCTGCAAGGAGAAAGAAGGAAGAGGAGAAAAAAGGGGTGAAGAGTCTGTGTTTATATCCCTGTATCTCGTTTCTCTCTGACTCTGGCAGCCTGGACATTGCCTGACACACAGCAGGCATTCACTAGACATTTGCTGAATGCAAGTGAGAGATGTAACGATAAACAGGACTAGACTGCTGCTCCCCCAAAGCTGCCAGCCAGTATTTGCTTTATCATTCAAGAAACTCCAAACAAGTTTCAGATGAATGATGCATCCTCCATACAATCTCCCCCAGGGCTCCTGTTTGTATGAAACCATTTCTTCCTTTGTACACACATCCCATCTTGTGTCAGTTATTGAGGGATACGTGCATCTCCTCCTCTAGATCTTGAGCAATTCAAGGGCACAGTCCCTAGTCCATCCATGTCTGCATCTCCCACAACATCAGGCACAGGGCTAGGTACCTAGTAAGATACAAACAAAAGTTGGTTGATCTAAAATTTTCCATTTCTAAGATGTACTTTTTTGAGTCATTTGTTACGATGTAAAACTTCAAAATGCTGAGAAAATTATTCAGCAAGCAATTACTGAGCATCTACCCTATACCTGACTCTGATATGGAGGTTGCAGCCCGAGTCAAATAAAACCTTCTCTCAGGGTCTCTCTCTTTCTAGGAAGACAAGAACATTGGCATTTACAGTAACTGAGTGACACATGCATTGATGGGGTGGGCACAGGGGGTACGGGAACACAAAGGAGGTGCTTAATCTGATATTTGAGTTTTTAAGGTTGCACAGGCAGGCAGCAGGATGCATGAGGAAAAGGTGGTGAATCAAGGAGTAACACGGTATTGGGGTCTTGTCTTAGTTCAATTGTGTTGCTATAAAGGAATACCTGAGGCTGAGTAATTTATAAAGAAAAGAGGTTTATTTGGCTCACAGTTCTGCAGGCTGCACAAGAAGTGTGACACCAGCATCTGCTTCTAGTGAGGGCCTCAGCTGCTTCCACTCATGACAGAAAGGGAAGGGGAGCTGGTGTGTGCAGAGATCACATGGCAAGAGCAGAAGCAAGACAGAGAGGAGGAAGTGCCAGGCTGTTTCCAACAGCCATTTCTCAGGGGAACTCCGGTGGGAATTAACACAGTGAGAACTCACTTGTTACCATGAGGAGGCACCAAGCCATTCATGAGAGATCTGCCCCCATGACCCAAACACCTTATATGAGGCCCCACCTCCAACACTGATGATCAAATTTCAACATGAGGCTTGAGGGACAAACATTGAAACTATAGCAGTCCTCAACATCTGCCTTTATGCTTAAGTAGAACAGGTAAGAGGATGAGAGGCAGACAACCAAAGGTGGAAAAACCTAGAAAGGTTAGATTTCTTGTAGGTCATAGGAAGCAGTTTGAACTTTGTTCCGAAGGCAGTGGGGACCTGTGACCCATGGAAGGTCTTTTTTTCTTTCTTTCTTTTCTTTCTTTTTTTTTTTTTTTTTAAGATAGAGACTAGCTCTGTCACCCAGGCTGGAGTGCAGGAGTGCAACCACAGTTCACGTAACCTTGAACTCCTGGGCTCAAGCAATCCTCCACCTCAGCCTCCTGAGTAGCTGGGACTACAGGTACATGCCAGCAGACCTAGCAAATTCTTCTTTGTTACTTCCTTCCTTCCTTAATTCCTTCCTTTCTCTTCTTTCCTTTTCCTTCCTTTCTTCCTTTCTTTCTTTCTCTCTCTCTCTCTCTTTCATAGAGATGGGGTCTTACTATGTTGCCCAGGCTGGTCTTGAACTCCAGGTCTGAAATGATCCTCCCACTCATCCTCCCAAAGTGCTAGGATCAAAAGGCATGAGCCAACACATCCGGCCCCATAAAACATTTCTTAGCAGAGAAATAACACAGTAAGCTATGCTCCTTCTTGAAAGATCTCCTACAGGTAGGAGCAAGACTGAAGGGAAAGTAGGGAGACAAGTGAGAAGTCACTATAGAAGCCCAGACCGGAGGGGATGATACTTAAATAAAGACAGAATAAGCAACAACGGGTCAGGAGGGGTGAATTTGAAAAACACCTCAATAGGGTAAAATCAACAGGTCTGACCATTAAGCTGTGTGAGCGAGACGGAGACAGGCTGCTGCAACTTCTAGCTCAGGTCACCGGATGGATGCAGGAAAAGTAAGCAGAAGCACCATGCAAGTTTTTCAAGACCTGGGGAACTTGTGAAAAGGACACCTGGATCAGGGGAAAGTCAAAACCAGAGAATCAGGCCAAGGTGATGAAGTGTAAAACCCAACAGGTGCAGCCTCCAAAATAGGTGCACCTGGAAGGCCGAAGTCAGGCCTTCCCGTCAGCATCAGGACTTCTAGCTTCCTCAGGCACCCCTTGATTACCCAGTCCTGGGGCCAGGGTGGTTTCCCCTGGGCCCTGTAACTACTGAAAAACAACAGGATATACATCCACAGACGAGTTGCTTCATCGCTCTAATGACAAAGGGACTGGAATGATTTAGAGCCAGAATATTATTTTCTCCATAACAGCTCCTGGAGTCTCCAGAAATAGTACATTTACTAAAATTAATGGCAAAACCTCATTTTTCTTTTTTCTGGGAAGCAAAGTTCCACCGGAGGGGTAATTGATCCTGATCTGGATGTGTCGGAGAGTCAGCTGGGGGTATAAATCATTCACATGCAACAACTCACAGTCCTTTAAACCAACACCAACAGTGACAAATAGTACAGGCTGGGGACAGGCGGAAAGGAATGTGGACAGGAGATCCATCAACATCCTTCCCGCTGCTCACCAGGGCCCAGAGCACCGGATCCTTTTTTTGGTCTCCACAGCAGAGCCATTTTTCAGCAAGGTTGGGTTGAAAGGGAAGCAGGTGACCTGGTGATAGCTTTAGCATCGGACACATGGGACACCAATCCCAGCTCTGCCCTTCCTGACCCTGCGGCCCTGGACAACCTCACACCCCGGCCCTCCATGTTCTCCACTTGCTGAGGTTGACATTAAGTGCTAAAGAAGACAACTTCTGCAAAGGGCTTGAACGTAGAATGACTCAATAAACATTTGTTGATGGAATGAATAAATCAACGCTTGGACTGTGGAGTTAGGAAATTTATTCTATCCCTCCCAGGGAGGATTTGAATTCGAAAAATGAAGACAGACGAGGAGCAGTGACTCATGCTTATAATCCCAGCACTTTGGGAGGCGGGGGCTGGAGGATGGCTTGAGACCAGCAGTTCAAGACCGGCCTGGTTAAAGTAGTGAGACCCCATTTCTATTTTTAAAAATTGAAAAATTAGCCAGGCACAATGGTATGCACTTGTAGTCTCAGCTACTCTGGAGGCTGAGGCAGGAGGATCGCTTATGCCCAGGAGGAGGAGGCTGCAATGAGCCATGACTGTGCCACTGCACTCCACCCTGGGTGACTAAGACCCTGTCTCAATTTAAAAAAAGAAAAGAAAGAAGGAGAAGGCAATGCCCAAAGAAATGGACTTGTGGTGGTGACAGTGGGCATGGGAGAGAGATTTGGTGCCAACTGGCCTTCTAAAGTCCCTCAAATCACAGTGCATGCCCCCTTGTTTTGCCTGTGAAAGCTCTGAGCTCTCATGATGGAGGAAACTCCATATTTGTACAAAGTACACTAGCCATGGCCTTAGTTGTATTTTCTCATGCAGTTATGTATTTCCATGTATGAGCTCCTGGGGGGCAAAGGTGTGTGCTGTTCCTCACTGGGTATCCGGCAGCCAGCACAGGGCTTGGCCCACAGTGAAAACTATCAATACACATTGCACAAAGGAAAGAAGCAACGTTCTGGCTGCCTTGCAGGATTTTAGTATAGTTTAGAGAACGTACGGCACAAAGAAGCTGCCCCTTATCTTATAGAAATGGGATGAGGGAAGGCAAGTTGGTGGTGTGGACACGAACAGAAGGGATGATCTGTCTTGAGAAGCCAGGGACAGCACCAGGATGCCACACCTATAAGAGGGGCCTCAGCAGCAAGACTCAAGTTTCAATGACAGCGAGGACTTAACTCTCCCACTGAGCCCTGTTTTGGGCACACTGCGAACTTCTGCACAGCAAGGACCTTACGATTCCTTGCCCTTCCTCATCAGTGCCTACCCCTGTGCCATCCTCATAGCTGGTGTTGAATAGGTATTTGTTGAATGAATAAATGAGCGATGCAAGAAAGTAGGACTTCCTCTCTTCTCCCAGTGGAAATTTCCCAGAGCTCAAAGGCAAAGGAAATATTTGAGAGCAAATAGGTTGGTGAGTTTTGGGACATGCAGTATTTGGAAGAGGCTGCTGGCCTGACCTTATCCGTGGAGCTTTGTTCTTCCACAGGATCACTAAGGAAAGGACGGGATGTACTGGATAACTTCAGAATACCAACCAAGCAGAAATGTGCCTTCCTCTTGGGTAGGGGGTTGGAGGGTGGCCTCCCAAAAGACAATTCCACTTGGGACCTGTGAAGGTGATCTCATTTAGAAAAAGGGCTTGCAGGCCAGGAGCAGTGGCTCATGCCTGTAATTCCAGCACTTTGGGAGGCCAAGGCGGGTGGATCACCTGAGGTCAGGAGTTCCACACTAGCTCGGCAAACACGGTGAAACCCCGCCTCTACTAAAAATACCAAAATTAGCTGGGTGTGGTGGCGCGTGCCTGTAGTCTCAGCTACTTGGGATGCTGAGGCAGGAGAATTGCTTGAACCCGGGAGGCAGAGGTTACAGTGAGCTGAGATTGTGCCACTGCACTCCAGTCTGGGAGATAGAGCGAGACTCTGTCTCAAAAAAAAAAAAAAAAAAAAAAAGCAAAAGGGTTTGTAGATATGATTAAGGTAAGGATCTTAAGGTGAGATCAACGTGGATTTCGAGTGAGCCCTGAATCCGATTACAGTTGTCCTTATAAGAAAAAAGGAGGAGGGATATTTGGGACATACATACACAGAGAAGACAGCCATGTGAAGAAAGTTATCACGGAAGCAGTCACAAATCAAGGAGCACCTGGAGCCATCAGAAACTGGAAGAGGCAAGGAAGGATGCTCTTCCAGAGTCTTCAGAGGGAGTGTAGCCCTGCTCACACCTTGATTTCAGATTTCAGGCCTCCAGAACTATGAGAAAATGAGTTTCTGTTGTTTTAAGCTATGCAGCTTGTGATAATTTGCTATGGCAATCCTAGGAAATGAACACTCCTGTCAACCACACCCACCAAACTAAAGAGAAAAGTTCAGCTTTGATAAACTTATCCAGAATCTTGCCATCAGAAATTGAAGACAGACGCAGGTCTAATTTCAGCATGCACGCAAGCTCTTTAAGGTTTTGTGTTGTGTCCATTTTGATTCCTGTGTGGGAACTATGCTATAATCTTTTCAGTATTTCAGGGCCTTTTAAGATCTGAATATGGCCCCAGGAATGGGGACAGGGAGAGGAAAGAGAGAAAAGAGGGAAGGAGAGAAGACAAGAGAGAAAAAGAGATCAAGGGACAGAGAGGAAGAAAATCACTATTTGATCTGGCCAGAATGCCTGAGTGCCTGGCTAGTTAAAGAAGACATCAGAGGAGAAAGGCTGGGGATGTTCTCTCCTCCCAGCCAGAGCTTGCCAGGAGGGGCACTCAGCTGCATGAGAAACGGGGCTAGTTAATGAGGAAGTTATCCTGTCAATTGGAGGAAAGAGCTTTTCTCTTTCCCAGGGCCATAGGCGTGGAGGAACTGCCAGTCAGGAGGCCTGGACTTCGGGAACCTGTGTCTCTGTGCGGTGCCTTATCGCCCCCTCACAGAAAAGCCTGATGGGGATGACACCGGCTGTGAGAGACAGTGGCCCGAGACATATTAATATATGTGCTGCAGGAAGAACAAGTTGGTGAGACCTCTCACAACACCAGAGTGGACAATGCAGGATGGAGAAAATCAGTGTAATTTAAAGACCTCTGGGCCAAGCCTTGGCATATTGTGGGCTGTCTCTAGAAGGCTGGATGATGGTAGGCAATGGGGGTGCCAGATACCCCCCAGGTCACAGAATCAGAAATCTGGAACCTTAGTGATATCTGGCCCCATGGAGAAAAGGTGGAACAGACACTCTTAGATGCTCTGTGACCTGTGCAGTTCTTAGAACACACTGAATGATGGAGAAACCTTCCCATTAGGCAGGAAACAAATTTTAAAATGTTCCTTGGGGCTGGGTGCAGTGGTTCATACTTATAATCCTAGCACTTTGGGAGGCCGAAGTGGGCAGATTGCCTGAGCTCAAGAGTTTGAGACCAGCCTGGACAACATAGTGAAACCCTGTCTACTACAATACGAAAAATTAGCCGGACATGGTGGCTCACGCCTGTAGTCCCAGCTACTCAGGAAGCTGAGCCATGAAAATCGCTTGAACCTGGGAGGTGGAGATTGCAGTGAGCTGAGATCGCGCCACTGCACCCCAGCCTGGGCAACAGTGTAAGACTGTCTCCAGAAAAATAAAATAAAATAAAAATAAATGTTCCTTGGTCCATCCTGGAGGCAAAGTATGAGTTAGTGACTAAGAGACTACATTGCTAGGCAGCCCTGGGTTCAAATTCTTACTCCTGTGTGACCCTGGGCAAGCAAACGTACCATTCGGAACCTCAGTTTGGCAAGTTGATATCTCCACGCACCAGTTTCCCCACCTTTTTAATGGACATCAAGACAGCACCTACTTCACAGTTCTGAAATGAGGATTTAGATGAGAAATGCTTCCTTCAGAACCTGGTAGGGAGCAAATACTTCACACATGGTGGCTTGAATCATCATTTGTATCTTTTATTTTTGTTGTTGCTACTAACAGCCCAGAAACAGCTCTATGTTTACCAGATGTGGCCTTAGACTAGTCATCTCCCCTTTTGGAAGGCTCGGTTTGTCCTCATCTGTGAAATGGGGGCAATAAATCTGACTTCACAGGGCTGACATGAGGATTATAGGCTATTATGGATGTTGAGACCCAGTGAAAGATAGGCCGTTAATAAACACCGGTTCTTTCCTCTTTTGTACGAGGCCTTCCTGCCATGGAGTGGAATGAATGGAGCAGGAAAAGAAAGTCTGGGATCTGATATATAAGTGAATTTGGCGGCCATCCGGCAGCAGTGAATGCCATTGGTCCACTTTGGGCCCACCCCCAGGGTTTGCAGTCAATGACAGTGTTGTCTCAGCCCACTCCCCTTCTGGTTTCTCCTGGCGTCCGGCATACCCCAGAGGCCCAGGACCCAAACCCATCAATCTCCCATTCAGAAGTCTTGAAAAGGGAGGCTCTACCCCATTGCAAACTCTCAGTTGCTAAGAGCCCGCGATGGGGACAGAACTCACCAGCTCCATGCATCGCCGGCTGGCCTCCGCCTCCCGCTGCACCAGCTCTTCCATGTCGGCCTTCAGCTCCTCCAGCCGCCGCTGGTAGTACTGGCTGCTCTCCCGCTGCTGGGACTCCGACGTGGCCGCCTGTGAAAGCTCCTCCCCCATCTTGATCAGGCTGTCCCGAAGCCGGATCACCAGGACCTGGGAGGGGCAGAGACACATGCCCACCTTGAAGTTGGAGGCCAGGGGTATGAAACAAGGGAGCCTAAGGAAGAGAAATCCTTTGCCGAGTTTCCTGTGTTTTTACAATCAGGATAAGAATGCTGATGTCTGCTACAAAAATGAAGAATTAACAACATGCAAAAAATGACAGTCGGGCTCAGTGCTCATGCCTGTAATCCCAGCACTTTGGGAGGCCAAGGCAGGTGGATCAATTCTTGAGGTCAGGAATTAGAGACCAGCCTGGCCAATGTGACGAAATCCCTTCTCTACAAAAAATACAAAAATTAGCCGGGCGTGGTGGTGCATGCCTGTAATCCCTGCCACTTGGGAGGCTGAGGCGTGAGAATTGCTTGAACTGGCGAGGTGGAGGTTGCAGTGAGCCAAGATCATGCCACTGCACTCCAGCCTGGGTGACAGAGAGAGACCCCGTCTCGAATAAATAAATAAATAAATAAATGAAATAACTGCTATTCTGAGAGGCGGTGTAGCATATTTATGAGAACCCTCGCCCCCAAGACCCTCTGGGTTCAAATCCCACCTCTGCCTCTCACTGGCTGTGTGACCTTGGGCAGGTTATTGAGCCCCTCTGAGAGACAGGGATGATGATAGTACCTGTGTCCCAGGGACGCTGTCAGAATCTAATTTCTTGGTATGCAGAAGGCTTGGGTGCCTGGCACATAGGATGTGCCAGATAAGGGTTGGGGATTATTAATTTTTTTTTTTTTCCAGCAGCTCCTATTTATCTCGAGGGACTGATGCAATGAAGAGAGAACTCTGCTGAGCTCAAAAATCTTTCCCCCACATGTGTTTTTGTTTCCTGATTTATAGAATGAGGGTGTTTAGGTAATCTCTCATGACGCTCAGCCCTACTATTTTATGACATTTTTCCTTTCCTGGTGGCAGGGGGGATGGGGAATCCTTGAGGACACAATGAAACAATAGAAAAGTGCTTTGGCCATCACGAGTGCCACACCAAACAAACCCAAGGACTGTTCTGCAGAATTCATTAGTTGGCCAACAAGCCCAGAACCAATCGATCCTGATGGGCAAATACTCTAGTGTTGACATAAGACGGGGCCCACATGAATATTTCAAGCCCCTGTTAAGGACTCTGAGCCCTTTTTCTCTAGCCACAGGCAGTGGGAATAACAGCCTGCAGATCAGACACCGAATAATAACCTGAAAGAAACGCTTTCCTATTCAGTTCACCTCTCAAATGAAGTTCAGCAACAATTCTAAGAACAGCAGGAAGACTGGAAGGAGTTCTCAAACTGTGTCTTTGAGGTACCCCATCTCTACACCTCAAAGACCCAGGATTCTACTAAATTCAAATCATGGCGGCAGAGGGGAAAATTGAATTTGGAGATAGAATCTTTCCATTTGAAGTTTTCCCACACTCATTTTCTTTTCTCCTCTGCTATCATTTCACTATGCTAGAACCACGTTTAAAATGGCATATGATATAGCCCAACTTTACATATTTAATCATTTAAAATATAGTAGATCAAAGTTTCATGGTGATCTGCAGAGACAGTCAGACCTTGAGGAATTTCTGGGAACCAATGAGGGTCAAAGCAAAGAAGAATTTCTCTGTGTTCTTCATCCATAGCAGCCTTACTGGAGACCAAATGTCCCTAGGGAGATCAGGGGCAAATGTTTCAGAATGAGGAATGCAGCCTCACAACTGTCTAGACACACTGTCTTACTGTGGTGAAGCCAGCTGGCTGCAGAGAAATTGGAACCTGTAACCAGGAGGAAGTGAAGGTCAGGTGTCACCCTACCTTATCCCACGCACTGCCTGGCTTTATCTTGAGCAAGTCACTTGACCTCTCTGGGGTCATCTTCTCATCAGAGAAGGCTTATCCTACCTGCCTCACGGACTGTATCAAATATCAAGTGGAGTGACTGATGTGAAAGTATTTTGACAATGGTGATGTCATTGGCCTACAGAGCTGAAGAAGTAAACACCTGTGTTCCCAGCTCAAGGGTAATGTGAATGTAATCACTGAACCCCACCCCAGCTCATCCAAGCCTTACCTGTCCTTCAAGGTTCAGCATTAATGCCACCTCCTCCCAGAAGCCTTCCTGATTCTTGAGTCTTGAAAAGATCTCTATCCTCTAAACATCATAGCACTCTCTCCATATTACAGATATTTATATACATATCTTACCCACATTGCTTACAAAGATATATGCTTCTGAAAGCAGATCTGTGTCATACATCTGTCTTCTATGCACCTAAAACAGGGCCTAGCACACACTGGGTACAAAATAAACTTCTGTTCAAAATGAGTATTGGGCATGTAAGTGGTTGAGTAGGTGGATGGAGGCAGGAAGAACTGGATCAATGCATAAAAGAATGAGCAGACAGAGGGGTTGAGGGCTAAAGAAAAAATAATAGAGGAAGAGAAGAAAAAGTGAAGGGGAAAGGAAGAACAAATGCAAGGGAGGATGGATGAATGGACCCATGATTGTGGAAGGAGAAGGAGAGACATACGTGAGGATGGATAGGTAAATGGGTAGGTGGCTTGAGGGATGATGGTACGATGGAAGGAGGGAGGGAGTTTGGGTGAGGAGTGGATGAGTAATGTATATCTAGATAAAGGCATGTGAGTAGAGAGATGAGTAGAAGGGTGGATGAAGCTTACACAAAAGCTCTCCCTGCTCTTGGCCCAAGCACTATTTATGTATCACTATGTACCTCAAATCTCTTAATCTGCACCTTCTGGAACTCCGTCTTGTTCTCCAGGTCACAGATGACCGCCTCCTGCCTGCTGACAATGGCTCGATCCACGGTGGACTGCTCCAGGTACTCGATGCGCATCTGAGCCACCTGCAGCTGTAGGTACAAGAGAGAAGTCTATTGGACACCTGTTGTCCCTGATACCAGGACAGAGACACATGCAGGACCCAGCCTGGGAGGGTGGGGGCAGCTCTTTATACCACCTCCTTCTCTGCTCAGGTGTGCTGCATGTTAAATGTCTGTACAAGCAAGAATTGCCGGGCCTCAATCTTGGGACCCTCATTGGACCCTCACACCAGACCCTGATACTGGGTCTCAGGTGCTGGGAGGTGATGCTTCTTATGTCTTCAGAATCGAAAACAAGACTTTTAATCGGTGCTTCCCTTCTCTCCTTTCCTGCTCTGATCAAGGAGCAAAGCTAGTCTGTGAGCAAGAAGCTACGGCATCAAAAAGATAAAGCAAGGGTGGGTTTGGGAGCCAGGTTTCTTCCTGGTGTGTGAGTCTGGGAAAGTCAGTTCCTTTCCTTGAGCCTCAGTTTCTTCATTTTTCTTGGGAGGATTAGAGGAGATTAGTGACCGGCACATACTAAGCAGCCAGCAAATGGCCACTGCTGTTATTCCATTTGTTGTGCGTGTTGTTACTCAGCACCTATAAGAAATTGCTTGAGACCTGGTCACTCCAGCAGTCACTTTAAGCAGGCACATGCAAGGCTTCTAGAAGAGCTTTGAAACTTTCATGGATAATAGCAACCCTCTAGGTAATGACAGAAACCCAGAGATGTTTGGAGGGACCATGACTTCAAAGGAAGATTTCACAGAGGATCATGATCCTGTCTTGCACAGATCATCTCTTTGTTCTTGGAGCCATTTCTCAGAGGGAGAAAATTCTGCACTGCACGGCTGAGTCTCAGTGCATGGAGCGTGCCTGGATCCAGCACAAGAACAGGCAAGAGTAAATAAGTGTGAGTATGTGTGCATGTGTCTGACTCTCTAGGGAGTGGTCTCAATGTGCCTGGCACACAACTGGAATTGAGTGAGTATCTGAATGAATTGATGAATAAAAGAATTGAAGGAAACAGTTCCCAGGAGCCAAAGTATAGGTAAGTGTCCAGGGAAAATCCCTCTCTTCCTCCCTGTGATGGTTAATACTGAGTGTCAACTTGATTCCGTTGAAGGATACAAAGTATTGATCCTGGGTGTGTCTGTGAGGCTGTTGCCAAAAGAGATTAACATCTGAGTCAGTGGGGTGGAGAAGGCAGATCCACCCTTAATCTGGTGGGCACCATCTAATCAGCTTCTAGTGAATATAAAGCAGGCAGAAAAATGTGAAAAAGGAGATGGGCCTTAGCCTCCCAGCCTACATCTTTCTCCCGTGCTGGATGCTTCCTGCCCTCAAACATCGGACTCCAAGTTCTTCAGTTTTGGGACTCGGACTGGCTCTCCTTGCTCCTCAGCTTGCAGACGGCCTATTGTGGAACCTTGTGATCGTGTAAATTAATACTTAATATATTCCCCAGCCAGGCCCAGTGGCTCACACCTATAATCCCAGCACTTTGGGAGACTGAGGAGGGCAGATCACCTGAGGTCAGGAGTTAGAAACCAGCCTGACCAACATGGCAGAACCCCATCTCTACTAAAAATACAAAAATTAGCCAGGCATGGTGGCGGGCACCTGTAATCCCAGCTACTCGGGAGGCTGAGGCGGGAGAATCGCTTGAACCTGGCAGGCAGAGGTTGCAGTGAGCCGGGATCACGCCACTTCACTCTAGCCTGGGCAACAGAGTGAGACTCTGTCTCAAAAGTAAACAAACAAACAAACAATAAACTCATATATATATACACACACACACACACACCCTATTCGTTCTGTCCCTCTAAGAAAACCCTGACTAATACAACTATAGGATGACTCTGAGCACATACTTGTTCTTGAAGCTTGTGCTTCTCCTTCTTGGCTTCCTCCAGCTGCAGCTGCAGTTCTTGGATCTGCCCAATGTCAGCAGCAGACTGGTGAGACAAAAAAAAAATGTATATATATCACCCTGAGACCACAAGCCTTGCTGGGAAACCACCCCTGAAAATCCCTACTTTCCCCACCCACAGATGTCTACATCTCTCAGAGCTTCTATGATAATAGCTGTCTCCCAAAAATTACCTCTCACATCCTCCTCACCATCTTTCATTTCAATGTTCGCTGAGTCACTCCAATTATATAAGCCTCTGGATTTGGTCAACTGTCCAGCATTTTATTATACACGCCTGAGAATCCAGACAGAAGTGGGCTGGCCATGGCACTAGGACCAGATTCCAAGGGATGAGAGAGCTACTCGGTGGGTCAGGTAACTGAGGTTCTAGACCCGGACCCTGGTCTTAGCAATCTACAGATCTGCACCTCAATCTCTGCATCCATAAAATGGACCGATAGCCTCCGCTGGGCTTTTCTGTATTGGGTTTGTTCAGAGACTAAATGAAGCAGTGGAGAGTAAAGGTTTTTTAAATAGAGCCAACTGCTGAGCTTCATTACCTCTGAAGAGAGGAATTCTAGAGGGTAGAAGCACCTCTTTACTTTCTAGTTCTTGTGTCTTTATTATTTAAATTGTTTATTATGGGCATAGGTATATAGTGCCTTTGTAACCTAACAGATACACCTCTCTTTGGGGCAAAAATATGTGTGATCCGCAAGTGTAGACAGTGGCATAGACTATTTTGTGGTTGTTACCATGTGGATGATATCACCAATTATTTTGCTATTATTATTCTTTGTCCAGCAGAAACCCCTTCAGATCCCACCTCTGTCAGATGCATTTAGAGCGCAGCAGGTATCTCCCCCTGGATCTCCTCTGGAAGGTGTATTGCAAGGAAGACATTGCTCTTGGAGGGAGCTGTTCTTTCCCTCATGCAGTCATTACGTGGAGATCCACTGGGGATTCCACATCACATCCCTCAGCTTCACCCCAAAGCTTCTGTTCCACCCATGCTGCCCTCATGTCTCCTGATCATCTCCCAAGAGCATCCATCCACTCCTCCTCATCTTCACTCCATCTACCAGGCTGGAGTTGTCCTTCCCCTGGACACGTTCAGCTTTCATTTATTCAACGGTGATTCACTGAGCACCTCCAGGCCAGACGCTCTTCTTGGCTCCGAATACAGCACTGGACAAGGCAGAGGAGGGTCCTGCCTTTATGGAGCTGACAGTCTGGGGCGGCATGCTGGCTGGTCCTCTCCAACTGCTCTTGCCCCTGAAAAGCTTGCCAATTGATTCCCTTCAACCATAAAATAAAACCCAACCTCATAACAGCCTCTAAGACCCTGATCTGATTCTCTTCTTTCCCTGAGCCTGTCTTGTGCCACATTGTCCTCACTGGCCTCCTTTCAGTCTCTCCAATGCACCATCACAGGCCCTTTGTATGTGCTATTTCCTCTGCTTGGAAGGCACCCCCAATCCCCAGTGTCCCACTCCAATCTAAGCAACTCCTGCTCTTTGTTCAGATCTCCATCCAAATGACACCTGCTCTGGGAAGCCTTTCCTGACTCCCAACCTAGGTCACGATTTGCAGAATTGTGTTCATTTTCTTTCCGGACTCTTGGTTCAGTTTGCAAGTCTCCCCTCTGCTCTGGGTGACCACATGATAAAGTCTTCCCAGTCCACTCAACTGTGAGGTACATGAAGGTGGGAATGGGATGTGCTTTTGATCACCACAATATACTTAGCATTTTTCACAGTGCCTAACACATGGCAAGGATTCAGTAAATATTGAATAAATAGATATAAAGATAGGAATAAAGAAAGAAAGAAGAGAAAGAGAAGGAAGGAAGGAAGGAAGGAAGGAAGGAAGGAAGGAAGGAAGGAAGGAAGGAAGGAAAGAAGGAAGGAGGGAGGGAAGGAGGGAGGGAGGGAAAGGAGGGAAAGGAGGGAAGGGAGGGAAGGAAGGGAAGGAAGGAAGGAAAAAAGCAAGAAAACAAAGGAAAGGAAAGAAAATAAAGAGAGAGAGAAAGGAAAAGAAAATGGTGGCTGGATAGGTGAATAAATGGGTACGTGGGTGGTAGGATGGAGGAATGGATAAATGAATGGAAAGATGGATGGATGGATGGATAGATAGATAAGTGGCTGGATGGACAGACAGATGGGTGGTTGGGTGGATGGGTGGATGACTGGATGGGTGGATGATTGGATGGGTGGATGACTGGATGGGTGGATGATTGGATGGGTGGATGATTGGATGGATGGATGGATGATGGACAGATGGATAGGGGAGTAAGTGAATGAGTCGATGGGTGGAAAAGTGAATGGGTGAATTGATGAGTAGATTAAGGGTCAATGCGTGGGCGGATGGGCAGATAGGGGCATGGATAAATCCAAATCTTTCTTGGTGGACATGTCCTCCAGAGATGCACACACCATCTGAAGGTGACATTGTCCTCCATCAGGACCACAGGAAATGTACAATTCCTATCTATCTCTGTGCACTTATCCCTCCAAGATGTTAAGATGAGGGAGCAGTCCAATCATATCACCTTCTCAACATTCCCCATTCACCCCACCCCAAGCCCCTGAGCTTCTTCCACCAAGGTCCCATTCACTACCTGAGCAATGAGGTCCTTGTGCTTCTGCATCAGCTCATTCAGGTCATCCTGGTCCTCATCAATGCGCTTCAGGAGGTCCGTCTTCTCAAACTGCAGCCTGTACAGCTGCTCATCCACCTGGGAGAGGCAGGTCCGTGGTCAAGGCCAGGTGGGAGGGTGAGGGATGGGCAGCAGGGTCCAGAGGAAGAGTAAAGAGGGGCTTGCCTATGGGTGTGTGAGGTGAGTGACCGTCAATGTTTAAGAGTGGCTGTGGTTACCAATGCATGTGGTAGGTGTAACAGCTTGGTGGTGTGTGTGTGTGTGTGTGTGTGTGTGTGTGTATACTAGGTATTGCATGTGACTATGAATTCAGGGTGTGTGTGTGTATGCATTTATGTCTGTGCAGTCCCACTTGGGAACCTATGTGTGCACATTTTCAATAGGCATAGTACATATATGAAAATGTAAACCCCGGCACTCTCCCTGAGACCAGGGACTTTGTTCTGTTCACAGATATAACCTCAGCAGCCAGCACCAGGCCTGTCCTATAACAGGTGCTCAATAAATATGTATTAGATGGATGAATAAACTTGGAGGCATAGGTTACCTATAAGGAGGGCATTTATTTTGTATGTGTGCCTGGTGATCGCATATGAATATGTACATTCATTCCTGTGTATACACATGTGCACATGTACGTGTATGTGTGTGTATGAATGCTTGTAGGCAAGTTCCAACAAAATAAGGGACAAAAAGGCCCGCAGAGATCTTGAGATAAGCATTTGCCTATAAAACTCTATACCTAAACTTTAGGGTTTTATACATTGAGTATAAATCTAAGCCAACCCCGTACACCCAGACAAGAGACTTGGAAACCTACATCCAATTTTCACCAAAATAATAAATCGACAATATATGTCCATGTGTCCCCATTCAGGGGTGAGCATGGGTAGTTCTATAATAAATGGCTGAAATCTTCGCCTGGCAATGAGCCTAAGTGGGCCAAGAGATGCCCCTGTCTCCACTTACTAGAGGGGACATGCAGTAGCCCCACAATAAGGACCAAGTTCCAGCTCATGATGGTGAGCACACAGTAGGACCACAGCAGATATCTGAGAACCACTTAGAGTGGCGAGCAGGGTGGGCACACAGTATACACCTGTGTTCCCGCACTGGGTACTGAGCAAATAGCAAGCTCACATCAGATGCACATTCACAGCACTGAGCACCCATTCTGTCCAAACAGACTTCCTTGCTTATCATGGCAGATGGGAGCACACAGTTGAGCCTCATCAATGCCTCATATCTTTATAATGCTCAGCTTACAGTAGGATGCCTGCACATTCAGAACGCTGAGCACCTAGTAGGTCTACAATAAGTCCCCCTGTCCCTGTCACAGAGCTGAGCACACAAGAGGCCTACAATGGATGTCTGTGCCTCCAAGGTGCTACCCGGTAGGTTTACAATAAATGTCCTTGTACTTCCTACAGTGCTGAGCGCACACTAGGCCCACACTAGCCCCCAGAGGCCTATGGTGGCCCAGGTCCCTGCAGCTGCAGGAAGGGACAGGTACCAGGCTCTTGTTCCGCGTCATGTTCTCCAGCTCGCTGTGCATGCTCTCCAGGTCCGCTGTGAGCACCTTCTGGGTCTTCAAGGCCTCCTCACACTTGGCTTCACTCTGCTCCAGCTGGACCAGGCAAGAGGTGGAGAAGAGAAGAAAAGAAAATGAGTAGGTAAGAGATGAGGGGAAGGGAGGTGGGGAGGGGAGGGGAGGTGAGAGGTGAGGGGGGAAGGGAGGGAGGAGGGGAGGGGGAGGGGAGGGCAAGGGAAAGCAGAGGGGAGGGGAGGCGAGGGGAGGGGAGGAGAGATGAGGGGAGAGGAGAGGCCTCCTCATGAGGCTGCCTCCTTGAATGTCCTTCCCCTCTAGCTCAGCCCAGCCCCTGCCAGGCAGGGGATTAATTTACAGGCGACCCTCATGTCTTCACAACTATTCATCAACCTACACCTGGGGGAAAGCAAATAAATTTGCATTTGAAGCAGCCAGGTTCTGAGCCCACTCACAACGTCACCCCTGGCGCATCGCCAGGAGCTATTCCTCAGTCCCATTCAGCAAATCCTTGCTGACGCCCACTCAGTGCCAGGCACTGGACATACAGGGAACAATCAAGCCGGCCCCTGCCCTCTCAGTGGGAGACAGGCAAGAACCGCTAATGACAACCTCTTTGTGCAGTAGAGGGAAGCGGGGGACACCGGCACAGTGGAAACGCAGGATGGGAATCAAGGGAGGCTTCCTGGAGGAGGTGGTTTGAAGGCCTATGGGAACCAGCCAAGTGGGAGTTTCTTAACCAGGGTTCAGGGTTAAAAGTGAGTCCACAGACCCCCTTTAAAATGGCATGCAAAATATTCTGCCTGTGAGCATTTGGCATTTTCCTGGGTTCACAGGTTTCACTAGAAGGCTAACAGCCACCAACTTAAAGCTCTCTCTCACATTTTCCTTTCTCACTTTTCCTCCCACCTGCACACTGTAGGCCTCCTATCCTAGCAAAGTGGAGTCATCAAGATTCATCCAATTACTTATGTACATGGCCCCAGGTGACTGACATGCCCCCCTGGAGAAAGCCATATTCATGAACACACCCTAAATCCATTCTGCAACTGGCAGCTGCCTCTTCGGAACTCAAACTCAGCCTTTTTTTTTTTTTTTTTTTGAGACAGAGTCTTGCTCTGTCGCCCAGGCTGGAGTTCAGTGGCGCGATCTCGGCTCACTGCAACCTCCACCTCCCGGGTTCCAGTGATTCTCCTGCCTTAGCCTCTGGAGTAGCTGGGACTACAGACGTCCACCACCATGCATGGCTCATTTTTGTGTTTTTTAGTAGAGACAGGGTTTCACCATATTGGCCAGGCTGGTCTTGAACTCCTGACTTCGTAATCTGCCTGCCTCGGCCTCCCAAAGTGCTGGGATTACAGGTATGAGTCACCACGCCCAGCCTAACTCAGCTCATTTATCATGTTCAGCTCACAGCAGGATGCCTGCACATTCAGAGTGCTGAACATTTAGGAGGTCTACAATAAGTCCCGTCGGCCCTCTTATCCCCCTTTTCTGTATCTCTGAACAGAAAACACTCTTAGAAATCACCTAAGGTCAACATTCGGGGCTCAGAGAGGGATGGGCCATAACTCACAAAATCCCCTTTTCCAGCCCCTGAGAACAATATATTCCTGCAGTTGGGCCCAGCAAAAGAGGGCTGGGGGTCCATTTCACTTGGCAAATGGGAGCGATTGAGACACACTGAGAAAATGGATGTAGAGCAAGGGAAGGTAATTGGCCTTGTTAGAGCATAATGGACAGAGGAAGTGAGATGTCAGGCCTGGTCTTATTTTCCAGCAGGTGACTCAAGTGCCTCTGCCATGGCTAGGAGGTGGGTGATAGAGCTCCCCTGAAGGCAGGCAGGGCAAAGCCAGCCCCTCTTTTAAGCAGAAGTCAGAGGACTCATGAAGGAGAAGCATTTAAGCTAAGACCTAAAAGATGCAAAGGAAGGGCCGGTCGCAGTGGCTCATGCCTGTAATCCCAGCACTGTGGGAGGTCAAGAGGGCGGATCACCTGAGGTCAGGAGTTCAAGACCAGCCTGACCAACATGGTGAAACCCCATCTCTATTAAAAATACAAAAAAATTAACCGGGTATGGTGGTACATGCCTGTAATCCCAGCTACTTGGGAGGTTGAGGCAGGAGAATTGTTTGAACCCAGGAGGCGGAGATTGCAGTGAGCCGAGATCGCACCATTGCATTCCAGCCTGGGTAACAAGACTGAAACTCTGTCTCAAAAAAAAAAAAAAAAAAAAAAAAAAAAACAAGATGCAAAGCAGATGGCCATGTGCAGAGTGCACTAGGCAGCAGCAATAGCAAGTGCAAAGGCCCTGAGGCAGAGACAGGAACTAACGGTGGTGCTGAGGAACAGAAAGTACACTAGTGCGGCCAGGCAGCTGTACAGAGAAGGAGAGGAGGGGGAGATGCTGAAGATGTGCACAGGGGTCACATCACTGAGGCTTGTGAGCTGGGCTGCAAAGCTTAGATTTTATTTCAGTCTGCCAGGAAGCCATGGATGGTTTCTAAGGAGGTAGGTGGCCTAATCTCCCTCTGGCTGCTGTGGGGAGGGTGGGACCAGATTGGAAATAGGACGGACAGTGAGACGGCTGCCATGGTCCTGCAGGAAGGAGGCAGTGGAGGTGCTCCAGCTGGGGCGGAAGGGGTGGAAGTGGAGAGAAATGGAAGAATCGGCACAGCGCAGTGTGCAAAGAACAAAAGGTCTGGGCGGCAGGAGCAGATGGGCCATCAAGGGAGATGATGTCAGATAACTAATGGTGGAAGAGGAGGCCTCATGCAGGGCCCCTCCGCCAGGCCAAGGAGCTGGGCTGGGAGCCAGGAGGCAAGAGAGAGTCATTGTAAATAAAGCAACAGGGCAAAGCAGAACACGATGACACAGTTCCCATCTGCCGAGCCCCTACTTCAGCAGAGGGTTTCAGCAGCATGATCCCGCCGGTCCTCAGAGCCCCCGGAGAAAGCAGGCTCTATTTTTATCCCCATTTTATAGATGGCATAATGGTGCATGATCCAGAAATGCTCTTTCCTTTCCCTTCTTTCCTTGGAGCAAGCAGAGAGAGGGATGACTTATCCCCAGACAGAGATGAACACAGACAGCAGTCAATGGAGACAGCTGCCGGCCTTCTTAGCTCATACTGGGCTGGAGATAGGATTATCTCGGCCCTGATGGTTTTGGCATTAGCCGCCCCACCTGCTACTGTTGCTTGGGGACCATGTTCACGGCACTGTGCTTTCTCTGCCTTGCTTCATGAAATCCCCACAGCACCTCTAGGAGAAAGGTGCCACCATTAGGACCTTTTGATAAAGGCGGACTCTGAGACACACAGAGGGGAAGTGACTTGTTCACCATCACAGAGCTGGTCTGTGGACAGCCTGCTTGCTCCAACACCAGAGGCCAAGCTCTTAACCACTGAGCTTCACTATCCCTCATAGAAAGCCACTCACTGGAAGGTCTGACCACACAGATAGAATGGATCCAAAGAGAGAGAGAGCTCTGTTGCAGAGAAAACAGCTCAATGGTTTTGTGCTGTAACAGAAACCTCTTAGGCAGCAGCATCAGGAGAGCCTGGACTAGGTTGGGAGTCTGTAAAATGACAGAACACAGAGTTTGAGCAAATGTGGTGGAAATATGCATCATTCCTGGAACCTGCCAGGGATTAACGCATTCATTCCGAAGGACAGAGGAAGGAAACCAACATTACCAACACTAAGGGCCAGATTGCATTGTATGTGTGGTTCAGAGCTGGGGCACTGGAGCCAGACCCGAGGGAGTCTGCTTCTCCCAGCAACACCATCTTCCTATGCCTCAGTTTCCTTCTCTGTAAAATGGGAATGGTTCCATCATGGAATGCCTGCAGGATACATGGGTGAAAACATGCAAAGTGCTTACACAGTGTCTGGCAGTGAGAAAACATTACAATACGGTAACGACGGTCACTGTGGGCTCCTTTCAGAAGTGGGAATTTTTAACTCCATTTTAGAATGAAAATGAAGCAGAAGCCAAAAGGGGCCAAGTTTACACAGTCAGGATAAGCACGGCCTTGACACTGACCATCTTAAGGAGGAATTTTGGCCTTCCTGTCCCACTGGGATGGGTAGAGGGAGGTCAGTGACCCAGAGGCACACAAGTCAAGCAGGTCTAGATTTTAATAGGATCTGGATGGGCCAGACCAGGAATCTCCCAGCCCAACACCTCCACGGGGCAGGTCCTGGGCCGCTGCTGACAAGCTGTCTTCATGATGAGCTTTAAAAGTTTCAATTTATTACATTTTAGGGAGCAGAAAGAAATACGGGGCCACCTCTGGCTGGTTTTCTATTATGGATGACCCAGCATAAGAAGAATTCACTGCACATTATTTTCATACGGAGGCTGTTTGACTGATGTTTTTATGAAGTCGGTGGCAAGTCATGTTAGGACGGAGATCAGATCCTTCAGTGGTACGACACTGGCCAGACACGCCTTTGAAAATGCCTTCCCCTGAGGAGCTCTGGGCAGAGCCGTCAGAGAGCAGTGGGGAGTAAAGGTGGCTGGGCTGACAGGCGACGGGGAAGATTTATTGATGTTCACTCTCCAACCCTTGTGGCCAGTGTGACAATGAGGACCTGAGGTGACAGCTGACACTTACCATCTTTCAACTCCGAGTAACCATCACGTCCCCATGGACAAGGCCTCTCAGTGGTGGAAAGGTTTAGGGTAAGATGAAGGCCCCGCAATTTCCATCTCTCTCCCGACCTAGTGTGGGCTGGACCCCAACAGACCCTCAACAACACAACTGATTTGATTTTAGTTTAAGTTCATTAGAGTTTTGTTTCTCTTCCAATTTTTACTTTTTTGTAAAATCAATAGAACAATGGCAAGAGTATGTGGGTACAAAGCACCAAAACACTTTCAATAGCTAGAAAAAGCACCTTCTTCCAGCGCATACTAAGTCATTCCATTGTTCTCTAATTAAATCAGCCCGGCTTCCCCAGATCTGTTCAAACTCTGCAAGGTAGTCATCTATGGAGGGCTTCACTGCCTACTATTCCCTTGGGACTGGATCTTTCTTCTAGTAAACGGTAAAAATGTTCATTCCCAGTCCTCCCCATACTGTACTTATAGAGGGAAACATGCTTCCAGATCTTATGCATAAATTAAGCGCTGCTAAGCTTTGGTCTGGGGATATTTGGTGAGGCCCTGACTCTTCTGCGATTGTGGGCCCTGGAAGCCTGGAGTTCACAGGGGTAAAATGAGATGAGCACCATCTAGGGTCAAAGAACAGGAGGGAAGGAGAGGCTGCATTCTCTCTATGTTCTCTACCACCAGGGGGATGTTTAACATCATACAGTATCATGTGGTGGTTAGGAGCAGACCCAAAGGTCAGGCAGAATTGGATTTCAGTCCCAGAACCTCTGTCTATGAGCCTGAGACCTTGGGCAGGTTTCTGAACTTTGATTTTTCCCATCCGTATTAGTCTGTTCTCACTCTACTAATAAAGACATATCTGAGACTGAATAATTTATAAAGGAAAGAGGTGCACTGGACTCACAGTTCCACATGGCTGGGGAGGCCTCACAATCATGGCAGAAGGCAAAGGAGAAGCAAAGGGATGTCTTACACGGCTGCAAGCAAGAGGGCATGTGCAGGGAAACTCCCTTTTAAAAAATCATCAGATGTCCTGAGACTTATCCACTGTCACAAGACCAGCATGAGAAAGACCCACTCCCCCTGATTCAAACACCTCACAGCAGTTCCCTCCCATGACACATGGGAATTATGGGAGCTACTTTTGATTCAAGATGAGATTTGTGTGGGAACATAGCCAAGCCATATCAGCATCCAAAAAATAGGGGACAAAGTGATTTGCACTGATTGAGTAGGACTGCTGAGTACAGCTGTATCAGTTGTGCACTGTACAAGCCTAGGGGATGCCATGCACGAAGGTTATGAGGATGAGCTGTTAGTCTGTGCCGGGCACTGCTCTGAACACTTTTCATGTATTAATTCATCTAACTTTCAGAATAGCACTCTGAGGTAGGGTCAACCACCATTCCTGTTGTTATAGTTGAGGAAACTGAGGAATAGAGAGGTTGAGTGACTTAGTGATGGTCATTCAAGTACTGAATAGCAGAGCTGGATTATGAACATAGGTAGTCTGGTCACCAAGTTCCCACTCTAAGCCACTACCTTGCACTCCCTCAGAAACAATAGTGCCCACTACAGACGCTCTGTATGGAAAATGTGGTATGGTACATGCCCAGCATCTACTCCCCATTCTTTTGAGAGAAGGACCCCATCTTCCCTGTGATAAATGTCCACCTCCAAACATCCATGTGCTCTGATGGTGCAGATCCTACTCCCCAAGCTCAGACAGGGGCACATGACCCAGCCTATACAATCAGAGCATCACCTCCTGTTGGCCATAGTGCTTGGTTCTGTAATAATAACACGGTTGACACCAAGATTTTTGCTGAGACTATGAAAATAAAGTTCACTCTTTCTGAAGCAGGATAAAAGCTTGGAAAGTCTGGGCAAGATGGAAGAGTCTGCCTAAGAATACAAGACAGAACAGGCGTAAGATATAAGCTGACGTTGAGGTGAAATGGGTGGCAAGACACATCATCTTGATGACATAATTGGGGTACCTAGATCTAGCCAAACCTGAAGGCAGTCCTAGCCTCAGAACTTTTCAGATATTTTAGCCAATAACTTCCCTTTTTCTATGCAAGCCAATTTGAACTGGGTTACCACCCAAAACCCAGATACGAATGAGTGAGTGAGTTAAAGGAGGTAATGCATACATGATGTTGGCCACAGAGTAAATACTCAAAAAACATTGCTATCTGTCAGGCATGGTGGCTTATGCCTGTAATCCTAGCACATTGGGAGGCCGAGGTGGGTGTATTACTTGAGGCCAGGAGTTTCAGACCAGCCTAGACACCATAGCTAGACCTCATCTCTATAAAGAGTAAAAAAAATTAGCTGGGCATAGTGGAGCACTTGTAGTCCCAGCTACCCAGGAGGGTGAGATAAGAAGATTCCTTGAGCCTAGGAGTGCAAGGCTGCAGTGAGCTATGATCACACCACTGCACTCCAGCTCGGGCAACCCCATCTCTTAAAAAAGCAAAACCAAACACTGCCATAGTGTTAATTGACGCTAATCCACCAAAAAAGTTGGATTAAAGTGATTCCATCCAAAACCCTGTGATAGAGTAACAATTATTTACTGTTTACCTGTTCTGTGTATGGATCCTCACCCATAGTGGGCTCAATATTTTTCTTTCCCAATTACTCAATTATGAGGAAAGAAACGAAGGAGATTTCTTCAACACTCACTACATTAGGCACTGCATGGCCGCTTGATAATTCATTATCACTATAGTCCACAACAGCCCTATAAGGAAGCAGTCAGCCCTCATCATTTCACAAATGAGAAAACTGCAGCCCAGGGAAAAGTGATTTGCCCAAGGTCAGACTTGTGTGCTAGTGGTTGAGACTCCAAACCCATGCCCTTCCTGGGCCACCCCAAAGACCCCTCTACACACAAGTCTCTGTTCCTGAGCTAAATCTAGGCATTCTCTCCCCTCACCCATCTCTGTTTCATTCAGTGTGAGGCCAATTGAGATTCCTATCACATATACATCAACTACAAACTGATGAATAGCATTACTTCTCTATGCGAAGCCATCTGCCTGCTTTAAATACCTGGGTAAAATGTATTGCTAGGATTTGTTAAGCTATTAGATGAGTTGACTAGACATAGAGAATAAGGTGTGGAGAGGAAAAATTCCAGTCTTTGGGCAGAGTGGTTAGAACCTGGATTTCTGGGTCTAGTTGAACAACTGAAGGGATTTTAAAATACTGCATCACAAACACCACAGGGAAAGCATTCTGGTTAAGAAATGGTGTCTTTGGAAGGCTAATCTCAACACACCCCAGGCCTTGACATCCTGTCAAGGTACTTGGAAGAACCAACCTTCAACATTAAGGCTTTCCCTGAAGGGAATCACCCACAGCTCAAACTAGAGACAGTCCTCACATCAAACAAAATTGTCAAATGCAAACATATTAAGAATGTCAGCCGTGCGAGATAGCTCACGCATATAATCCCAAAGGCAGGCGGATCACCTGAGGTCAGTGTCAGGCCTCTGAGCCCAAGCCAAGCCATCACATCCCCTGTGACTTGCACTTACATGCCCAGATGGCCTGAAGTAACTGAAGAATCACAAAAGAAGTGCAAATGCCCTGCCTCGCCTTAACTGATGACATTCCACCACAAAAGAAGTGAAAATGGCTGGTCCTTGCCTTAAGCGATGACATTATCTTGTGAAATTCTTTTTCCTGACTCAACCTGGCTCAAAAAGCTCCCCCACTGAGCACCTTGTAACCCCCACTCCTGCCCACCAGAGAACAACCCCCCTTTGACTGTAATTTTCCTTTACCTACCCAAATCCTATAAAACGGCCCCACCCTTATCTCCCTTCATTGTCTTTTCGGACTCAGCCCGCCTGCACCCAGGTGAAATAAACAGCCATGTTGCTCACACAAAGCCTGTTTGGTGGTCTCTTCACATGGACGCGCATGACATTTACCATGTTGCCAGAGACAGAATCCCATCCCCTAGAAATGTATATGTTGAAACCACTCCCTAATGTGATGGTATTAGGAGATGAGGCTTTGAGGAGGTAATAAGGTTAAGATTCGGTCATGAGGGTGGGGCCCCCATGATGAGATTCATGCCCTTAGAAGAAGAAACACCAGAAAGTTCCTTCCACTCTCTCCACCATGTGAGGACACAGAAAGAAGGCATTTGTCTGTCTGTAGGCCAGGAACAGAGCCCACAACAGAACCCAGGCATGCTGGTACCCTGATCTCAGACTTCCAGCCTCCAGAATTGTAAGAAATAAATGTCTGGCCGGGCGCGGTGGCTCAAGCCTGTAATCCCAGCACTTTGGGAGGCCGAGACGGGCGGATCACGAGGTCAGGAGATCGAGACCATCCTGGCTAACACGGTGAAACCCCGTCTCTACTAAAAATACAAAAAACTAGCCGGGCGAGGTGGCGGGCGCCTGTAGTCCCAGCTACTCCGGAGGCTGAGGCAGGAGAATGGCGTAAACCCGGGAGGCGGAGCTTGCAGTGAGCTGAGATCCGGCCACTGCAGTCCAGCCCGGGCTACAGAGCAAGACTTCGTCTCAAAAAAAAAAAAAAAAAAAGAAATAAATGTCTGTTGCTGAAGCTACCTAGTTTACAGTAGTTCGTTATGGCAGCCTGAGCTGATTAAAACGTGTTGATTTATAACAAGTAACATTTCTAGGAAGTAGCTGTTTTCAGTTTCAGATGAGGAAACTGAGGCACAGACAGGGTAGTTAACTCGTCAGTGTCACACAGCTAATAGTGAAGGAGGCAGAATCTGAACTGAGGTCTCTTTTAAGTCCACAGCTTTTTCCTGTAAGCCCTGTGGAATATGCTCACCACCTGCTGAGCAAAGCAGGCCTCTTTTCACTTGTCTTAAGTCTATTTCTTTGAGGGTTCAAGAGTCCTCCTAATTTTTTGTATTTTAGGATCTAAAGACTACTTGAATCCTCCACCACTGAACAGACTTCAAAAGCTTCTATCCTGACTTCCTCTCTGGTGATGATGAATCTAGATCACACTGATGCTCCAAAGAGAGAAAGAAAAATAGAAGAGCAGGATAAAACACCCAAAAAAGGCCCTCCCTGAGCCCCGTCTCATTCACATCCCTCTCTTATTATATTCCAGCACCCCTTTGCTCCCCTAAACAGCACCATGTCTTGTGCCTCCACGTCTGTCTCCTCACTGGACACTAGGCTCCTGGAGGGCCCCCTGGCTCTTGTTCAACTCTGGGTCCTGACATAGTATGAACTCGACCCACATGGTGTCTGAGAGACTGAGGCAGACACGTGAGCTCAGCCGCATCAGTGAACCTGCAGGGTGAGCCAGGGCTGCCTGACTCTGTAGCCTGGCACGGCATGCACCCCCGGGAAGAAGCCCACCACCAGGAGTGCTCCCCCATCCTCCGTGCATAGGTCTCTAACCCAGATACCCACAGTGTCCACAGGAAGGACAAGGGGTGGGACATGTGGGCAGGATTCCCCTCTGTAGGAGGAAATGACCTGGACAGGGAGGGTGACCACAGCCTTATTCACCAGACCCCACATACCCGAGCTGGTCCCTTTCTTCAAAGCCAGAAGGAGGGTACTCTGGGAGAAACAAGGGAAGCCCAATTACAACCAAGTACCCCCATTTTTCTAAGACACTGGGGTTTTTTTCTCTTTTCTCCTTTCCCCTTTCCCTCTACCTCCTACTTAGCCCTTTTTGAAATGCAAAATAACCTCTCACTTCCCCCTCACCCAACATTCCCTATAGTGCAAGTTCCTCTGTGTGCTCCGAGATGAGTTTCTCCTCCAGAGCACAGTTGACTTGCAGATCGAAGCATGTCCCCAGGAAAGAACCCCCTCCAGGGGGTTGCCTCAGGAGGGTATGCCCAAGGCATGACCACTCGGCCACTTTTACAACTTACTCTTGCCCAGAAAAGTGCCAACTCAACTGCCCACCAGGTAACTACCTGATAGCAGGGAGACCCCCTTACCCTTGCTCACTCTCCCCGTTACCTTATGGAAGTGTCTGCTTTTTGCTCCATAGGTAAAGAGGCACATTTAAAGTATCATGTTTTGTGCCCTTCTCCCAAGCTAGCTTCAAAAATAAACTCACTTTTCTTGTACCAGGCCTGGTCCTTGTTAATTGGACTCTATATGAGGCGGCCAGCAATGAACCCAATTTTCAGTTACACTATTAATGGTCAGGGCAGAGGGCATTTTAATGAGATTTCTCTCTAATAAGTGGATTATTTTGCTAAAAAGAAAACACACACCGTGTGTGTGCGCACACACCCACATGAGCTTGGAAACTACCAGTGCAATTCAAATCCTAGCAGAAACTGATTGGGCACTGAGGGACAGAACCATGAGTAGGAAAGTTAAATATCTTGAGACCCCCAGTTACTAAGCTAAAGGGAAAATTCCAGGTGGGAACTGCTCAGGGCAAATCTGCCCTCATTCTATTCAAACATGGCACAAGTATACATATGTAACAAACCTGCACGTTATGCACATGTACCCTAGAACTTAAAGTATAATAATAATAAAAAAAAAAGAATGCAACCATTTGTCTCTTACCTACCTGTGACCTGGAAACCCCCTCCCTGCTTCGAGTTGTCCCCGCCTTTCTAGACGAAACCATTGTACTTCTTACACATATTGATTGATGTCTCAAGTCTCCCTAAAATGTATAAAACCAAGCTGTGCCCTGACCACCTTGGGCACTTTGTCAGGACTCCCTGAGGCTGTGTCACAGGCCCGCATATTCAACCGTGGCGAAATAAACTTTCTAAATTAACTGAGACCTGTCTCAAATTTGGGAGTTTCACAGAGTCTTGGCCATGGAGGTAGACTTTCCATCATCCTGCACCACTCCCACCTCACCAGAATATCCAGCCAACCAGAACACCCGCTGCCTGACCAACTGATTTAAAATTTGGATTCTAAGATATTTAAGACTGACCCATTAGATTACATGAAAATCAAGAATTTCTCTTCATAAAAAGACTCAACATTACACCAAGAAAATGTAATGGTCAACACTAAAGTGAGAGAAAATAATGGCAGTAGACATATGTAGCAAAGAGCTTCTACCAAAGTATCCCACAAATCACTAAGAAAAATACACACAAACCAACAGAAAAATAAGCATACACCTTGGACAGGTAAAAATAAATATCTAAATGGATGATATACTTTGAAAAGGTGAACATCAGAAAAGTGCAAAATAGAATAAAAAATATTCCCCTTCCCTCAGAATGGCTAAAACGCCAACAACTGATAGTAATACCAAGTGCAGGCCATAACAGGAAGCCAGTAGGGCTTTCATATTCTGCTGATGGGAGTGTAAATGTCTACAGGTACCTTGGAAATTTATTTTGTAGTATCTGCTAAAGCCAAAACCATGTGTACTATGACCCAGAGATACAACACTTCTAGTTATGCACCCTACAGAAATGCATACATTTGCTCCCCTCCCATAAAATAATGCACAAAAAAAAAAGTTCACAGTGGCTCTATTCATAACAAAACCCACATACCCCTAAACAGTAACATGGATAAGATAAATTGTGGTAGTTGCATACAACAGCAAAAACAATAAACCAGTTATTAGGTTGGTGCAAAAGTAACTGCGGTTTTTGCCATTAATTTAATGCCGTTACTTTTTGCCATTACTTTAATTGCCTAAAATACATGCAAAAATATCAATACAGCTCACATGCATAAACAGAGGGAAAAAAGGCAAGATACAAGCCCAGCACATGTGGATGGTGAGAATTTCTCTAACGAGAAACATGGGAAGACAGAAGACAAAAGGCCTATTTGGAAGGGGACAGGTTCTCACACTGGCATTTGGTTCATCACCCTTTCTGCTAAATCCACCAGGCACCTTTTGAGAACTGGCCTTACTGTAAGGCCAGGTGGAGGGTGGCCAAGGTAAGGAGATTTTATCTTCCCCAGGATTACTCAGTGCTTGAGACACTGGTGCTAGGATGACAAGCTCATCCCTTTTGGTCTGGGACTTACTGGTTTTAAAATGGGAAGTCCTGTGTCCTGGGAATCTCAGATCTGCATAAATAAAAATCTCAGACCTGCATAAATAAAAATCACTCTGAAATTGGAAAAAATAGGGATTCAAATTCCAGTTCACCCAAAATTGAAGAACATTCTACAATGCAACTGGCCTGAGCTCTCCAAAAATGTCAGTATCATAAAAAAAGACAGACTGAGGAACTATGACACCATGAAAATAATGGAAGCAGTTTTACATTCCAAGTTGGATCCTAAATTGGGAGATAAATTGCTAAAAAGGACATTGGGGTTAATTGGCAAAATTTAAATAGACAGCAGACAAAATCAGGGGCCAGATAATAATTATTTTAGACTTGGCAGGTCAAGAGGCAAAATCAAGTATATATGTGGGCATTTATAGAACCACTTAAAAACAAAAACCATATTTATGTAACCATTTAAAAACAAAAAAATTCTTTGCTCACTAGCTATAATAAAATAAACGCAAAAAAAAAAAAAACACAAAGAAATATGCAGTTGGCTGGACTTGGTTTTTGGATCTTAGTTTGCCAACTCCTGGATTAGAAAATATTTTTAGGCTGGGCAGGAGGCTCACACCTGTAATCTCAGCACTTTGGGATCACCTGAGGTCTGGAGTTTGAGACCAGTCTGACCAACATGGAGAAACCCTGTCTCTATTAAAAATACACACACAAAAAAATAGCTGGGCATGGTGGTGCATGCCTGTAATCCCAGCTACTCGGGAGGCTGAGGCAGGGGAATCGCTTGAAACCAGGAGGCAGAGGTTGCAGTGAGCCGAGATGGCGCCATTGCACTCCAGCCTGAGCAACAAGAGTGAAACTGTCTAAAAAAAAAGAAAAGAAGGAAGGAAGGAAGAATTTTTATCAATAGCAAATTTTGTGATTTTGATTAGGAAACAGGGGTACCATGTCTTTAACTTGCTTTCAGATAATTCAGAAAATATAATTTATACAGAGAACTAGATCGCAAATGTGGAAAAATATTAAAAGTTGGTGAATCTGGGTGAAAAACTTAAATGAGCCCTTTGAACTATTCTTGCAACTTCTCTGTAAGTTTTAAATTCTTTCAAAATATATTTTTTTAAATCTCAGTTCCACCCATCTCTGTGACTTTGACCGATTTTCCTCTATGCAGAGCCTCCTCCTATATAAAATGGGCATAGACTGGGCGTGTTGGCTCAAGCCTGAAATCCCAGCACTTTGGGAGGTTGAGGCTGGAGGATCGCTTGATCCCAGGAGTTTCAGACCAGCCTGGGCAACGTGGTGAAACCTCATTTCTACAAAAACAAACAAAAATTAGCTGGGCATGATGGTGAAACCTCACTTCTCCAAAAAAAATAAAAAACTTAGCTGGGCATGGTGGCACATGCCTCTAGTGCCAGCTACTTGGGAGGCTGAGGCGGGAGGATTGCCTGAGCCTGGAAGGTCGAGACTGCAGTGAGCCATGATTGAGCCACTCCACTCTAGCCTCGGTGACAGAGCAAGACCTTGACTCAAAAAAAAAAAAAAAAGAAAAAAGAAAAGAAAAGAAATGGCATAATGGGCACAATACTAGTTGTCTCCTCTGGAGTCT
The DNA here is from genome assembly GCF_047675955.1 of Chlorocebus sabaeus. Lineage (NCBI taxonomy): Eukaryota > Metazoa > Chordata > Mammalia > Primates > Cercopithecidae > Chlorocebus > Chlorocebus sabaeus. The sequence goes on from NC_132922.1 coordinate 24,929,187, forward strand.
AGCCAGCACCTGTCCGGTCTCTCCCCACTCATTGACTGAGCACTTGCGGTATACAGTCACACTCCCACACACTGGTTCAGAACAGAAGAGTCTCCTGCTGTTGCAGAATTCATTTCACTGCACTCAAGTGGGTTTGGGGGATACAATCAGGTCATGATGCTGATGTATTTGGCACCATGACTGGCAGAGTGTAAAGAATCAATGTTCCCCATCAATATCATTGTTGTAGAATAGTTATCATGACCTTGACAGGCCCTCCATGACTAAACGGTAACAGGTCCTTTTGGGGAGATATCCCCGCCTTCCTGCCTATAATGAAACTGGTCTCTTCCCACTTCATTCATCATAGCATTGAATGTGTCAATATTTGTGGGGTGAATAGGCCCGTGACAACCATGTTTTCAACCAATTACAACTCTGTCTTTATCTTCTCCAACAGGAGGTTATGTTAATATTGAATCAATTCACTCCAACATAATCTTTTTTAAAAAGGCTCTCAAATAAAACATCGCAGGAAGCCACCTGTTCCATAGTTCCTGGCTGGGGAAAAATGTTCCCCAGGTGCCCACACACAAAAGACTCCCATCAGGGTCATCTTCCCAGTGCTTATTAATTATTTCCAGTGTCTCATGGAAGCATGCATGACACACAGTGACAAATGTCCCAATTAAGGGCACTGAGCATGAATCCAGGGTTATTAGTCTTCAGGGCACTAATAGAGAGCCTCAGGCTATTAACAAACCACCGCCGGCAGCTCAAGGTATATGAGTCGCACAAGGCTGTGTGGCCCCATCTGAGTAAACACTGGAGCTGAGCCAGAATTCCCAAGTGGAAGGACCTACAGGAGCACTCAGGGTGTCCAGGGAAGATGTGGCCTGTAGTCCCCGCACTTTGGGAGGCCGAGGCAGGTGGTTCACTTGAGCCCAGGAGTTCGAGACCAGCCTGGGCAACATAGAGAAACCTTGTCTCTAGCAAAAATACAGAACAATTAGCCAGGTGTGGTGGTGCACGCCTGTATTCCGCTTGAGGTTGATGCTGTAATAAACTGCGATTGCACCACTGCACTCCAGCCTGGGTGACACAGCAAGACCTTGCCTCAAAAAAAAAAAAAAAAATTAAAAAGGATATAATAGCCCCAAGACAGCAGAAGACCAACAGGAGGCATGTTGGGGGAGCAGTAACATTCCCAGGTGCTTGAGTCGGATTCCCTCAGTTCAAACCCGGCTGGGATTTTTATGAATCCTTTGTGACTTTGGCTAAGTCTCTGTGTTTACTCATTCCAGTCCCTGCCTTTAAGGGGTTGGAAAGAAAATGATGGAAACAAAGGGATAATTGCAGGGAGTGACAAGTACTAACTTAGGGGCAGATTGTGAGGAAAGAGAGGCGGCACCCTCACCCAGCCCACGGAGGTCCCAGAGGGCTCCAAGAGAGGACACCCAAAGTCAGCTTCACAGAATGCTTAGATGCTCATCAGGCAAAGAGGGATCAGGGGAAGAAGCAAGAACCCAGCCAAGGGCATTGCTTGGGCAAAGGTGAAGGGGTGAGGGCAGGTGCAGAGGATACAAAGTCATTCTAAACTTTGGGTGAGGGGTGAAAGGAGAGTAGGTGCCAAACTGTGCATCCCTGTAGGTCAAGGTAAGAAACCTGGACTTTAGGCAGAAGGCAATGGGAAACTACCCATGGATCTTGAACATACAAAGAACCAACTTTGCATTTAAATTTTAAAATTCTCTCTCCAAAGATCAGACGGTACAAAGATCGCTCAGACAAGACCGGAGGCCAGCCAACTTGAGAGAAATCCAAGTACAAGATACTCAGGTGGACTGCAATACAAGCAGACAGAGATGAGGGGGATGCATTTCAGAGCCATTTAGAGGGTACAATGACTTGGCGGCAGCTTTGTTCTCAGCAGGAAGAGGTGAATACAGCCCCCGGCATGAAATAAGTAAACGACTAAAGAGTTCAGTGTAAATCCTTCTCTATTTAACAGAAAGCAAATAACGTATTTCCTCTGTGGAAGAGACAAAGGTCATACGCATGAATCAAATAGGGGGAGAGAAAAAGCAACCGCTGCCCTGTAGCAGACGCCATCTCCCACTTTCTCCTTGGAGCCAGGTGTTAGCATCTGCTGTTCACAGATGTCATTTGTGCACAGCGATTATCTCAATTATATATCTTGGTTGTTGGAATTGCTTCTGTCTCCAGATTAGTTTGTTTCCAGTGGAAACATTCCATGGGAATTAATTAGAAATTGACTCTGGAAAAAAACAGGTGTCATTAGATCAACCCCACACCTTGTCTGCCTCCCCGTTCCACGAGGTCGTATAAAATCATGTGCTCAGAAACTAAAATTTTCCAATAGCTGACACTGGTGAATGAAAGGAGAGAGCCAATGGGGATGTTATGTTATATTTTGAAAAAAAATTTTTTTTTTTGAGAGAGTTTCACTCTTGTTGCCCAGGCTGGAGTGCAATGGCATGATCTCGACTCACAGCAACCTCCACCTCCCAGGTTCAAGCGATTCTCCTGCCTCAGACTCCCAAGTAGCTGGGATTACAGGCATGCGCTACTATGCCCGGCTAATTTTTGTATTTTTAGTAGAGATGAGGTTTCTCCATGTTGGTCAGGCTGGTCTTGAATTCCTGACCTCAGGTTACCTGCTCGCCTTGGCCTCCCAAAGTGCTGGGATTACAGGCATGAGCCACCACGCCTGGCCAGCAGATCACTGTCTTGGAGTTTTCAATTTAATGACTCCTTTCAAATCCATGGTCCAGTGTTCTTTCTATCAGCCCAATCAGCTGGGATTATCATACCCCCTTATTAGGCAAGAAAGATTCTATGCAAGGCAGGTGACTTGCCCAAGATCTGCAGCAAGGTAAGTGGCACTGGCAGGATTTGAATCCTACACATGGCTTTCAGGAGTCTTCTGCGCTCCATCAGGAGGGTTTTAAGCCTCAGGTGTTCACTGAGATGTATCCAAAGCTCCCAATAGAGGGAAACTGGGAGAAAAGAACCAAATGATTATCTTAGGGTTCTAGATGCAGGGGCAATGGACAGAGGCGGTGCCTGCCCATCTGGAGAGAAGATGCTGTAGCTAAGGGAAACTCCGTTGCTGCTGGTAGAGCCTGATATTCTGCACATCAGGGCTCCTGTGATTTAGCTGGGGACTTGCCTTTTTTTTTTTTTTTTTGGAGACTGGGTCTTACTACGTTGCCCAGGCTGGTCTCAAACTCCTGGGCTCACAGAAAAAGACCTCCCTCTGTCTCCCAAAGTGCTAGGATTATAGGTGTGAACCATTGCACCTGGAATCCTGCCAATTTTTACAAGCCATTCTGGCCACACCTTCCTCTGCTCAATAGCTTTCTATGGCTCCCTATGGCTTTGGGATAAAACGGAAGCTCCTCAGCCAAGCTCACTAAACCATTCATGAACGGACTCCAGCCTCTATTACTGGTACTATCCTCTCTGCCCTTTTTACCCCTGGATACCTTATATTCCAGCAATACCACGTCAAATTGAATATGTTTTCTGTCTCTGTGTGCCTCTGCCCTTTTATGCACCGGTGCTTCCTCCTATGGCTACATACATGTACCTTATCTAACCAGAAATTCATTTCCATCTTTAAAGAGACAGCCAAAGCTACCAGCTCCTCTCTCAAAGCAAAATTAAGGGCCTCCTCTTTAGCTAATCCAAATATTCCTCCAATAAAGAGTTTATCACTCTGCTTGTTATAGCCTGCTTCTAGGACTAGGAGCCCCTTAAAGGCAGAGACCTTGACGTTTCCTTTTTATCCCTGTAGCTTGGCCCCAAATTCATCCCAGAGTGGAGATCGTATCCATATTTGCAGAGTGAATATAGTTCTCTCTGACAGGTGCATTCAAACACATTCCCTCCTACATGTCCTTTATACAACAAACCTTTTGACTGGGTGCGGTGACTCATGCCTATAATCCCAGCACTTTGGGAGGCTGAGGTGGGCGGATCACTTGAGGCCAGGAGTTAGAGACCAACTCAGTGAAACCTGGCCAACATGGTGAAACCCCATCTCTACTAAAAATACAAAAATTAGCAGGACATGGTAGCAGATGCCTGTAATTCCAGCTACTCCGGAGGCTGAGACAGGAGAATTGCTTGAACCTGGGAGGCAGAGTTTGCAGTGAGCCAGAGATGGGGCCACTGCACTCCAGCCTGGGTGACACAGTGAGACTGTCTCAAAAAAAGAAAAAAAAAACCACCTTTCTCTAGGTTTTCCATCATCACAGTGAGTGAGTGTAAAGGTCACAGAACATGTTCAAATTTCTCTTTTCTTTTTTTTTTCTTTTTTTTTTTTTTTTGAGACAAGGTCTCGCTCTGTTGCCCAGGCTGGAGTGCAGTGGTGTGATCTCAGTTCACTGCAACCTCTGCCTCCCGGGTTCAAGTGATTCTCCTGCCTCAGCCTCCCGAGTAGCTGGGATTACAGTCATGTGCCACCACACCCGGCTACTTTTTGTATTTTTAGTAGAGACAGGGTTTCACCATGTTAACCAGGCTGGTCTCGAACTCCTGACCTCAGGTGATCCACCCGCCTCAGCCTCCCAAAGTGCTGGGATTACAGGACTGAGCCACTGTGCCCAGCCACCTGTTCAAGTTTCTGACGCCTTCACTGGCTTTCCCTCCTCAGCCTCCCGGCCGTCATGTGATGATGCTGCTTCGCTTTAGAAAAAGGGCTCAGAGAGGTCAGGACACTTGTCAAAGGTCATGAATTAGCAAGTGCTGGATCCAGTTTTCTCTACTCAAAAATTAACTAATTTTAAAACAGGTGAAAATAAGATGTGTTACACTAATATAACCTCAGTGGCAGTTTTCCCATCTGCAAAATAGACATACTACCACTGAACTCAAACGGGTGTTCTGAGGGATAAATAAAGCCTGTGGTTCCCCCAGAATCCCCCAGTGTGGTTGTTTAAAAATGCAGATCCTGAATTCCAACCAAAACTTGATTTATTTTTAAATGCGGGGGGTGGGGAGGGGGCAGAATCCAGAAGTCTGTGATTTTAAAATGGTGTTTAACTTCTCTGATGTGCAGCCAAATTTGAGAAACCTCCAAGACACTAAGGAAAAGTCTGGTACATAGTAAGTGCCTGACAATAAAAGTTAATAGGACCCATATTAGGCAAACCAAGTTGTAAGGGTATAGGACATGTATTGCTGTGGGCCCTTAGGTAAATTACTCAACCTCTCAGAGACTGCCTCTTCATTAGTAAAATGGGTTGAAAATAGGAATAGCCACCTCCTAGGGTTATGGCAAGGATGTTCTGAAATCACACACTTAAATGTTGCTAACCAAACCTCATCTGTACATCCCGTCGATTCCCAATCAGCCCCACGTTTGTCCCTTCTTGCCATCTCTATCAATACTCCCCCAACCCAGGTGACCATTTCCTCTGGCCTAGAAGGGTGCATTAGCCTTCCAAGGATATCCCCTCATACCTTCCATAATCCGATCTCCACGCAGAAGAACAATCCTCTAAAACATGAATCCGATTCTGTCACGCTTCACTCACAACCTCCCAATGGCTTCTCACCACCCCTGGGATAAAATCCAAACCTTCCAGGCCCCGTATGTTCTGGTCCCTGTCTGTTTCTCCTTCTCCCAGGGTATTTTAGCTGACCACCCAAGCTAAACAGGACGCCCCTGCAGTTCTCTATCTTAGCACCCTATTTATTTCTTTTCTCATTCAAATTAAGGTGTGGGATGATTCTATTTATTCATTATCATTGTTTGTCTTCTTTTCCATCAGATGTAACTTCTGTGATGGTGGGTACCACTGCTGTCTCACTATCCATGGTGCTTATATTTAGCACACTGCCTGACACACAGTAGGTGCTGCATAAATATTGAATGAATGAAATTGTTCAGCATCATGCTCCGCACTTAAGCAGCAGCCAGCAGCAAAGTTAGCTCCCTCTTCCTTCCTCCTCCTGTCTGCTTTCCCTACCTATGTCCCTGGAGCCTTCAGGCAAAGGACAAATACTGTATATTGGAGAGGAGATGCAGCAATGCCCAATGTCATCACTGCTTTATTTGATTAGCTCTGACTCTGGCATCCGGGACACGTGCGCTGGGAGCCAAAGCAACTGTATCCTGACCTCTGGTCCACGCGATCCCATCCTTATAACGATTTCCATGACAACAGCAATGAAAAGCCAAGGCTGTGGATTTCCTTTGATAGGAGCCGGATGCAGAGACCGGGAAGAAGGACTTTCAGAAGAATGAGGCTCTTTGATTCAGCTCAAAGCGCCTTCATTAAATACCACTTTTTCCCAAGAACATGCATTTTAACCCTGCAGAGGGCGAATTCTCATGAATACTTAATAACACAAAAAAAGAAAAAGTAACAAAATCTCTGTGGTTTCTTTTCAAAAACATCCACCTGTTGGGGGAGGGGAGGTTTGGGTATTGTGGCACTGGGGACATTTTGACGGAAGATGGGCAGACATGTGGCCTTCTGCCAAGCGAGTTGCTTCAACTCAAAATGCCTGGCCCCTGGCTGAGCCATCACACAGCAACTCGGCCTCCCTGGAGGCAAGCCAGGTGGCTCAAGGTTCCCTACCCACCTGGTCAGCCAAGCAGACAGGAAGATGCAATGGGAGTCAAAAGCATCTCCCAATTCTGCACTTAGAATCATAAGCTTTGTGTTCAAAACCCCGACTCTGCCACTTACCTACTGTGTTACTTTGGGCACACCACTTGCCACCTCTGGACAACATTTCCTCATCTGTAAAATGGGCGCAATGCCCCCTCCCCTCCCCTAAGAGCATCATGAGGATTAAGCAGGGTGATGCGGTCAAGCACAGGCGATACTGGCTTCCTGACATGGCCATGAAGAGGATAGAACGACCAGCCATCCTGGCTTGCCCAGGACCCAGAACTGGTAGCGCTAAAACTAAGACAGTCTCAGACAAGTCAGGAGGGTGGATCACCCTAGAAGAGAATGATCTGATAAAGGAGATGGCTAAGAGTCGTAGAATTTTCAAGATGGAAGGGTCCTCCCAGTGTCTTCTGGTTTAACAAGTTTACTTCTGTCATATTCTTTCCAATAGCATAAACTCGGTCTATTCATGAGAAAACAATCAAACCCAGATCAGAGAACATCCCATGGGATACCTGTCCAGTGCTCCTCAAGACTGTCAGGGTCCTGAAAAGCAAGGTCAGCCTGAGAAACTGTCCCAGAACAGAGGGGACTGGGCAGGCATGGCAATAAAATGCAGCGTGCGGTCCCGGGTTGGATCCTGGGAGAGGAAATGGGCATTAACAGAGAGACTGGTGAACTCCAAATCAAGTCTGAATTCAGGTCTTCATTTGGTTTTGTTTTGGTTGAGGTCTTCTAGTTAAGTGAATAAGCTCTAACTGAAATGTTTTGTTTTACGGATAGAAACTGACACCAGAGACTGGAAGCGGCAGAAGCTCTGGGATCTCTGTTTCTAACCATTGGCACTATAGTCTGTTGCCTTTTGCTGCTTTCCTGGAGACCTGCTGGTCATCATGGGCTGTGTCTCTAGAAGGAAGAGAGAACAGCACTGGGTTTGGAGTTGGGAAACATGGGTTCCAGGCTTGGCTCAGCCTCTGACTGGAGGAAGGGATGGTAATCCTCCAGGAAGGAAGGTGGTGAAGGCATCTGGGCTTAGCAAGAATGACTGATCCAAGGAAAGGTAACATCAATTGCAAGGACACAACACTCCCAGCAGAGCTCTAAGCCTCCCCAGGTATCTTCAGCTACCCCTGGGGACTGGTAGCAAATACTGAGTTCCTGCTACATCATTCACCTTTGGGACCTCTCTCCCCAAGGCTTGCACCACCCTGTGGGATCCATTCACATTTCTCAACACTGGCTGCCCTGGACCACACTGTCCATCGCCGGAACAGCCCACACTCATGACATCTCCTCAGGTCCCCGGGTTCTGCTCTGGCCTCACTTCCCTACCATCCTCAACCTTGCCACTCCTCCTGTCCTCCTTTGAAGCAGCCAGGGACGGTAGAGCCTGAAGATGGGGGTTCACATCCTGAATCTGCTGCTTTCAAGCTGCATGACTTTGGGTAGGTCATCACGCCTTTCTGCCACCCAATCACCTGAACTTGTGAAATGAAGTTGATGATCCTCACCTCACTCAGCAATCCTGAGAACAGCATGCAGCACCATGTACGGAGATACAGAGGACCCAGTACCTAGTGAGGGCTCCAGCTGGTAGCAGCCAGTGGTCAACATCATGTCTTGATCAATATCATTAGCATACTAATAGGCAGTCAAACTGCCAACGTTTGTATAACTGTTGCTGTTGTTAAGTATTGGTTTTGTATGACTGGCACTATTGCTATTTGGCTCATATACACACCACACACACACACACACACACACACACACACACCAGGCACACTGCACTCAGCCATTCTGGCTAGTGTTGATCTGCCCAAGTCCTCCAGACATCATCTCTGAAGAAGGCAACAGGACTCCTTCTTAGACCCCTCCTCCTCACCGACACTCCACGTGACCCTTGCAGCCCCAAAATGCCCCTCATCTCCCTGTAGGTCTGTGAAAGTTGGAAGTTGGCACCACGGTTCCGCTCATACCTGGGAGGGACAGCCATTCTCTGCAGGTTGCAGCATCCTCCCCACCCTGATTCTCAAGGGGATCCCATGACCCCCACCTGGCTGTGCACTTTCTCCAGCTCCTCCTTGCTGACTGATGTCTTGCCATCCTCCATGGTGCCGAGAAGGAGCTGCACGTCTGACAACAGTGCGTGTGTCCTCCTGAGGTCTCTCCGAAGTCGCTTCTCCACGTCAAAGTCCCGATGGCCAATCTGAAAGCCAAAGGAAGACCCATGAGCTTAGGTGGCAAAGCAGTGGCCAGGGTCTAAGTTTTCCGGAACCAGGCTCCCTGGTTTAAATCCTGCCTTTGCCACTCACACAGTGTGACCTTGGGCAAGACCATTCTCCTCCCCAAGCCTCAGTTTCCTCAACTGAGAAATGAGATTGGCACCGACCACATTGGGCTGCTGTGAAAATTAAATACCTGCCTAGCCTAATGCTTGACACAGAATAAATGTACAAGAAATATGAGTTGCTATCATTGCTGCTATCATAGCTCGTATGGATCCAAAGTCACTCCGTCATCCCACCTTTTGCGCACAAGTCATCAGTATGACCTCACCTCATCTTGTAAGAGCCTCATATGCCAGATGAATCCCTCTGCTGCTGGCCAGGTTCTGCTGACAGAAGTTAGGACAGTCCTGGGTGGGCAGGGACTGGACAGAGCCTCTCGATTTCTGGGGAGTTATTAATGTTATTGATCTGGGTGGTGTTGTATGAGTTTATGAAAATTCATTGAGCTGTACATGTGGGATATGGAGTCCTCTGTATGTGTGTTACACCTCAGTAAATTGTAAATGTGCTCCTTTTGATGATCTAAGTCAATCTTTTCTGTCCTTTGGTCCTGTTTTCCAGTTTAAGGACAAGAAAATGACATCATTTGCTGCAGAGGAATCTTACCCAGAGGTGAGTACATTCCTTCCCCCAGAATCTTGAATTTACCAGGGACAGCTGTTGAGGGAGTCCCAAAGAAGCCACATCCTGGACTGGGCACCAGGACTGTGACCTTAGACTCCTTGACAGCTTTCAGTGGCCAAAAAGTACAGGCTAAGCCAAAGCAGAAGAGGTACAGAATTACACCGGGCCCTACATGAAATTTCAACAGCCGGTCACCTCTCTAGAAACAGCACTGACTTAAAAGACAACGTGTTAACATCCCTGAAAGAAACTAATGACTCCTTTCTCGGACTCTTCAGGAGACCAGAGGATACAATACGGGCCTATCCATCAGATGGGGAGTTTTAAGGAAAACAGGGTGCAGGTCCCTCAACACTGGGATGTGGTTTTTACACACCTGGAAATCTGTGTCTCCACACCAAATGCTAACCATTTCCTGGGATGCTCAGAATGTCCTGGAATATTCTAGAAAAAACACGGGGTTGAGAATGAGCAGATCTAAGCTTTAAACCCTGGCTCACCATTTGCTGATGATGGAACAGTGGCTGAGTCACGCCACATCTCCGAACCTGAGTTTTCTCATCCACAAAAGGAGAGGTTAAAAAAACACCCTGTCCTTCGTGTTGAGATAAGACAAGGATCAGACGTGATAATGGATTCCAAAGTACTTTGTATGCTGTTGAGTGCTTTGCAAATATAAAGGATTGTGAGTATTGTCTGATGACCTAGAATGTATTCCTCCAAATTTTGTATTTCTATTTCTCTACTGCTGGTTTTGAATTCTTTGACAAACAAGTTGGTTCTTAGAATATGGTCTTTATATCTGAAATGTATTGTTTTGGTAGGTTCAAAATGCTGTTCTATTATACACACACACACACACACACACACACACACACACACACAGTCTCACCTGCTGAACTGAGGGCTGGGCATTGTGCCAGGCTCTTTGCAACGTGTTACTGCATTTAACTCCTGTGACAATCTCCTTAAATAGACCTTATTACTATTGCCTTTACAAATGTAGTAATAGCTTACATTTATAGACACTTTCTAAGTGTCATATACTATTCTAAACACTTTATAGCTATTAATGCATTTAGTCATCATGATGAATCGATGAGGTGTATAGTATTATGATTCCCATTTTACAGATAATGAAACTGAAGTTTGCAAAGATGAAGTAATTTGCCTCAGTTCACACAGCTAGTAAGTGGCAGAGTTGGAATATGAATCCAGCTTTTCTGGCTGGAGAGTGGTAATTTTAGTAAAATATACCATTAGGTAGATGTATTTTAGTCTTTAATTCTGAAAAAAATATATCATGGGAGCACAGAAGAGCATTATCCAGCTCAGGCTGGGATGGAATTGGGAAGTAGAAGGTAGCTACTCCTAGTGGGGGGAGGTAGAGGCAGGATGTTTTAGGTAGAAGGCACTTAATGAGTAGAGGCAGAGAGGCGAAAAACAATCTGGGCTATGCATTTCTGGGTGGTTGCCATGAGAGTATAAAACCCTAGAGTGGGTGGGGGGCAGGTTACAAAGTGAAAGAGGTTTTCCAGGACTCTTACATGGAGGAACAACTGATATGAAAGAGCAAATGATCTGCCCAACGTCATACTGCTGCTAAGTAGCTATGCAGAGATCTGAATCCAGGCAGCTCAGCATTAGGATGTAAGTCTCTAACCATTGCACCACAGTGCCTAGTGGAGCTGCTTCATGAACCCAGATTTACTTACTCTAGAACCCAGACTCTTACCGTGATTACGCTTAGGCAGTGGGCTTTGCACATTTCTTATATTTGTGTCTGTTTTTGTTTCGCGCATACCCTAAAGTGCCTTTAATTCTCCTGTGGGGCGAGTTAGCATCAGGGACATTCCCTGATGTTGACACTGACCATGCAGTAGAGATGGCTCAGATTCTACGATCTTCACTGCCTGAAAAGCCCTGAAAATGCTGGCACTTTTCAGAGGAAGCACTGCAAACAAAATTCACAAGAAAATCTCAGACTAGTCATCCTCCCATTTATAATAAATTGCTACAAGAGAGGAGGGCAAAAAATACCACTCATTAGGTTAATGGGAAATAAATGTCATTCTGCAAGTTTCCATTTTGTAGCACAAAGATTCAAACTTTGATAAAGATGGTTAATAATTAACTAATAAATCTACATGATGTTTAGTGTTGTTATGAGTAACTATATTGCAGTCTTAGTTGGTTCACCATTTATCATAAAGGCAAATTATTTGGCGAACTTGTTAAATGTCCATTGTCAAAAGAATCTCCAAGCACTATTACAATATGATCTAGACATGCTGTTAGGGATAATCAAACCACTTTACAGATGGGGAAATTGAGGCTTGGAGAGAGAATGTATGTTGCTAAGGGTTTCACAAATTAATGGCAGAACTGGCTGCCTGAGAACACTATGAAAAAAAGATGGTCCACAAAAATATGGTTCTAGCTAAGTGGACCTTATTGCTTTTAAGCAGAATCATAATAGGTTTTTAAAATGATAGACATTCAAATAATATAGACCTCATTTAGAATCCGCCTAGGGTACTAACTTGCTAGGCAATCCTGGGCAAGTTGCTTTACTTTTCCAAGCCTTACTTCTTTCATTTATATGAAGGAAATACTAATATCTATCCCACAGCATTACTGTGAAAATTAATGTTGGTAAAAAATTATGATTAAGCATATATCTTGAAATTTATGAGTAACAACCAAACGAACAGAAATAAAGTTTGTAGCTTCTGAACCAATAGTTCAAAAGAGAACACAGAAAACATCAATCTATCTAAAAGTAGGAAAGCAGGGAGAGCAATGTAAAGGAACAAGAAACTAAAAAAACACAAGATAATACAAAATAGTTTCAAATATATCAGTCATTATAACATATGTAAATAAATTAAATTTTTATATGAAAAGCTAGACTAAAATATTGCATTGAAATTATCCAGCTGTTTAAAGAAAACACATGAACATGCACACACACACCCCTACAAATCTTTAAAATGAAATAGAAAAAGGTCTTGCAGGTAAACTAACTAAAATAAATCAAGCAAAATAAAATAAGGCAAAACTCATTCATGGAGAAAGACAGACACCAGGTAAGAATCGAAGCAATGATCTTCAAGAAAATAAAGCAATACAAAACTTAGATGCACCTAAATATATAACCATAAATACATAAAGAGAAACTATGACAGAATTGTTAACAAAACTTGGAATAACAACTCTCATGGTAAGGATATAACAGGACTCTCTCAGAAACTGATCAAGAACTCAAAACCAAAGTTAACAGGAGGTAGTTTTTAAAAATACATAATCATGTATTTTAAAACTTTTCTTTATGGCTTATGCTTTTACATTTGTATATAATGTTGAAATAAAAAATTAACAAGCTTGATTCATTTGCCATGTATAGAACCCTATGCCTCATAAACAGTTACATTATTTTCCACTCAATAGTTCATTTTTGTTTCTTTGGTTTTATTTTTGTTTTTGAGACAAGGTCTCACTCTGTCACCCAGGTTGGAGGGCAGTGGCGTGATCTTGGCTCACTACAACCTCTGCCTCCTGGGTTCTAGTGATTCTCATGCCTCAGTCTCCTGAGCAGCTGGGATTACAGGTGCCCACCATAACACCTGGTCAATTTTTATATTTTTAGTAGAGGCAGGGTTTCACCATGTTGGTCAGGCTGGTCTCAAACTCCTGATCTCAAATGATCTGCCCATCTTGGCCTCCCAAAGTGCTGGGATTACAGGTGTGAGCCACTGTGCCCAGTCACACACAATAGTTTATTAAACTCTACCAATAACTAGAGCAACAAAGAGATCTCTACAATTTCAAAGAAAAGATGTTATGATGTTATGCATTCTACCATGTTATCTGTCCAAAATGCCCTTAAATTTTTTTTTTTTTTTTTTTTTTTTTTTTTTTTTTTTTTTTTTTTTTTTGAGACGGAGTCTCACTCTGTCCCCCAGGCTGGAGTGCAGTGGCCGGATCTCAGCTCACTGCAAGCTCTGCCTCCTGGGTTCACGCCATTCTCCTGCCTCAGCCTCCTGAGTAGCTGGGACTACAGGCGCCCGCCACTGCACCCGGCTAATTTTTGTATTTTTTTAGTAGAGACGGGGTTTCACCGTGTTAGCCAGGATGGTCTCGATCTCCTGACCTCGTGATCCGCCCGTCTTGGCCTCCCAAAGTGCTGGGATTACAGGCTTGAGCCACCGTGCCCGGCCCAAAATGCCCTTAAATTAAAAATTAACAATAGAAAGTTATTCTATCCTAAATCATCATCCTAAATGTTAATAAACTTGAAACTTGAGTTCTAGATAGCTTACAGGTTAAAAGAAAAAAGAACAAGATAAGACAAAACACTTAGTAGATGGCACTAAAACAGCAATTCCAGGTAAATGTATTATCTTAAATGTACTTAAAAGAAAACATTTTAAGTGGGAAACAAAATATTGAAGGTGAGTCAAACATTTTAATACTAAAACTGAAGACCAAGAACAAAAATCTAAACCAATGGGGCCGGGCACGGTGGCTCACGCCAGTAAACTCAGCACTTTGGGAGCCAAGGCTTGTGGATCATGAGGTCAGTAGATCGAGACCATCCTGGCTAACATGGTGAAAGCCCGTCTCTACTAAAAACACAAAAGATTAACCGGGCGTGGTAGTGGGAGCCTGTAGTCCCAGCTACTCGGGAGGCTGAGGCAGGAGAATGGCGTGACCCCAGGAGAGGGGCTTGCAGTGAGCTGAGATCGCGCCACTGCACTCCAGCCTGGGCGACAGAGTGAGACTCCATCTCAAAAAACAAAACAAAACAAAAAAAAAACTAATCAACGAAAAAAAGAAGGAAAAAGAAACAAATACACAACAAAGAAGCAATAAAACAAAAGCAGGTTATTTGAAGGGATTACAGATAAAACTCTAACAAGACTAACCATCATTAACCACAAAAAACTCAAAAGTAAACATTATTATGATTAAAAAGAAAATAATCTGATACAGTAGAATTTTTTAAATCACAACAAAATACCATGAACATTTTTTATGTCAACCTATTTGAAAAATTAGATGAAATAATAAATGTCTAGAAACATTTTAGTTACCAAAGTTCACTCAGTAAGGAAAAGAATTATACCTGAATTTGTGAATTTGTGTTCAGTTATGATTACAGCATTTTGGCACAGTAATCAAATAGGGTTACAAGCAAATTGTATTAAATCTGCAAGAACTGCATGATCCAAATTTTACAAAAAATTGTCTCAGAAATAGTTGTGAGTTCATTTTATTAGATTAGTGTAACACTTGGCAAAGTCTAAGAGAAAAAAATTATAAACCAATCTTACTTATGTGCCTGGTTTCAAAAATCCTAAATAAACCCTTAATAAACTGGTAGCAATCCGAAAGAGCCATGTATTGAAAACATATGACACTAAGAAAGGTTTATCTGGGAAATACATCAGGATACATTAAATATCTAAAATATACTACATTAACAGATTGAGACAGGTCATCAGATTATCAACAATTGCAGTAAAAGCACACAATATTCAATAATAAAATGTTTTTTAAGATATTAGAAAATTACAAATACAAGACTGATTTAACCTTATTAAAGTTACAGTCACGTGCCACATTATATTTCCAGCAGTGAGGGACTGTATATACAATGGTGGTCCCATAAACTTATAATACCATACTTTTGCTGTACCTTTTCTATGTTGAGATATGTTTAGGTACACAAATACTTACCACTGTGTCACAATTGCCTACCAAACTCAGTACAGTAACATGCTGTACAGGTTTATAGCCCAGGAGCAACGGACTATATCAGATAGCCTAGGTGTATAGAAGGCTATCCCATTTAGGTTTGTGTGAATGCACTCTAGGATGTTCCCACAATGATGAAATTGTCTAATGATGCATCTCTCAGAAAGTATCCCTGTCACTAAGCAATGCATCACTGTAATTACCAAATACACTGCAAATATGTATATCACAAAACTTTAGAAGCACTCCTATTAAGGTCAGGAACAAGAAAAGGATGTCAAACATCTTTCTCTACCATTCATTCTTATACTGGAGGTCCAAGCAAATGAAATAAGGTAAGAAAAAGAAACAAGACATAGAAAGTATAACTATTTTTTAAATTTGTTGAGATCTTTGTTGTCCCAATGGGACTACAAGTGCCTGTAGTCCCAGCTGCTCGGGAGGCTGAGGCAGGAGAATGGTGTGAACCCGGGAGGTGGAGCTTGCAGTGAGCTAAGATCGCTGTCACCCCAGCCTGGGTGACAGAGTGAGACTCCGTCTCAAAAAAAAAAAGTCAAAAGCAATACTTTAGAACTTCTAAGACACATGATGACAGTTTTATGAACTCAGTTAAAGAAGACTATCTTGAAGATGGCCGAATAGGAATAGTTCCAGCCTCCAGCTCACAGCATGAGTGACACAGAAGACGGGTGATTTCTGCATTTTCAACTGAGGTGCAGACCGACACCTCACACCTCACACTGCTGGGTATACCCCTGAGATGAAGCTTCCAGAGCAAGAATCAGACAGCAACACTCGCTGTTCAGCAATATTCTATCTTCTGCAGCCTCCGCTGCTGATACCCAGGCAAACAGGGTCTGGAGTGGACCTTAAGCAAACTCCAACAGACCTGCAGCTGAGGGTCCTGACTGGTAGAAGGAAAATTAACAAACAGAAAGGACACCCACACCAAAACCCCATCAGTACATCACCATCATCAAAGACCAAAGGCAGATAAAACCACAAAGATGGGGAAAAAGCAGTGCAGAAAAGCTGGAAATTCAAAAAATCAGAGTGCATCTCCCCCTCCAAAGGAACGCAGCTCATCGCCAGCAATGGAACAAAGCTGGATGGAGAATGACTTTGACGAGTTGAGAGAAGGTTTCAGTCGGTCAAACTTCTCAGAGCTAAAAGAGGAACTACGGAACCAGCACAAAGAAACTAAAAACCTTGAAAAAAGAATGGATGAATGGATAACTAGAATAATCAACGCAGAGAAGACCTTAAAAGAACTGATAGAGATGAAAACCATAACACGAGAACTACATGACAAATGTACAAGCTTCAGTAACCGACTCAATCAACTGGAAGAAAGAGTATCAGTGATTGAAGATCAAATGAATGAAATGAAGTGAGAAGAAAAGTGTAGAGAAAAAAAGAGTAAAAAGAAATGAACAAAGCCTCCAAAAAATATAGGATTATGTGAAAAGACCAAATCTACGTCTGATTGGTGTGCCTGAAAGTGAGGGGGAAAATGGAACCAAGTTGGAAAACACTCTGCAGGATATCACCCAGGAGAACTTCCCCAACCTAGTAAGGCAGGTCAACATTCAAATTCAGGAAATACAGGGAACGCCACAAAGATACTCCTCAAGAAGAGCAACTCCAAGACACATAATTGTCAGATTCACCAAAGTTGAAATGAAGGAAAAAATGTTAAGGGCAGCCAGAGAGAAAGGTCAGGTTACCCACAAAGGGAAGCCCATCACACTAACAGCAGATTTCTCAGCAGAAACTCTACAAGCCAGAAGAGAGTGGGGGCCAA
Organism: Chlorocebus sabaeus; assembly: GCF_047675955.1. Taxonomy (NCBI): domain Eukaryota; kingdom Metazoa; phylum Chordata; class Mammalia; order Primates; family Cercopithecidae; genus Chlorocebus; species Chlorocebus sabaeus. The sequence goes on from NC_132922.1 coordinate 24,946,295, forward strand.
TATTCAACATTCTTTTTTTTTTTTTTTTTTTTTGAGACAGAGTCTCGCTCTGTCGCTCAGGCTGGAGTGCAGTCCCCTGATCTCAGCTCACTGCAAGCTCCACCTCCCGGGTTTACACCATTCTCCTGCCTCAGCCTCCCGAGTAGCTGGGACTACAGGCTCCCGCCACCTTGCCCGGCTAGTTTTTTTGTATTTTTTAGTAGAGACGGGGTTTCACCGGGTTAGCCAGGATGGTCTCGATCTCCTGACCTCGTGATCCGCCCATCTTGGCCTCCCAAAGTGCTGGGATTACAGGCTTGAGCCACCGCGCCCAGCCGGATCAACATTCTTAAAGAAAAGAATTTTCAACCCAGAATTTCATATCCAGCCAAACTAAGTTTCATAAGTGAAGGAGAAATAAAATCCTTTACAGACAAGCAAATGCTTAGAGATTTTGTCACCACTAGGCCTGCCCTACAAGAGATCCTGAAGGAAGCACTAAACATGGAAAGGAACAACCAGTACCAGCCATCACAAAACATGCCAAAATGTAAAGTCCATTGATGCTAGGAAGAAACTGCATCAACTAACGAGCAAAATAACCAGCTAATATCATAATGACAGGATCAAGTTCACACATAACAATATTAATCTTAAATGCAAAAAGACTAAATGGTCCAATTAAAAGACACAGACTGGCAAATTGGATAAAGAGTCAAGACCCATCAGTTTGCTGTATTCAGGAGACCCATCTCACATGCAGAGACACACATAGGCTCAAAATAAAGGGATGGAGGAAGATCTGCCAAGCAACTGGAAAACAAAAAAAAAGCAGGGGTTGCAATCCTAGTCTCTGATAAAACAGACCTTAAACCAACAAAGATCAAAAGAGACAAAGAAGGTCATTACATAATGGTAAAGGGATCAATTCATCAGGAAGAGCTAACTATTCTAAATATATATGCACCCAATACAGGAGCACCCAGATTCATAAAGCAAGTCCTTAGAGACTTACAAAGAGACTTAGACTCCCATACAATAATAATGGGAGACTTTAACACCCCACTGTCAACATTAGACCGATCACTGAGACAGAAAGTCAACAAGGATATCCAGGAATTGAACTCAACTCTGCAGCAAGCAGACCTAATAGACATCTACAGAACTCTCCACCCCAAATCAACAGAATATACATTCTTCTCAGCACCACATCTCACTTATTCCAAAATTGACCACATAGTTGGAAGTAAAGCACTCCTCAGCAAATATAAAAGAACAGAAATTATAACAAACTGTCTCTCAGACCTCAGTGCAATCAAACTAGAACTCAGCACTAAGAAACTCAATCAAAACCACTCAACTACATGGAAACTGAACAACCTGCTCCTGAATGACTACTGGGTACATAACGAAATGAAGGCAGAAATAAAGATGTTCTTTGAAACCAATGAGAACAAAGATACAACATACCAGAATCTCTGGGACACATTTAAAGCAGTGTGTAGAGGGAAATTTATAGCACTAAATGCCCACAAGAGAAAGCAGGAAAGATCTAAAATTGACACCCTAACATCACAATTAAAAGAACTAGAGAAGCAAGAGCAAACACATTCAAAAGCTAGCAGAAGGCAAGAAATAACTAAGATCAGAGCAGAACTGAAGCAGATAGAGACACAAAAAACACTCCAAAAATCAGACGTGGTTTTTTGAAAAGATCAACAAAATTGATAGACTGATAGCAAGACTAACAAAGAAGAAAAGAGAAGAATCAAATAGATGCAATAAAAAATGATAAAGGGGATATCACCACCAACCTCACAGAAATACAAACTACCATCAGAGAATACTATAAACACCTCTACACAAATAAACTAGAAAACCGAGAAGAAATGGATAATTTCCTGCACACTTACACTCTCCCAAGACTAAACCAGGAAGAAATTGAATCCCTGAATAGACCAATAGCAGGCTCTGAAATTGAGGCAATAATTAATAGCCTACCAACCAAAAAAAGTCCAGGACCAGACGGATTCACAGCCGAATTCTACCAGAGGTACAAGGAGGAGCTGGTACCATTCCTTCTGAAACTATTCTAATCAGTAGAAAAAGAGAGAATCCTCCCTAACTCATTTTATGAGGCCAACACCATCCTGATACCAAAGCCTGGCAGAGACACAACAAAAAAAGAGAATTTTAGACCAATATCCCTGATGAACATCGATGCAAAAATCCTCAATAAAATACTGGCAAGCCAAATCCAGCAGCACATCAAAAAGCTTATCCACCATGATCAAGTGGGCTTCATCCCTGGGATGCAAGGCTGGTTCAACATATGCAAATCAACAAACGTAATCCAGCATATAAACAGAACCAAAGACAAAAACCACATGATTATCTCAAGAGATGCAGAAAAGGCCTTTGACAAAATTCAACGGCCCTTCATGCTAAAAACTCTCAAGAAATTCAGTATTGATGGAACATATCTCAAAATAATAAAAGCTATTTATGACAAACCCACAGCCAATGTCATACTGAATGGGCAAAAACTGGAAGCATTCCCTTTGAAAACTGGCACAAGACAGGGATGCCCTCTCTCACCACTCCTATTCAACATAGTGTTGGAAGTTCTGGCTAGGGCAATCAGGCAAGAGAAAGAAATAAAGGGTATTCAGTTAGGAAAAGAAGAAGTCAAATTGTTCTTGTTTACAGATGACATGATTGTATATTTAGAAAACCCCATCGTCTCAGCCCAAAATCTCCTTAAGCTGATAAGCAACTTCAGCAAAGTCTCAGGATACAAAATCAATGTGCAGAAATCACAAGCATTCTTATACACCAGTAACAGACAAACAGAGAGCCAGATCATGAATGAACTCCCATTCACAAAGCTTCAAAGACAATAAAATACCTAGGAATCCAACTTACAAGGGATGTGAAGGACCTCTTCAAGGAGAACTACAAACCACTGCTCAGTGAAATAAAAGAGGACACAAACAAATGGAAGAACATACCATGCTCACGGATAGGAAGAATCAATATTGTGAAAATGGTCATACTGCCCAAGGTAATTTATAGATTCAATGCCATCCCCATTAAGCTACCAATGACTTCCTTCACATAATTGGAGAAAACTGCTTTCAAGTTCATATGGAACCAAAAAAGACCCTGTATTGCCAAGACAATCCTAAGTCAAAAGAACAAAACTGGAGGCATCACACTACCTGACTTCAAACTATACTACAAGGCTACAGTAACCAAAACAGCATGGTACTGGTACCAAAACAGAGATATAGACCAATGGAACAGAACAGAGCCCTCAGAAACAATACCACACAACTACAGCCATCTGATCTTTGACAAACCTGACAAAAACAAGAAATGGGGAAAGGATTCCCTATTTAATAAATGATGCTGGGAAAATTGGCTAGCCATAAGTAGAAAGCTGAAACTGGATCCTTTCCTTACTCCTTATACGAAAATTAATTCAAGATGGATTAGAGACTTAAATGTTAGACCTAAAACCATAAAAACCCTAAAAAAAAACCTAGGGAATACCATTCAGGACATAGGCATGGGCAAGGACTTCATGTCTAAAACACCAAAAGCAACAGCAACAAAAGCCAAAATTGACAAATGGGATCTAATTAAACCAAAGAGCTTCTGCACAGCAAAAGAAACTACCATCAGAGTGAACAGGCAACCTACAGAATGGGAGAAAATTTTTGCAATCTACTCATCTGACAAAGGGCTAATATCCAGAACCTACAAAGAACTCAAACAAATTTACAAGAAAAAAACAACCCCATCAAAAAGTGGGCAAAGGATATGAACAGACACTTCTCAAAAGGAGACATTCATACAGCCAATAGACACATGAAAAAAAATGCTCATCATCACTCGCCATCAGAGAAATGCAAATCAAAACCACAATGAGATACCATCTCACACCAGTTAGAATGGCAATCATTAAAAAATCAGGAAACAACAGGTGCTAGAGAGGATGTGGAGAAATAGGAACACTTTTACACTGTTGGTGGGACTGTAAACTACTTCAACCATTGTGGAAGACAGTGTGGCGATTCCTCAAGATCTAGAACTAGAAATACCATTTGACCCAGCCATCCCATTACTGGGTATATACCCAAAGGATTATAAATCATGCTGCTATAAAGACACATGCACACGTTATGTTTATTGCAGCACTATTCACAATAGCAAAGACTTGGAATCAACCCAGATGTCCATCAGTGACAGACTGGATCAAGAAAATGGGGCACATATACACCATGGAATACTATGCAGCCATAAAAAAGGATGAGTTCATGTCTTTTGTAGGGACATGGATGCAGCTGGAAACCATCATTCTCAGCAAACTATCACAAGAACAGAAAACCAAACACCACATGTTCTCACTTATAGGTAGGAATTGAACAATGAGATCACTTGGACACAGGAAGGGGAACATCACACACCGGGACCTATTGTGGGAGGGGGGAGGGGAGAGGGATAGCCTTAGAAGATATACCTAATATAAATGACAAGTTAATGGGTGCAGCACACCAACATGGCACATGTATACAAATGTAACAAACCTGCACATTGTGCACATGTACCCTACAACTTAAAGAATAATAATAATAAAAAAAGAAGAGTATCTTAAGATGTAAAACGACAAACAATAAAACATGGTTAACATGACTATATTAAAAATATTTTTTATTAAGCTAAGGACATTATAAACAAAGTGAAACAATTATGCATAGTGTAGGAGATATTTGTAAAATACATAACCAAAAATGGATTCGCATCTTGTAGAAAGGTCATGAACGATCAATAGAGAAAAATGAGACAAAATTCTATGAATAGGCAATTCACATAAGAAAAGGCCACAACCAACATGTGAAAAATGCACAGCATCCCTAGCAATGAGGGCCGTGCAATACCATTTAGCACCCGATGCCTGGAAAAAATGTTTAAAAATGTCTGACAGTGCCGCACGTTGGTGGGGACGTGAAGAAGTAAAATCTCAAGACATGTCTAGTGACGGTGGAAACTGCTGCCATCACTTTGGGGAACAATCTGAGCGATATTTAATAATTCCCAAATTGTACATTCCCAGGAGCCAGCAATCCCTCTTTCAGCTACATACCCTGGAGAGACCCTCGCCCGTGTGCACAGTGAGACAGATATGAGACTATGCATTGCAGTTTTGGGTTTTAGGGTGAAAGTAACTAACCACCCACCAATAGAAGAAGGAGATTTTAAAAAATGAATGCTGTGTAGAAGTTAAATGAATTAATTAGAGCTGCATGTATCATTATGGACTAATCTCAAAAACATAATATAGAGGGGGACAAAGTAAAGTGCAGAACCATATTGCTGCCTGTGGCTGAAGTTGAAATATACATTCAGGGGAATTATACACTTCAAACCCCAGGGAATGGTTTCATCTGGGGAGGGAGGAAAGAAAGAGGAAAGCAGAGCCAGGAGTGAGATTAGGAAGGCACGTAAAGAGGCCACCAACCGTTCTTAAAATGTTTTGTTTCCTTAAAAACATCTGAATAAGAAGTGGCAAAATGTTAATTTATGTGAACCCTGACTGCTTGGTTCATAAACACCAATTACATTATTTGTTCTGCTTTTCCATGGGTTTGGCAAAGGTCATAACAAAAACACTTAAAATCATCAAGTGTGCTAATTTATTAAAAGGATCCAGTTTGGTGACTAACACAAAGCTGGCTTTTTATTCATCTAAACTTACCTTCTCTTTACATGTAAAATTTATTTTTGCAGTATGTATAAAAACCTGGCTTTATTAGATTATCTATTCTGTTTTCTCAAACTGTGCTGAATAGAATGCAGCCTTCCCCCAGTGATTCCCTACTGTCATTCTAGAATCTGGTACTGGGCTGTGCTCTTGCCCTGATGCTGAAGGAAAGTCACCCACCTCAGTGACTCTGAATTCAATGGTCCCAATTTCTTGGCTGGAAAATTAGAAAACCCAGAGACGAAGGAAGATTATATCGACTCCCTCAGTTTCCAACTCTTACTCTTGCTGCTGTGATGTCCCTGCTGTGGAAATCACTCACTAAATCAATTTGTTTTTCAATACATAATAAGCATTTATTTTATCCAAGGCATGGCTGCCCAAGATGATCATCTGAAGTGGACCCACGTTGTTTTGTGAATAAAGTTAGTGAATCTAGGGAAGGATATTGATAACAAGACCATTACTAATTAATAGACATGGGGCCCATGTTAAGCAAATACATTAAAATACACTCCTTTGATACTTTAAAAGAAATCATAGAAGCCACAGGTATTTCTCTCCAGTGCTGGGATTTCATGTAGCAGCAGCACAGGAAGGGAATAGAGTATCTGGGAGGTGGAAGAGCCATTCCTTGCAACTCTGAAACCGGAAGCTGGCTCTGAGCTCTGCTGGCTACATTAGTACAGCAACAGTTCTCAGTAGTGAGGGAAGTTGATTTCTTTTCCCCAAAGGACACTGGGCAATGTCTAGACATTTTTGGTGGTCACAGCTGAGGTGTGTGCTACCGCAATGTGGTGGACAGAGGTCAGGGATACTGCACAATATCCTGCAAGGCACAGGACAGCCCTCTACCTCAAGGAATGATCCAGCTCCAAATGTTCATAGTGGTGCAGTTGAGGACCCTGGTGTACACTGACGGGCGGTTGAGAACCCTGGTGTACAGTGATAGCCACAACCCCACAAGGCTCCGCTCTCCAGAAGCTCGGAGTGGTTAACTAGCTCACTCAAAGCCGCGTAGACAGAAGTGGTCCCTCTGAGGCTTAAAGCTACATTTGCCTGGCTCTGAGTCTGACTGCTTCTAGCAAATGTCATGTTCTCAGGAGGGCAGTCATGTGTGTAGTGGCCATTCACACACATCCCCTTAAAGGAAGGACTGTCTACACTGTGATCCCAACAGCTGCTGAAGGCAAAGACAGCCTCCTCCATCGCTCCTGGCTGGACCCACTCTGTTTATTCCCCATGGGTTCTTACAAAAACCCTGCTGTTTGCAGGCACCTGAAGTTCTCTTTGAAGAGCCAGTGAATATGGTGGGAACAGAGCTGACGGAGGAGAGGGTATCCCTCAAGCTGTTCTCCCCATGAGTCCATCTCTCGAATAGGTCCGAGACACTTCTGAATGTCTGCCGATGTCTCCCCCTTACCTGGTCACAGAGGGTTCCGATCAAGCCTTCCAAATCTTGCTTCTCATGGAGGACCATCTGCTTCTCTTCATATTCTTGCTCCAGCTGCATTTCCAGCTGACGGAGCTGTGGATACACAGAGCGGAAGCATACACAGGGTAAATGAACTCCATCCAGACAAACCCCACAAGGCAAGGACCCTCAGGAGGAGGAAAAACGTAGAGCTTGTGGCTTTGTTCCATGAGCCTGCCCTAGTGATTGGCAGGTGGTGTCTCTGTGGGAGAACTTAAGAGCCTAAAAGCTTGGGAGCTGGACAACAGAAGGGAGGGCTGGTCAATGATGGGGAACCTCTCGCCATTGACTCTGAAACCCTCTCCCCCAGGTCCCCAATAGAACAGATGCCTCCCTCCTGTAGCCATGGCCACTGTTGAATATTTGCAAGTCTTTGCACTCTGATTTTTAAAGGCTCTGCACAATATTACGACCAACATATCAAAAATGCATCCCCCTCCTTTATTAAATACACAATGATGCAATAAAAGAAGTTGCATTTGAGATTTTTTGGTGTTATAAACTATATATGGCCCTCTCCAAAATTCATATGGTGAAACCCTAACCCTCAGTGCAGTGGTATCTGGAGGTGGGGCCTTAAGGAGGTAATTAGGTTTAGATGAAGCCATGAAGGCGGAATTTTCACAGTGGGGTGAGTGCCTGAAGAGACACCAGGAAGCTGTCTTCCTCTCTCTCTTTCTCCATCATGTGAGTCTACAAACAGGAGGTGGTGGTCTGCAAGCCAGGAAGAGAGCCCTCGCCAGACACTGAACCTGCCAGCACCTTGATCTCAGATTTGCCAGCCTCCAGAACTGTGATAAATAAATGTTTTCATTTAAGCCACCTAGACAATGGTATTTTGCTACAGCAGCCTGAACTAAGACATCTGACTATAAGCAACTCATTTAATTTGCAACTGGCTCTGATTTCTCAGCAATTACCCAGCAAACACAGACATTTCCCACTAAAGCAAATACCCCACTGTGGCTGCGCTTTGCAGACCACCCCCACCAGCCTCTGTTGTGTACCTTATCTCATCCCCTCCATCCTCCATTTCCACCTCATACCATCAGAGATCCTATTTCACGGGTGGGCAAACTAAGTCCCAGGGAAAATCCAAAGTGCATACTCTGAAATTAGTTGCTGTTTAGAGGAGTTAGTGTCCCGTCTCCTGACCCCAGCTCTTTCTGCCACCCCAGACAGCCCCAGCATTCCCACCCAGGTCACTAACTATTGATTTCCTGCCAACGTGAGAGATAGACTGAACAGAGCAGTCACCAGAATGAGAAGTCAATATCAGTGTTTGTCATAAGGAGAAAAACACCTTTCTCTTACTTCACTCTCTCCTTTTATAAATCTATCCAGAGAAAAGCCTCCGGAGAGTCTGGGTCACATCTCCAACTCATTGGAGCCCTGGCTGAGGGCACACACCATACTTTGAGGCATTCTTAGAATAAACCATAAATGTATGCAACCTTCACCTGAAGAAACACGGGCAGGGACTGAGAGCTTCCATCTCCTGACCCATGGAGGGGGGGAAAAAGTACTGATTGATGGTCACTTCTATAGAAAGCAAGTTCGTTTCAAAAATTTCGTTTAGGAGTGAGAGAAATACAAGGCACTCTATACCTGTTTTAGAATAAAGACTGGAAAAGCTAAAATCATCTTGAAAAATACACAAAGCAACAAAAACTATACATCAAGCAAGGCAGAGTTGAGTGTACTCTGTATACAGGTATGATTCAGGGGATGAGAAGGGAGGGAAGGTCATTATAAAGTATCTACTCCATAATGTGAGAACCTGTTAAACGAGGCTTAACCCGAAGCTTTCCAGCAGTTCCATTTTGTAGATCCTACATTCACATCCGTCAATACAGCTCTAAGAATGTTTATCTCGGCACTGGTTATAAGGGCAGAAAACTGGAAACAACCTAAATGTCCAATGATAGGGGATTTATTGTATAAGTTAGAGGACATGCTTTGGGTGAAAAACTGTTAAGCCATTAAACATTTAAGTTAGATCTGTATTTACAGACATGAAAAGAGACCATGAAAACTGCGGAGACAACAGGCTTCAGAACCGCATAACCTCATTTAGTGAAAATGGTTATCTCCGCAAATCTGCATGTGTGTATACAGAGTGAAAGAGAGCTATAAAAGAACACTTAAAATAGTAATAATGATGGCTTCTAGGTGATAACATGTCAAGGGGTTATTCCTTTTTTGCACACTGTTTGGAATGGCTACAAAGACCTTGGATAAAATGTTAAGAAATGGTTTGACTTGTAAGGAAAATAGCAAGAAAGAATTGATTCTATTACGGAAATTTAGAAGTCCTTGGCATCAGTCACATGGCGTTACGGGGACTCAGTAGAAATCTCTGAGCCATTATGCTGGATGGTTCCAGAGGCTTCTGGAAGTTCCAAGATCCTATTTAAGATAGGCATTTCCACTCCTACACCCTTGAAGATACCTTGAAGCTAAGGTCTCAGGTGGTTGCAGAAAGAGCTTGTCCCCAGATCCCAGACCCTGTCCTCCTCCTCACTCTAAGGAAAAGGGCATCCATACCAGACCTTCCAGGACCCAACGGTACAGCTGTGTTCACTGCTCACATACCCGCTTCTGGCAGGACTGACGGACATCCTCCAGTTCCTCCTCCTGGTCCTCACGGTCCTTCTGGTGCATCTGCTTCATCCGCTCGATCTCCAGCTCAAACCGCTGGCGGAGCTGGGGGGACAGCAAGGACAGCACGTGAGGGTGACCCACTCTAACTTTCCAAGCCCTCCATGTCATCCTTGGCATTCCAATTGCATTTTTCATTGTTGGAATACATAAATGAGAGTCAAGTTATTTCCCTAGGCATCCTGGGAGGTCACAAATGGTGGGTAAATAGATTAAATATTGCCTTTATCCATTCTTGTGCTTATAACAGACATCACACATCAATCACATTTTCCCACTGAGTTTAGATGCAGCCTCAGAATCCTTCTCAACACTCTTTCTTTTTTATTTTTTTATTTATTTATTTTTTTGAGATGGAGTCTGGCTCTGTCGCCCAGGCTGGAGTGCAGTGGCCGGATCTCAGCTCACTGCAAGCTCCGCCTCCTGGGTTTACGCCATTCTCCTGCCTCAGCCTCCCAAGTAGCTGGGACTACAGGCGCCCGCCACTTCACCCGGCTAGTTTTTTTGTATTTTTTAGTAGAGACGGGGTTTCACCGTGTTCGCCAGGATGGTCTCGATCTCCTGACCTCGTGATCCGCCCGTCTCGGCCTCCCAAAGTGCTGGGATTACAGGCTTGAGCCACCACGCCCGGCTCTTTTTTATTTTTGAGATGGAGTTTCCCTCTTGTTGCCCAGGTTGGAGTGCAATGGTGCAATCTCGGCTCACCACAACCTCCGCCTCCTGGGTTCAAGCGATTCTCTTGCCTCAGCCTCCCAAGTAGCTGGGATTATAGGCATGTGCCACCATGCCTGGCTAATTTTTGTATTTTAGTAGAAACGGGGTTTCCCCATGTTGATCAAGCTGGTCTCAAACTCCTGACCTCAGGTGATCCACCTGCCTTGGCCTCCCAAAGTGCTAGTATTACAAGCGTGAGTCACTGTGCCTGGCCCCCTTCTCAACACTCTTAAGATGAAACATATTTCTCATTCCTGGAGCAGGCATCAGTGATGGTTTTCTGGGTGGGTGGATAGGTAGATGAATGGTAGGACAAAAGTTTATGAAGACATGAAAGCCTGGAAAAGAAGATGACTTGCCCAAAATGTTATCTTAGACAATTCACTTTACCTCGGGGTTAGTCCCCTTTCTCTGTAGAAAACAACTGTCTTAGAATGCTACTATGAGAATTAAATGAGATGATATAAAGCACCTAGCACAGTATCTGATACATAAATACTATTTTCTCTTTCCCTATTATTTCAAAAACAGAAAAGACTATCCCCTCCCTCCCCAGCAACCTGACATAATTAAGAGGTGTGATCCCATGAATGAGCTGGGTCTTTACACAAGAACCTCCAAAACACATGCAGCAGGCATAGATCTGTGCACAATGCTGGAACTGTGTGAAGTCATATAAAGGATTCTAGAGTGGAAGGCAAAAGAGTCATGAGTTCTAGGTCTAGTTCAAGACTTATATTTTCCTGATCTGCATGATTGACAGACTGGCCCAAGTCCTGGCTTCTCAAATTTTGTGGCACAATAGAATTACAAACGCATTTTTAAAACATACAAATTGCAGAGCTTCACCCTAGACCTACTGGAGTAGAATCCCCAGGGTACAGGGCCCAAGAAAGCTTTGAAGCTTTCCTTTATCTATCTATACTCTTTAATGCTATTGGACCTGGAAAAAGCATTTGGAACTCAATAGTGTAGATGGGTGATACGGTTTTGCTCTGCGTCCCCACCCAAATCTCATTTTGAATTGTAATTCCCATAATCCCCACATGTCAAGGGAAAGACCTGGTGGGAGGTGATTGGATCACAGGGGGTGGTTTCCCCTGTGCTTTTCTCACGATAGTGAATGAGTTTTCACATGATGTGATGGTTTTATAAGGGTTTGACTGTTCCCGATTCACACGCCCTCTCTTGCCGGCCACCATGTAAGACTTGCCTGTTTCCCCTTCCACCTAGACTGTAAATTTCCTGAGGCCTCCCCAGCCATGTGGAACTGTGAGTTAATTAAACCTCTTTTTTGCATAAATTGCCCAGTCTCAGGCAGTTCTTTACAGCAGTGTGAAAACAGACTAATACAATGGGTTACCTTGTAGAAATTATAACTTTCTGATCATTTACTCTACTGTCCCAGCACCTCTCACCATGCTTTTGGAACTTCACAAGTGCTGTCCCCAACATGGAAATTAAGTTCAGAAAAAACAATCTGGGTCTTTTAAAACGTCGATAATATTCCCTGCTATGCCGTGGTGAGGAGCAAAAAGGATAGTGTACGTGAGAGGCCCTGTTACAGTTGCTGGCATGAAGTAGGCTCACTTTAAATGTCAACTTCATGCCTTTTTTTCCTTTAAAATGACAGGGGTTATGGGAAGATAATCCAAAACCAAGGAGCCTGAGCAAGTAACTATAATATTTCTTTTTCATTTTTTCTAGCCTCTTGGATATTCTTGACATCTGCAATACCATTTATGTCAAACTTATACGAGTTAACATAAAATTCCCTGGAAAAAGTATTGTATTATAATCAATAAATATCTACTAGACGTCTACAAGGGCACAATGCAGCCTGGGGTTATGGGTGAAGCTGAAGACGGATAAAAGTGTTGAGTCAGCCTCACCTCCTGGGGGAACTGAGCATGGAAATTCAGGAAGTTGCATTAAGTTTTGGGTCCCTGAGGTCAGGGTAATATATTTTTTGCTTCCAAGCATCAAGTGGTTCCCCAGTGGTATCTTAAAGAGTTAACACAGTTTTTCAAGAGGGCTTGTTTTATTCTTGGCTCTGGGAAGATCCTGTTCATGTAAGGAACACAAGGAACACTGGATTGCTACATGGCACTGCACCGTCATCCATGCCCTTTAAAGACCTACACAGATATTCCACCTTCTTCACAAACCTTCACTGATTCATAGCTGTGGTTGGCAGGAAGCTAGGGGAGAGATAAGGCTCCATATTTGATTGTACAGACAAGGAGACTGATGTCTGGAGGAAACAGGGGTTGCCTAAGGTCATATAGGCAACAAGCTGCCTCAAAGACCCCGTATTACAGCTCCTTGAATATCCTACGAGTATCCTGTCTCCAGGCTTTTGCACAGGCTAGTCCTCTGCCCGGAACTCTCTCATTCAGCCAATTCTCATTCATCCTCCAGCTTCCCGCTTCAGTAAACATCACTTCCTCCAGGAAGTTTTTCCTGATCTCTCCCCCAACTCTGCTGTCATGGCCAGATCTTCAAGTTTAACATTCCTCTAACACTAAGCATGACTATAAACTTTGGGAGGGCAGAGATTGTGTCTGTCTTATTTGCAATTGCACCCTTAGCATCCACAGAGTGCATGATGCAGAGGAAGTACTTAATAAATACAGGCTGACTGAGTAAAGGACTTGTCTTCCTTATAGCTCCTTAGTGAGCATCCAAGACTTTCTGGATCTTGTTCCCCCATACCCACCACCCACATGTCTTGATACTCACCAGGCTCCACCTTGATGGAGTAGTGGTCAGCAAGAAGCAAGAGCTGACCCCTGGCTCCCCCAACCCCTGTCCCACCCATCCCCACTTCAGTTCAACAGAACTGCTCAGAGTTCATCTGCCTTACACATTCATGACACCCAATCACATTTTCTCGCATAAGGGTGGCCCCAGCATTTTTTTAAAAAAACACTTTAAAGTAATTGCCTTTTACAAAATCCCACAAGAGAAATTCGTTTAGAGCCAAGCATCAGAAAAAGCGTTACTTCCCCCAGAAACATTGTTTGTTTGTTTGTTTATCTCAGGCATGTAACTCACATTTCCTGTTTCTCTCTGACCACCAGGAATTGTAGAGCTAAAACTGTTACATGTGTAAGACCATGTGTTTTGTTTTATCTGCATATTAATTCGCTGCCCCCACTGCCCCCCTTAGTGTCAATTTTAATTTGTACTTCTCTGGTTTGGATTGTTTTATTTATAATTTTTGTATTCTATTATACATATACCTTGTAAGCTGCCTCAAATTATTTATAGAATGAGGTAAATAAATAAGCATATAAATAAGCAAGCAGACAAATAAAATATTCATCTGGTACTTTGCAGAGGGTGTTGGTACAAGAGTATTTTATATTTTTGTCTTATTCCCTTTGTTATTTGATTATTTTATTTTTCCCAAAGAGTAACACTTCAATCTGCCTTGAAGTTGTGCACAATGCCTGGCACATAGTAGACATTCAAGGCCATGTGGGGTCAGATGGCATAGGTTCCAAATCCCATCCTTGACACTTTCTCCATGTCTCTGAGTCTCAACTTCCACATCTAAAGTGGGGATAATACTAAGATCTCCCTACATAAAGTTCTTGGGGAGATTCATGAGATGTGTGGGGAGAGCTTAGGGCTGAGGTTAGTACACAGACAGTACTCAATGAAGGTTAGATATTTGGTCAACAGCTATTTATTGAGCATCAACTATGTACCTGGCCTCATTCTAGGCTCTAGGATTACAGTAAGAAGCCAGAGAAACAGAAAAACAATTTGACTTCAGGAAGCTTATATCCTAATGAGAGAGAAAGGCATAAAGCAAACTTTTAAAACATACTATCTAATATGATGGCAGGTACCACAAAGGAAAGCAACCCAGCTAAGGAGATGGGAAATGAATGCAACATAGTGGGAGCGATTTGCAAGGTGATTAAGGCAGGCTTCTCTGAGGAGGTGACACTGAACCTTGCAGAAGAAAACTGGATCAGGAAGGATCTGAATGTCAGACTTAGGAGCTTAAAAGTTCCCTGGGATAAAAGGGAACCACTGAAGGATGAGGAGCAGTCAAGTGAGGCACCCATGTCATATTTTAATAACATCATTCTGCATTGGAGACACGGGACAGGGTGTTGCCCTGGGAAGGGCTTTCCTACCTGCTCCAGCTGCTTGATGGTGTTTTCCTGCTGGCTCTGGACTTTCTGTTGCTCAACGGCACTGGATTCCAACTTCCAGAGCCTCTCCTTCAAGCCAGCAACGCAATTTTCCCCCAGAGAGGGTGACCCCAGCAGCTCCCGTTTATGGTCCTGTAGCATCTCCACCTCCTGCTTCAGCTGCGAGGCTTCCTGCTCCTTTTGCTACAGAGACAAAGAGGACAGAGGTCCGGAGTTGCATGAGTATGTCTCCCTCCTGCCCCAGAGATACCTCTACAGTCAACTGGGGCTGGAGTGGCGCTTTCCACTTTCCAGTGCCTGCCGTCTCCACCTGGACTGCACGGCCCCTCACAGCGCCCCCTGTGGGACACCAGCAAGGGCTGCTCTCAGTACTGCTCACACAGGCATGGAGATGGGGATGGGAGGTGGGATTGGAGTAGATTGTCCCTAGAGTTCAATCTCAGAGCACCTACAAGATGGGTTGACCCCATTTGTAAGGGAAGTGGAGGCACATAGCTAAAGCTTCCCTGTGTGCCTTCTGAGGCTGGGATTGAGATGTTGGAGCAGGGAGGCAAAGTGCTCAGAAATGACTCTTCCAGGTTAGAAAGTCAGCTCCAGGATCAAATAACTTTTGGCTAGATCATGAAGGAGCTGAATGCCAGGCCAAAGTGCCCAGAGGTTCTCCTGCGAGTAGTAGAGAACCACAAAAGGATGAGGAGCAGCTGAGTGAGGCACCCGTGCTGTATTTTAGTAAAATCTCTCTGCATTGGAGCCTGCATGGACCAGGGCATTGCTCCTGGACAAAGTTATAGCTAACTCATTCTCTGCTGAGCCTGTCATACCTCCCAGGTAAGCACCTCGGAACCTGTGCAGGTAACTGGAGCAAGATCAAGACATCAAGATTGCTCAAATAAAGGCTGATTATCAATTTGCCAGCCACTGTTTGCTATTTTATTAAGACACACTGGGACCCAGCTGCTTGACAGACCAGGATACCCTTGTGAAGTCTTCTCTCTGTCACCATTTGCAGCAGGTGTACGCTGGAGTTTCCTGAGATTCAGCCACCAAGAGCCAAGACAGCTCTGTGTCCCCTATCCCTTACCTTCAACTGCTGCTGAAGCTGGCCTAGCTCCCACCGGACACTGGTGTTCTCCTGGGTCACTTTCTCACGGAGACCCTTCTCAAACACAGACTCACCTAGGGCCTGGGCCAGCTGCAGGTCAAATCTGTCCAAAGCAGAACACGTGTCAGGGCTCTGTAGGCAGGTGGGTAGGGGAGTGATTGAGGCAGGGGCAGGGAGGGGCTGCAGAGAGGCTACTAGTTTCCCAAGAACCATGAGAAAGACAGCGAAAGGAAGAAGAAAGAGAAAAAAAGAATGAGGAGTTGGAAATTTTTCTCAATGCTTTTACGTAAGGCTGTGGATGTAGGATGGGAATCTGAAAAATCACAGGGCAATTTTTAGGGTTTAGATAGAGTTGCCACAAAAATACTTGAACTTATTATTCTAGATTCCTCCCTCGCCAGAGTCATTCTGCCTGAATTTCCACCGTTAGACTGAAATTTCTGCTGCCCTCATCAGCTCCCTACTAAAATGCTAATCTAAATGCTAACCCTAAAATCTAATAAAAATACATAGACAAAAATGAACATAGAATAAAACTATATACAGATATAAAGGATATATTTTTTAAAATGGCCAGGCACGGTGGCTCACGCTTGTAATCCCAACACTTTGAGAGGCCGAGGTAGGAGGACCACTTGGGGCCAGGAGTTAAAGACCAGCCTGGTCAACAAAGTGAGACCCCATCTCTATTTTTAAAATTTAAAAATTTTAAAAATTTTAAATTAAAAATTACCTGGGCATCGTGGAATGCACTTGTAATCCCAGCTACTCTGGAGGCTGAAGTGGGAGGATCACTTAAGCCCAGGAGGTCAAGGCTGCAGTGAGCCATGATTGTGCCACTGCACTCCAGCCTGGGTGACAGAGCAAGACCTTGTCTCAGAAAAACAAAACAAAACAAAACAAAAAACCTGATCTACCTGGTCTGCCAGTCTATGTCAAGGCCCCTTAAATCTATCAGGTCCCATTTGACATCCACTATTTCCTAACCAGTGAACAAACAAATGGATGTAAGTAGAATGAGGCTATTCTACATTTCACATTTTAACATATTGTCTGGCTTATACTCTCCTATGCCATACTAAAGCATGCTGATTATTGATAAAATGATGGACATTTATACATTCTTGTCCTCATTTGTTTCTCAAGCAGAAAACACAAAGACTAGTCAGTCCTACTGAATGTCATCCAGGGAATTAACGCCCTGTTAGGGGCCCTCCTGCCCTTCTGTGATGACCTCTGGGTGAGAAGCACTTCCTGGATGTTACGTCACTCTGTTCAGTTGTCTCAGCCTCCTGGCAGTATCACAGATGAGGAAACCAATAGAGAAGCCCTTGCCAAGCCTCAGTAAGGTGTGACTTTGAGTCACTTGCCCTTGGCCCAAACAGGAAGTCCCATTGCTCCAGAGATCTTGATATGGCAGAAGTGGGCATGGGGTTTGGCCTTTGGTGACAAGAAAATCTCCCTTGTTATAAGATTATCCAATGTCCCTTAATATTAGACTATCACTCAAAGTCTCAGACTCCTGAGAGACCCAATCATAAGGGAGCCCTCCTGTTGGAACAGCTCAGGAGCTTTCTGATTGGCTGTTGGTGACATCATCCAAAGGGCACTATTTGCTGCCTCTGAATGGAAGCATTGTGATGAGCGTGATGATCCGGCCGTCCCAGTGTGCCAGATCCTGGGCTGGGATCCATGTCGTTCTTACAACAATTCAGCAAGAAACATGTCATTCAATCCATTCACCGAGGAGGAAACTGAAGTTCAGAGAGGAGGAGTGATTTGGCCCCAAATTCCAAAGTGGTGGAAGTGGACTTGGGCTCAGCTTCCCTAGTGTCTTAGCTAGTCTCCCATCTACCTGTCCGTTCCTGGGACAGGTGAGGGAAGACAGTGGGGGCCAGACAGTAACTGATGGTGTAGAGGAGTCCTTGACTTAACAGGCCACTTGATGCCAAAGAGTAGCTACTACAGACCCCAACTCCTACCAAACAGCTCACACTGACCAGCCAATCACCTGAGGTCAGAGAGATTTGCATACAACCTTCACCCTGCTAAGAAAGGGCCTTGGGTCCAGCCTCCCTTGAGTGTGGGAGCCAGTGAGTCTAGCCAGGGCTTACCTGGGGTTTCATCAGCCCTCAGAACCAAGCTTTGTGACCCATAGGGTAATCATGCCACAAACAATCCAACCAAAATGAAACCATTCCAGGCCACTCTGAACTTAGAAGCCAAAGTGGCAAACAGAGAACTCTACCAATGGGGAGACATCCCTCTGTCCTGGGCCCAGCAAACTCAGGAGGCAGCTGCATCTACATTTCGATTAAGCATTGAGAGATGCAAGGAATTATTTACTGACTTCTAGACTTTTCCTTCACCATAATCATTCTGCCCGAACTTCCACAGTTAGACTGAGACATAAACGCTAATCTACCTGGAAAGGTAATGCCTGCTATCTGCACCATCAAAACATAAATTAGCTTCTGCCAAGAGATGGTAACAGAGCAGAGGGCATCACAAGAAAGCTAAGTTTTGAGAGGAGGACATACAAATATGAAGAAATAGGAAGTTTCCTTGGGGGGGTATCCTGAGGAGATTCATAAGTCCCTGTAATGAGGGATTCTGTCCAACGGGAAAAGGAAAGACCAGAAAGATGGAATTTTCTGGCTGTGCAAATTCCAGAGGCTGGCCCCTTCCTCATCAGAGAGCTGAAATCCTCTGTTAGGCCTTTCAGAACAGGAGTAGAACCCATAGTTAGGGGCCAAGAGGGTTACAGCGGGGAGAAACCTGGGGAATGATGGAGTCCAAACCTCTTGTTTCACAGACAGGGGTATATGTCACTCATTCTTCGAGATCAGATGACATGTTAAGTCCAAGAACTCATCTGAAACATCAGTCACTCTCTGGCCCAGAGAGATGGTGTTATTTGCCAAGGTCACACAGCAGGTGGCCAAGATGGAGCCAAGCCATTTTCCCTACTGCAAGGGTAAGGTTCAGCCAGAGCACCCATGGGGAGGTGGAAAGGGGAACAGAGTGATATATCAATAAACGCAAAATAAGCCTTTCTTATTTTGGGGGTGGAGAGCAAGCTAATGATCCCCCAAAGACCTTTTTCAGATGAAGAAGCCAACTCAGGAAAGCTGAAGGATAAATAAGAGAAATGATATTTAATGCAGATCAAGTTCAAAATCTATGCCACCTCCATGGAAATATAATTCTGCTTCCTACTTCTTGGAAAGGAGGCAGTTTCCACAAAATCACATCTTGGCTCACGCAGGAACATTTGTCTGTATTTTATCATGGGCCTTCTAAAAGAGGCTGCTTCCCACCTATTTGCCTTCTGTGACATCTCCATTAGGTCTTGGCTGGCTCAAAACAGGACCCCTGTATACCTTTACCCTCACCGAGTGAGCTGGAGAACTTCAGACACAGCCAAGATGTCCAAGCATCACAGGTTCTGAGGTTTTGCATGAAGAAGCCTATGAGTGTGCGAATCTGGGTACAAATCCAGGCTCCACCATCACTCCGTTGTAATAGCAACCCAAAGGGAACGCAAGTTATGGGAACCACACTGTGCAGATTCAAGATTAGCATCTTGCTGGTGCACAAGGCCCAGCTCTACCAGAATGGCTCATATGATCTGAGAGTCCAAATCCTAAATGAGAAGGCCATATTTTGGTCATATTCTCTAGCCCAATTTTCACCAGTGGAAATAGGAACCAGGATCAGTCCACTTAGATGTACTGACTGCATCATTCAGTCCTCACCACAAGGGGGCGATCTTATCCCCAGCCTACGGGTAAGGAATTTGGCTGGGAAGGGCTGAATGACCTGCTCAAGGTCACACATCTAGAAAGAGGCACCTTCAGGACTTGAATGAGATGACTTTAGCATCAATACCTGGGCTCCAAATCACCATGCTGTCTTGACCCTCCGCAACAAACCCTTCGCTCGACAAATGGGGATGTTAAGGCCCAGAAAGGCAAAGAAAGCTCCCCAAGGTCACATGGTCAATTGGCAACATAGCTGAGGCTGGCTAAGAGAAAAGAATCATTTCTTGCTGGATTCTTGGGAGACCCATACAGGAATAAGGTGTGAGGGGACAGGAAGGAAGATTAGAGCAAAACAAGAGAGTTGAAGTGAGGGTGTTAGAAGGAGAACCTGGATACCCGAGAAGACCCCAGCTCCAATGTAGCCCACCCTGGCAGCCCAGGTGATGGTGAGGGATGCAACTCACTTCTTCTGCTTCTTCTCCAGCTCATGGTTTCGACTTTGTTGGTTCTCTAGCAGGACGCGGGTGTCCTCCAGGTCACAGGTAAGATGGTGGCACTTCCTCTTCAGTTGGTGAGCCATCTTCTTGGCCCCATCATAAGCACTTTGCAGCTCCCCAAGCTGTAAGAGTAATAGAATGAATTACCTGGCTCTGTGGGCGTGGAATGCGCTTTTTACTTTGTATTTCAAGGAGTTGCTATTTCCAAGGTGTGTAATGAGAAAACAGCAGATGCTGGAATGGGGAGACCCTGTCTTGACTACCTTCCTCCTGGGCCACCTCCAGGATGCTACTTTTCTGAGCCTCAGTTTGCCCAGAGGTAAAGTGGGGATAATTCCATCACTCTCCTAAGGTTGATTTTACTTTAAATCTCCAGCCAATGCTCCTACAGACTTTACCTACCCTGCCTCAACTTGATGACCCCCTGAGCCACCAGATAACTCATATGCCCACCAGCCGACATGATCAGAAAGGATATATGAGGATTAGCCACAGAGCAGCCAACATGACACACCTAAAAAATCTGACCTGGAATCCCAAGTGACAAGCCTTAAAGGTTAAAGCAGCAAATGGCACTTTGCATGGACTGAGTTAACACCTGAATGCACACAGCCTTAAACAAACAAACGTAAAGACTCTTGCATTTTCCTCCAGGAAACACTCTCCCAAATGTCCTAGTTTAGGTCTGGGAAAGAGCAGAGCATGCAACTCAGCACACTGGCTTTGAAGAAATGGCCTCATTACAGAATTGCTTTAAATAAGCAAAACTCTGAGTTAATGGAGCCTGTAATTCTAAATTCAGTATTTGAAGGCAAATGGGATGTTTTCTTATATTCTGCCGCTCAGAAAAGGTTGCAGTTTTATTACTTTTTAATGTATCATAAATATCCCCCTTCCCTAGGGAAACTGACTCAACTTTGTAATTTGTTATTAAAGAACTGGGCTGCTTTCCTGCAGTTGTCCATCTGTGTTTATCTATGGTTCAAGTGTCTCTTGAGGACCACGATGCAATGTTCATCTTGAAAGTGACCACTGAAACCATCACCACCAGCATAGAGGATATCAAGAGTCACTTCCATTGTTTATAAAATCCCATGTGATCTCACCCAGGCCCACCTCGGCAAGGCAATCACATGATACTTTTTGCTCACGTTGAGAATAGAATAGATACACAAATATAACCTCCATCCTATGGCTCCTATATCGAATGGGAGAGACTATGAAGTGAGTAGGCAATTACAGTACAGCATGATGAGGCCTATGTTTTGGGAGACAACTCAGGGACTCCCAACTCAATCTGCGTCAGCAAAGACTTTCTGGAGAGAGTGACATTTAAGCTAAGATCTTAAGAATAGTTGGAGATATCTAGGCAGGAGAGAAAAAAGAAAGATTGCTCTGGGAAGAAGAAATAGCATATGCAAAGTCCCAGAGGTGAGAAAGAATCAGACATTTTTGGAAGGAGAAAAAAAAAAAAAAACGGAGTGTGGCTGGAATCAATGCTGTGCTGGAGTCGGCTGGTACCAATTTGAAAGAGATGCACAGAGCCAATTCTGTGCATCCCTTTCAAATTCCATGTTAGTGACATCACAATGGTAGTTTGAAATTGGCCATGGTGGGAGTATTTACACCAGGGAAATTGGCAAGTGCTACAAATCAGGGCTTTTTCTTTTTTCTGGAGTCATTTAGCACACAATTTGTTAGAGTGTGAACTGGTTAGAATGTAGATGAGGGATAGTTGGAGGCCACAGAAGGCAAGCAAAGAGACCAAACTATCTGTACATTCATCTAGAAAGGCTAGATAAGATTATATTATATATAGATAAGATTGCATTAGATTTGTAATGTCACCTTCAAGAAAGAAGGACATTTCAGGATATCAGAAATGCAGAGGATGCAAAGCCCTAACAATAATGGTGCATACTAATATTATGGCGGCCAAGATGAGTGGGAAGAACAGTTGATAAATCCAGAAATGTCCTTTAGGATAGAGGTTTGTGTTTCAATGTCTAGACAGAGACAGAAGACAAGGCTCTGGGCTCATGGAAGGTGAAGAGTTGGAAAGAAGATCGTTGCACTGACAAACCCCTCAAAGAACTGCATGCACCTCAGTGAGAAGAGAGAATAAAAGCTCCACATCCTGGCCTGGAAGGTGGTAAGAAAGCTTGCTTTCACCCTGGATCTAGGTGGCAGAAGAAGTACTCTCATAAGAATTTTAAACCTCAGGTCTAAGCCTCATGTGGGTTTAGAGATCCAATTAACAATTTTTACATGCTGCAAAAAATCTGAGACCAAGAATTTAGTATTATCTCAGGGACTGCTGCCAAAGAAAGTGAAAAAGGGTTTCTTCTAGCAGAACACACCCACGACCCTGTTATCAAAGGGCTCCCATCAAAATCAATAGAATGTTAAAAAAATTAAATCTCTTGCTGAAGATTACTCATGATAAAAAATAGCTAAATACACACACAAAAATTCACTGGGAGAGAAACAAAAAAAAAACATTCCACAATGCAGAACACCTGGGACTACTGCGGGAGGAGCAGAGAAACCTGTTGAAGATGAGCTCAAAAACAAAATTTACAAAACACGCAAGGAAAAAAATCCACCATGAGAGTCAGCATACTTTATGATCATAGAACAATCTGAAAGAGACTCTGAAACATTCCTTGGCTGCAGTGTGGCAGGTGGTTGAGAGGAGAGGCCAGAGGCAAGGAGGACGGCTAGGAGATTGTTGCTTTGGTCTGGATGAGAGATGAAGGTAGCAGATTAGAATAGAGGCAACAGGGAAATGTGACAGTTTTAAGACCACTGATAATTATGTAATAGATAAGAAATATGAGTTAAAGTGACTTCCACAGGGTTCATGTAGAAATGGAACTGGAACTCAGATATCCTGAGTTAATATCCATGTTCTTTACACCACAGAGCAGTCTCTGGATAGAAGATCCACATGTACAGACAATATTTTTCATGTCTCCCAGTGACCAGCATTTGTAATAACAGTGGAGATGGAAAAACCTGAAGTGGCTGGTATCCTCTTCCTCCCTCCCCAGGGTCAGCTAATACCTCGATCACCCACAGTGGAGGTGAGGACCTGCCCACTCTCTGACACTTCTGTGGCCCAGCCCCACATCTTACCTTTTGCTCCAGCTCTTTCCTGGCTGTCAGCTCCGAGTCCAGCCTCTCCTCGCATTGCTGCAGACGCTTTCTGAGGAACTCGTTCTCCATCTGAGCACAGTCAAAGCGCATTTGCCACTCGTCTGCTGTTTAACGGAGTCAGGGAGACCAGGATAAGAGGCCAAATGAGTGTAAGGCAAGAGTGAGAGTGGCTCTCCTCCACTTTCTTGGCTCTTGGCATGCAATTTCACAATATTCACAGAGCCCCTGAGCTTCAACCTTGGACCAAGAAACTATGCTTTAACTCTGAGTTTTAAATAACACTTCCTTCAGGCAGCCTGTCCTGACCACCTCCAACCGTCTAAAGTTCTTGACTGCTCACTCTTCTAAGGTTGGTTGCCTTATACTGTTTAGTTGTTTCTATAAGTACATTCATATCTTCCCTTTTCCAAGGAATTTCATAATCCTTAAGGGCAAGGGAGCTGTTTCAGTCATCTGTGAGTCCTTCACACCCTCTGGAAGAGTTCCCTACAAGCAGATTCCCATACATGTTGATACAAGCTCATGGATTGCTTAATGAACCTAATACAATAATCAGGTAAAAAGAGTCATCCTACTAGCCAAATTTATTGGGTTGTACAGAGTATATAATCATTGGCTGTTGGTCCAATTAACAAATAAATAAATTAGCAATAATTCAAGACTACTAAACTGGTCAGAAGATGTCTCCACAAGATAAGATGGATACCAAATCCTTTGATTTGGTAAACATCTCAAAAAAATTATTGGCTGGTTTGATTAAAACTGTTAGACTGATTAGAATGGGTTATTTTAGGTTGATATGCCTTATCTTTTGACTATCTGAATAGTAGAATAATGCCCATTAAGTTAGTGAAGCTGTGGAAAACATTCCACAAGTGGATGACCAAAGATAAAGACCACCCACTTATTCACCTATCATCCATCCATCTGTCCTTCCGTCCATCCATTCACACACTCATTGAGCACACTACTTTGTACAAGATGCAAGGGATAGTGAAATGAATAAGAAGCCATATCCACCTACCTTCCAGAATAAACAAGCAGGGGAAACAAGTAAAAAGACAGCTGAAACCTAGTATAATCAGGGCTTTCATAAGGAAGCTTATAGAAATCAAGAGGAGAACTCAAATTAATATGACAACAAATTTGTTTTGTTCATCATTGTGTTGCCAGAGTATCCTATAATGCCTAGCATTTGGTAAATGCTCGATAACTTCCACTGGAAAGGTGGATAATTGAATGGATAGGATGTTTGACTAGATGATAGGGTGGAGGATTAATGGATAAATAGTTGGTTGTGTAGGTGGAATAGTGGATGGATGGATGGATGGATGTTACTGTAGACAGAGAAGTGGGTGCATGGGTGGATGAATGCGCGGATTGAGAGATAAATAAATGGTAGGATATATGGATAGGTGGGTGAGTAGATGGGCAGATGGGTAGATGGATGGATGGGTAGATGGATGGATGGATGGGTGGATGGATGGATGGATGAATGGATAGATAGATGGATGGTAGGATTAAGTTCTTGAAAGAGGTGACCTCAATAGAGATTTCTACATCATTAACCAAAGGAAGGATGGTATAATAATAAAGAGTTAAAGCTTGTTCAAGCTTCGACCAAGGTACAAACATCATGATGGGAAAAGTACACTATCTCTCCACCAGGAAAAGCCTCACAATCACAAGCAGCATGGCCTGCAAAAGTAAGAAGCAGCAGCAGAAAGCATTTCTGCAGCTTCCCAGGTACTCTGGGCCATGATGTGCTATAGAGCAAGTGGCATGAGTGGGCAACACGAACAATAGGGGAAACTGTTCTCCTTCAAGGCTCATCTCTACCTTCAATCTCCCTGCCCATGAGTGCCACCCTTAATCAACGTGTTTTCCTGAGTTTACCTGATCTCCCCATTTATTTTGCAAATATCTTGAGAGCAGGGCCCAATTAAAATTCCTCTGTAACCCCCACAGTGTCCAGCTCAGTGCTGAGTGCATATCATAAAAGGTTCTCTTTAAATATTTAGCCATGCATAAAGGAAAACATATTTTTTAAATAATTCATACTCCATCTTGAACCACAGAGATGGTTGTGGTACCACTGCAATGATATGATTAAAATGTTTTACTGCTTCTTTCAAATTTCCTATATTTCAGACATTTTCTATAATGAGTATGTATTACTTTCATAATGAAAAACAAAATATTTGTGGGTTGGCTTCTTGGAATGAGCATCCAGAGCTGAGAGCCCACATAGCATTGTGACTAATGTGCTCATGAGCTAAGCACATGTCCCCCTCTCATTAACACCCCAGTCTTAACAGAGGAAAACAAACTGGGAAGCATTATTTGGACATGAATCTCACGCAGATGGAACTGACACTGGCATTCCTCTGGGGATTTTTTAGAAATTACCTCCAAGGCCAGAGATTGTCCCACCCTACTGATTCTATACCAACATGTTCCCCTCTCCCTATGTATACCCTACCTTGTTGGGTCTTGCTTTTAAGAGAGCCTCAAACTCATCTGTATTAACCTCCCCGGTAAATGCCTGCCACAGGAGTAGCCAGGATGGAAGAAGAACAAGAATTCAACAGAAAATAAATACGCATTGTCTCTTCTCCACAGACCCCTGATCTCCATTCCTCTGAGTGTCCCTGACATTTCAAGGGCACAAATTACCTGGACACACGGAGGGAATAATGCTAACATTTCATAGAAGCTGACCCACTTGATATCCTTCTCACCCAACTCCATTAGGCTGGGGAGGCACAGTGACAAGCTGGCAAAGATGTAACCGGGCCATCCAATCACAAAGTCTCCAGGAAACTGTGTAAGAAGGACACCCCCAGAAACTCCTGGCAGGACTGAACAAATGTATAACATCCCTGGGTAAAACCAAGAGTCCCCTTGCCTTCTCGCCGCTCAGTAACTGTTGAGTGTCTGACACTGCTTTACCCTCTGTGAAATGGGGACAGCTGTAGTTTCTGTTCTGCAGGTTGCTATAAGGATGGACTATGATCTCATTATTCCTCATAATAATAACGGTAAAGCAGCTATTAGCTATTCATCACTCTATGCTACATATGTGGCTAAACATTTTCTATCAATTATTCAAGCCAATCTCCGTTTGAAAGAGGAAGAAACTGAGGCACAATTTCTTTGCCCCAAAATCCAAATCCAGAAATACAACTTCATAGAAATACAACTTTTAACCACTAGATTGCCTTCCTCAAAATTTATGTTCTATTTTTATTTTTATTTTTTTGAGACAGAGTCTTGCTTTGTCACCCAGGCTGAAATGCAGCCTAGGTCTCCCACGCTTAAGCGATCGTCCCACCTCAGCCTCCCAAGTAGCTGGGACTTCAGGCGCAGGCCACCACACCTGGCTAAATTTTAAAATTTTTTTTAGAAATGGGGTCTCACTATGTTGCCCAGGATGGTCTTAAACTACAGAGCTCAAGCAATCCTCCCACTTCAGTTTCCCAAAGTGCTAGGATTATAGGTGTGAGCCACCACGCCAGGCCTCTCAAAATTTATTTTCAAAATATTCACATAAATATAAAAGTACCTTGCCTATAAAGCCACTATTTTAAAATCATTATTTGCATTAAAACTAAACGCACATATCATACGGATAATTTGCCATCTAGGATATTGCTAGATTGTCTGATCAATATCTGCTTATTCCATTAGACTGTAAGTTCCAAGAGAGTAACACTGTGCCTGTTTGCTCTGCCAGAGTCGCAGTCCCTCATGCAATATCTAGCACCTAAAAAGTGCTCTATCTATGAGTGACTGAATAAATGGAAAAGACAACTTTGTCCATCAGCTTCCAGCCCCAAGGGTCCCAGGCTGCTCACCTCCTCCAGCAGGATTCCTTTCCAAGTCATTCAGCTGAATTTTCTGCTGGGCTTCTTCCAGCTGTTTATTCACGTCTCCCAATTTTTTCTGGACTTGTTCATGCTTGCTCTAGAAGAAATGGCTCAAGGTCCAAACTGGAGCTGGACAGAAGACCTGGGCTGGTCATCTTACCCATGGTGCTTCCAAGGCTCGGATTGGCCACCCTCTGCACAGTCCCCTGAGCCATGTAGAATCCAGGACCATGAGCTAGCCACCTTTGGCACATTTCTCACCAAATCACCTCCAAGGCCAAAGACTGTCCACCTTCTACACAATCCTCTCCTATTTGCCTCTCTAGCCAGGGACTATCCACCCATAACACTCCCAAGGCCAAGCCTTAGGAGACCTAAGTGTCCCCGAGGACCTTGAGCCCAGCAGTCAGTCAATCTGTGCATCTTGCTTAAGCATACTGATCCCCAATGAGAGGGTCAGGGGACAGACCCAACCATTTTTAGCCACCGTGTTCAGCCACCCCTGGCCACCCCTGACCACTCACCTTGAGCTCCTGGACCTCCCGGAAGGCCTGTAGCCGCTCTGCCCGCTCACTCTCCAGCACCTGGCAGGCCACATCACCTTTGAAGCGCTCATCAGCCAGCTCAGTGGTCAAGTCAGCAATCTGGGACGGGGAATGGGGCGATCAAGGAAGGGTCACTCAGTGGAGCCACCAACACTTCTCTCCCCATGCACAGGACCACCTTTGGACAAATCACCAGCTCTCATGGGAAAACAACCCTTAAGTATAATCAAGTGGTTAAAAGGATGGACTTCAGAATTTTATTGGTCTTGATGTGGTAGAACTCTTGGTCCAACACTCACTAGCTGTGTAACTTTACACCAAGCAGGATGCCTTGCTGGTTCTCAGTTTTCTCAGACTTAAAGGGGGAAAAACAACTTACGTCATTATTTTGAGGATTCAAGGAGATAATCTATTGAAAGCTTAGCACAGTGGCTGGCATGTAGTAAGTGCTCAGTTTTAAACATGGCCATTTTAGTGGAATCTCTTTGTAACCAGCTTTTAGCAAATCATCTCACCGGATGTACCAACACTGTCCCTCAGTAAGACACACTGAGGGATACCCACAGCACCAGAATGCTCTCCGCCAGACTACCTCTCTGCAATTCTCCATGGCCCATCTGCCCCTAGCAGGTGACAGCATGCACATCCAGCATCAGTGTGTGTGTTCCCAAACTGTTTTTGCCTATTGCATTTTTACCGTAGCTATCTATTCCGTTCGCTACTACATAAACTTATAGAATATAGCTGGACAGAGTTTCCATGAAAACTAGGTTGAATGCCTCGGAACGAATTAATAAAGGTAAGCTGCTTTTAGAAAATGCTGCCAAATAGGCATTGCAACAACTAAAGAGAAAGTCGAAGTAAAAAATTAGGTTTTTGTATTCAAATTACTTTCCCATTTGCTCTGTTTTAAAGAAGCCACAATTGGAAATCATACAGTTGTATATTACGAGTGTGGTTTGAGAAAGAAAGAAATCAATGGGTCCTGCCTCAGAAATGCAGTGATTTCAATTACACATGTAATTAATTTTAAAATAGAATTTTTTAAACGAATTCCCAGCTGCACTGAATTTTTTTTTTTTCTGATTAACTGACCAGCCACCGATGCCAAATGCCACAGGGCTTCTGTGGCATTACTGTTCCAAAATGAAGCATTCAGGGTTTGAGGATATGGCAGAATACGTAGGGGAGAAATATATGAGTGGAGTGTTTGTGGTTAAGAGGCAGAGAAACCTCTTATGGGAGGCAGCAGAATTGTAAGAAAAGAAAGAGGTAGGGTGCAAGGTTCGAGTCCAGGCTCAACAACTAACACCTTGGACGATCCCTCCTGCTCCGGAGCCTTAGTCACTTGAGCTGTAAAATGCATTGAATTAGGTGTGGTCACATGTCCTCTTGCTGCAAATTTTGCATGTGAAGATGTTAGAACGCCTCACTCTTTCATCGGACCCTCTGCATCATGACTGATATTTAGGGGCAACTCTGCATTATTTTTACTGAGAAGGTAAATAGTTCTTACCATGAGCAATGTAGCTGCCCTTCCTGAGCTAGCCTCTCTTGGTAGCTTAGGCAGGCTCAAAATTTATTCAGCTGTCCCATGAAGAAGGAAGATGCAGATCTATGTTCTGACATAAAAAAATAAATATCCCCAAGAAATATTGCCAAAGGGGAAAAAAAGGCAAATTTGCACAATAGAATGTTTGGTGTCATCTCATTTTTGTTTGCACAGAACAAAGCACTCCCAAACTGTTAATTGGGATTTTTTTTTTTTTTTTTTTTTTTCCTGGAAGGATGATGGGATCACAGGGAACTCCAATTTTCTTGTGATGCATTTCTGTATTGTTTTTTTTTTTTAACTGATTTTGTAATGAGAAAACAAAACAAAATATCTTTCAAAAAGAGTGGGGGAAAAAAAAAATCTGAGGCTGCTCTGTGCATTCCATGCTCCCCATCTGTTTCACTTCTCCAGCCCATCTGCTTCCCACCCTGTTGACCGCATCACCAACTGCTGAGACCAAAATGCACATTTTAATAGACACAGAGGAGAAAGGCGGCTTGGGGGAAGCACTGCAAAGTCACATCACGCGTAAATGGCAGAACTGAGATTTTGAACTCAGACCAGTCAGATCCAAGTCAGGACCTCCAGTTAATTAATGAGGGACTCTCCTAGGGTGCTCCTGGTTGTCTCCAGCATGGAGCTTTCTCTTGCTGTTCCTTACACTGTGCACCAGGGAAGTCCTTATGTGGCAATGATCTCGGATAGTTGTTAAAATGCAAATTCTAGGGCAGAGCATGATAGCTCATGTTTCTAATCCCAGTGCTTTGAGAGGCTGAGGTAGGAGGATCACCTGAGGCCAGGAGTTCAAGACCAGCCTGGGCAACATAACGAGACCCTGACTTTACAAAAAAGTTTTTAAAAATTAGCCAGCTGAGATGGTGTGTGCCTATAGTCCCAGCTGCTCTGGAAGCTGAGGCGGGAGGATCACTTGATCCCAGGGGTTCTAGGCTGCAGTAAGCTATGATCACACCACTGCACTCCAGCCTGGGTGACAGAGTGAGACTCTATCTCTTAAAAAATAAAGAAAATGCAAATTATAGGACTCTCAGACCCCTAAACCAGGATCTCTAAAGCATAATTCAGGAATCTACATTTCAACCTGCTCCAGGGTGATTTTTATGCACGATAAAATGTAAGAATTACTGCCCTAGAAACTGCCAGGATCTTCTCTTAATTTTGGCCTCTCACTTGGATTTGGAGGGGTTAAATTTGGTTACCTGTGCAAGATCATTCTTGCTGCAAGAGTGCTGATTTGCACTGGCCACAGGATAAAGGGCGGTGCAATCCAGGAATGCCCCAGGTCACACCCCTAACCACCATCCTTGAAATCAGCATTAATTCCAAGCACCAGGATTGTGTTCTCTCCACCTTAGCCAATTAGTGTGAAATTTAATTTATGCTAATCGGCCTGAGCAAGGGGAGCACACAATTAATTTGATGCATTCATTTTGAGTTTCACAGAACCCAAAGGCTGGAGCCCAAAGGACAATTAGTATTTTCATACTGGGGGGAATGACACAGGCTTTTCATGGAGACAAGTGGCCCCTGACCTTCCCCTGTCCCCACAAATCCCTATCCCTTCCCACACCATGGGGCACAGCGGCTTTGGATGAAGGTGAGGAGCAGGCACCGTGCTCAGACCTGTCAGGGGATTGCAAATTGAAAACCAATTTAATGAAGGGGGGAGTCTGGTCTGCAAACCCAGAAGAGTCCTTGCAGATTTCTCAAGAACCAATTAACTAGAAATTATCTTGAAAACCTCTCCAGATCTACCACTTGGCCAAATCAACAGAAATATTCTTTCTATTGAGGGACAATTACGCCAAGGGTCTGCCAGAGAGAAGGGGACAGGAATTAATACATTTGTTGTATATTTTGTATAGAGTGGAACAGAAAAAATACATCCTGTGCATTGGCCTTATTGGCAGCTTGGGAGAGCAGTGAGTAACTGGGATTTCACGGATGTTAAATACTGGACACACATGGGGTCT
Source organism: Chlorocebus sabaeus (assembly GCF_047675955.1). Lineage (NCBI taxonomy): Eukaryota > Metazoa > Chordata > Mammalia > Primates > Cercopithecidae > Chlorocebus > Chlorocebus sabaeus. The sequence continues at coordinate 24,977,544 of NC_132922.1, forward strand.
CTGGGACTGTCACTGTTGCTTGTTATTCACGGATCCACCAAGCACTATGCGAGCACTTGTTGTGTGCCAGGTCCTGTTCTGAAGGACCCCACTGGCCGGTCAGAGAGATAAATAAATCACAGGGGCACACACACACGGGTCTTGGCTTGATCCTGTCCTTAGCTCTTATATTCACAGACTCCCAAGCCCAAAAACCATCTGACCTGCAGACAGCAGGAAACAGCAACTTTTCGCTTTCCTCCTGTAATTTGCAATTTGCACAGAAAGATCTGTTCATTATTACCCCTTGTGTGAGAAACAGCTCACACTCTTGAAATGCTGAGGATAGGTATGCACTGAGCTCTTGGCATATGTCATCTGCTTTAAGCCCTTCAAATACCTTATGAGAAGGGCATTTTTGTTATTCCCTTTTCACAGAACAGGAAACTGAGGAGTTGAGAGAGGGAGGGATTTGCTTAGGATCATAGCTGGTAAGCAGTAGAGGGAGCCCAGCTCGGGCTGCCTGACTCCCAGCGCCGGGCTCGTAACAACCCTGCTCTTTTCTGTCCCACATCTACCATCTGACCCTTTCTTTAACCTCCCTCACCCCTCTGGCATCTCGACGTTAGTAAAGTAATTATCCACCTGGAACAAATCAGACAGCCATAGCCAGAGAGCTGAGATTAAGTAGCCAGTGGGTACAGACCAAAGAGCAAGTAAGATCTGGACCTCAACCACCCTTACTGGGCACTTTGGCCAAAGAGAGCCTGGGTGGATGCCCAGTGGAAGGGGAGCCCCCACTCCCATCCCCTTCAACCTGAGTGATGAAAAGACAAAATGAGGCAGTAGATACAGGACCAGTGCAACTGCAGCACCAGCAGGTGGGACGTCTGTCAAGGAGATTAAGCCATGGCTTCATTCTCATGGTACTGCACCCAGAGTTGCCTCAGTCAGCAGGGGAAATTCAGAACAAATCTGCAGCTTAGTGGCAGGCTCTCGGGTTCCCCAGAGATGCCTGTTGGGCACCAGTTCCAGCCCTCTGCTGTGCATCCCAGCTGGGTTCACCACTCGTTACTAAGTAATAGTAACATAGAATAACCATAATAATAACCATCGCCACCACAGAGTGCTTACCACAGGCACAGGTTTACCCACAGAATGCTCACAATGCTGAGAAGTGGGTACTGATGTTGTCTCCAGGTGGCAGATGGGGAAACTGAGGCACCAAGGTGCAAACGCTCACCCAAGGACACCAGCCAGGCGGTGGCTACTTAACCACACTGCCAAACTGACTCTTGAGGACTCAATGAATATGGGTCAACTGAATGAATAAGGGCATGACAGCAATTCATACATGGGAAGGCTCTATAGGCTCTGGATATCAGTGGGAATGGGTCAATCTTGTAAGAATGCCAGGAGAAAGGTTATGCCTTTGAGCTGGGCATATGAGGGTGACACACCACCCATTGGCCTTGAGGGTCCCTCTAGAAAGAAGGGACAGTTATGATCTTTTGGGGGCTTTAGAAGGGGGTTTCAAGGGCCACTAGGGCCCCCCAAGTGTTTCAGCAGAAAGAGGAAATAATCCTAAGATCACGACACCCACATACCCCTTTTTGAAAATGTCCTTTGGTCCTGCCCTGCCCTTCAGGATGAAGTCCAAACCTCAAAAGTGATTCTCCTGACCCCCTGCAATCCAGTCCGGCTTCATGCCTCATCTCTAGCCCATAAGCAAACCCCCACCCCCGCCAAACACACCCCCCGCCATACAAGACACTCCAACTACCAGAATTGCACCTGCCAGACCAGGCTCTGCTCTCTGCCTCTGCTCTTGCTGTGCCCTGTACCTGGAATGTCCCCTCACCTCGTAACCTGGCCAGCTCCTGCTTATCCTTCAAGCCTTCTCCCCTGTGAAGCCCTCCCTAACCCCACTTCCCACCTGAGTAGATGCTTCTCCTCTACCACAGTCTGTTCGGAGTTGGCCAGCCCTCGGTTCAAATCACAGTTCTGCCATTCACCAGCTGTGTGATGTAGGGCAAATCACTTCAGCTCCTGGGGCTTCCCTTGCCTCATCTATAAGATGGGGATACTAACACCTTCCTCACAGTTGGAGTTAAAGGTAAAATTAGATAATGCAGGTAAATGCTCACAATGCTGAAAGGACTTATCACAGCAGCTGGCACAGAACATCACTCATTAAATGTAATGTTTCTCATTAAATTCAGTATGACTCCATTCATTCACTGAATTTGCATTGAATGCTTTGTGCTAGACACAGAAGGGTATAAAACTGTCTAATGTGTCATTATCTTCGAGGAGTTCACTCTACTGGGGGGGAGGGTGAACACTTTTAAAAATACATTTATTGGTAATAGTGGTGATGTGGCTTGCTAGATAGCAGGCAGTGTTATAACTGTTATGAAGTAATGATTACCACTGCCATTTTACTGATGATGAAACAAAGGCTAAGAGACTTGAAGAATTTGCCCACAGTCTTGTAGCAGTAAGGGTATAAAGTCAATCATCTGGAACTCAAGCTGGCTCAACCCTCTGCCCTCCAAACCGGACATACAAGGTCAGGTCACTGTATTCATTCCTTACCTTGTACCCAAATTATTTATCTGTGTTACAAGACAGGTAGAGAAGAGATTATGGACTCGGTGTTGTATGGGCAAACTGAGGCACACAGTCAGAAAGAATACCCAGCTGTTCTTTAGCAGAGAGGCCTTTGTTACTTCCAATAGGACCATCTATGAATATGACCACCATGCCTCTGCCACTGTCCACCAGGTGACCCTCCCCAGCATGTCCCAGCAGTGAAGGCTCAACAGATCCTAATAGCCTAAGACAGATAAGAAACCATGCTGTCTAATTTCCCCCCGGGAATTAGGGAGCTACCTGTCCAGTTTCTCACGGAAGCATCATGCTGTGGCAGGACTATGGAGCGAGGAGTCAGGAGACCTGGGATGTGGTCTGGGCTCAGTCACCAGTGACCACATGACCCCAACAAGTCACTTTCCTACCCCCTGCTAGAGACAAGCTGGAAGCCACACTGATGACCCATGATCAAACTCCCTCAGTACTTTGCAAACAGACTTTCTGACCTATGTACACCTCCAGTCCCCGTCGGTGGATGGTCTCCACAATGTCTTACCAAAAGCGAAACCTCTCAGGCTAATGAGGCCAGAAATCAGGAGTGCATGGGCCTGTCTTTTGCCATAAATAAGGTCTTGGGGGAAAATCCAGAACCTACTCCAGAGGGGTGGGGGAAAACACCCCATCTCATTAGATATCCCGTGTGCTCCCAAAACCTTACAGGTCCTTCCAACAAGAAGGCCAGCACTGCCTTCTTATGAAAATAAAATTTAAAAAAAACCCAGCTTGCACCAAGGCAGATTTTGCATGCTTGAAGCGTATTTATAGCCAGTTTCTTAGCGGCTCCTCGTCTCCTCTTCTTCAAATGAAGCACTTAAATCATTTTGCAATAATGTTGTCTTTTTAATAAGCCTAGTCAAATGGAGTTTTCACTGACGAGACACAACATGTGTTAGCAATGTGGATAGTACTGTTTGTCCCCCTCCAGAGACAAAGGGGTGGCATGCAGAGGCCATGAACCGCAGCAGGGGTGTCTTCATAATGCACGGCCCTGGAAGGGTGTCTGCTCCTTGTCTGCTAACAGAAATTCCCTCCCAAGAAAGCCGATGCACGTGGAAGAAGATATCTTCTAGCTGTTCTCTGGCCTAATGTGTCTCAAAGTGTGGTCCCAGGACAGGCCCCTTTAGCCTTCGAACTTGTTAGAAATACAACCTCCCCAAGGCCACACCAAGCCTACTGATTGAGAATCTCTAAGGCCGGAGTCTAGCAATCTGTATTCTGAGAAGTCTTACAGGGCATTCTGATACATTTGCAAGTGTGAGAACCACTGCTCTAAAGCAACGTCATCTGCCGAATCAGGATCACCCAGGGGCTGGAGGGCTCCCCACCCCCCCATACCAAGAACCTCCTCTTGGATCAGACCCTCAGGAGGTGGGCTGGGGAAGATACAGGACTAACAGCTCCCCAGGTGACTAGGATGCTCTTGAAAGTATAATTACAGGCCTGGTGTGGTGGCTCACGCCAGCGCTCTGGGAGGCCAAGGCAGGAGGATTGCTTGAGCCCAGGAGCTGGAGACCAGCCTGGGCAAAGAAGTGAGACCCCTGTCTCCACCAAAATGGAAAAAAATAGCCAGGTATGGTGATGCACACCTGTGGTCCTGGCTACATGGGAGGCTGAAGTAGGAGGTTCGCTTTAGCCCAGGAGGTTGAGGCTGCAGGGAGCTGTGTTTACTCCACTGCATTCCAGCCTGAGCAACAGAGTGAGATTCTGTCTCAAAAATAAAAATAAAAATTAATTAATTAACTAATTAAAAAAGAGTAATGACCTCTTGAATATAAGGCACGCTATTTGGGTGGTGGTTGCACTAAAAGCCCAGACTTCATCACTATGCAATACATCCATGTGAAAAAAAAAAAACCTGCCATTGTACCCTTTAAAACTATTTAAAAATTTTTTTTAACATAAAAGCGACCAACATAAACCAGTAGTAGCATTGGAAGTTGGGGAAGATGAAGTGGGAAGGGAGAGAAAGATTTGAGGAAGATAAAGTCATCATAATACTCAGTCATCAAATGTGCTTCCTGGATAAAGCACTGCTTTGACTTCAGTTGATTCATTTTTGATAGAAGTGACATCACGCTTTTGGCTTGCAGTTCAGGATGATGGTACCAAAAGTGCTCCTACCCAATCCCTTCTCGATTACTGTGTGAAGATTGCTGAAGTCATCCTTTGCTAAATCCCTTAGTGCCCCTTTTATGAGAATCCATGGAATAAATTTCCCTAACACCTCAATACCCAGAACAGTTACTGATCTTATGCAACAGGTGTTTCTTTTTCTTTAATCTACATGCAATATGTCTACAAAATATCATGTTTCCCTCTTAGCTTTAGCTGCTAGGAAGCTCAGTGTCGGATTTTTCAGCCCAACTTTAATGCTTCTATTTGACCATTCTTTATCTATTCTGTGCCAGGGACTGGGATTATTTGATGAACAGGGATGAAAGCAGGGACTATTGATCCCTGTTTTAGGGGTTTCAGTCTAGCTGGGACACAGATACAGGAGGTCACTAGGAAAGAGTCAATTAATCCTGTGAGGGGAAATGACAAGGCTAGTGGTAGCACAGAGTAGGGCCCTAACTCACCCTTAGAGTGTTGAAGAGGGCTTCTCAGAGGAAGTGCCACCTAAAATGAGTGACAAGCGATGAAGAGGTGAAGAGGAGGAAGGGAGTGTTCCAGGCAGAGTGAATAGCACACGTGAAGGCTATGAAATGAAAGGGCATCCAAGGCCAAAGATGGATTTCCATTTTCTACCTCTTCCCCTGGCTTCATACGCTCATCAACTCTTATTTCCCTTTGCTCTGGCTTTCTTCACTTTTAAATTTTATCTTAATTTTTCAAGGCCCCATACATCTTGTTGTAACCATGATACAAGCAAAGAGTTAAAGAGGCTGAGCAGAATATGCTGTAGGTGTTGGCATTTGTTTGCTTGGTTCAGGTTGCAGAAGCCTAAGCCCCCATCCTTCCTTCTCCAAGTGTCCCATAAACTGCAGCTCTGGATGCTAAAGATGTTCATCTCTTCCTTGCACATCTCCCCCAACAACTGATGCATGGCAAATCCGACCTGACAGTTCGTGATTAATGACTACCTCAAATGTCAGCTCAGTGGGAAGGAATTTCCACAGAGAAGTCCCTGATATTCCTAACCTGCCCACAGCTCTCCGATTTTTCACTTCTGCTGTTCTACTCATTGTTGCTGCCAGCAAGAGAGGTCAGACAGCTTGCTCTCGCAAGACATGAATGAGACATCAGGCACGTGTGTGTCATTTCTTCTCCCCCTTACAGTCTTTTGCACAAGAGGAGCACAGGCTCAAGGTGCATCTCAGCCCAGCCTCTCCTGAGAGCCTAACTCTCTGTGTGGATGTGGTCCTTCCTGCAAGGAGCAAGGCTTCTGTCTTCTCCCTGGCCAACTCCACGGTTGACACTTTAATGTGGGGAGAAGGGACACAATCTTACAGGGAAGATGAGAAGCAGCAGAAAAGAGATCGCCTCCTCCCAAACTTCATTCCACATCCCCACGTGAGCCATCTCAGGCTCAACTTGGGTTATCAATATGGGAAGAAGAGTATGTTCTATTGGCTTAATCATAAATACATTTATAGTTAGTCCATCAACCAAGCCAAACAATATTATAAGCAAGTAATAACAACACAAGGTGCTCTCGGGTGTAGAAAGCTTTAAATTTTGTCCTGGACTGGCAAATATTATCTCACATTGCCCCAGGACCTTGGCACCTGCCATATCTACTCTTTCTACCAGATCTGCATGTAGATTACAGCAAATCATTCAGATCTGGAATCAAACATCCCCTTCCATGGAATTCTTCCTTGACCACTTAGGTAAATAGAGCCCATGCTCAACCTCCATCACTGTCACCTCCTTCTGCTTCATAGCCATAGCACTTCATGATCTGTGACAAGCTTGCTTGTGGTCTGTTGTCTCCCTCTATTGGCCTGGAGACCTTGTGTAAGGACAGGGACTTTACCTCCTTCCTAGCCCTATCAAGGTGTCCAGTCAAACGTCTAACACATGGGAGATACTCATATGTATTTGTTGAGTGGGTGAAAACGTGGGTTTAATTTGGTCTTTAACAGAATCCTTGGAGGTACCCAGAGCTTCATGGAGAAACAGAGCTGAGAATAGGATGAAGCATGTAAAACACTTACCTAGGGTGCAACATTTAAGGAGGCACCCAAAAAAAACAAAAACCTCTCAGAAATCAAGATAAATGATTTTAATGCAATATTTTAAAAATCTCAATTAGTCAAAAAATCCACGATGAAGAAAACATCAACATTTTACATAAAGATTGGTTCACACTGTATAGGATGCTTACTTGCCTCACCCTAATTGTGGCCTACAAATTTTGCATTTACTTAAAATGTTGATATTTTGTTCATCAGGGATTTTTTTTTGCATTACTTTACAATTTTAAAATATTATTTATTTTGCTGAGTTTTTTGGTGACCCTTTACATTTTAATCCTTAGATAAGTGCCTCCCTTTCCCCAGTCCTGAAAGTCTACATGGAACAGCAGGTTTTCCTCGAAAAGCTCCTCTTTGGTCTAGCCATGGCTTGCTGACCACATGCAACATAATAGCACATAATATGATTTGGCTGTGTCCTCGCCCAAACCTCATATCAAATTGTAATCCCTAGTGTTGGAGGAGGGGCCTGGTGGGAAGTGACTGGATCATGGGGACAGATTTCCTCCTTGCTGCTGTAGTGAGAGTGAGTGTGTTCTCACAAGATCTGGTTGTTTAAAAGCGTATAGCACCTCCCCCTTCTCACTCTTCCTTCTGCCCCAGCCATGTAGGACGTGCCTGCTTCCCCTTAACAATCCACCATGATTGTAAGTTTCCTGAGGGCTCCCCAGCCATGCTTCCTGTACAGCCTGTGGAACCCTGAGTGAATTAAACCTCTTTTCTTTATAAATTACCCAGTTCAGATATTTCTTTAGAGCAGTGAAAGAATGGACTAACACAGCATATGACTTTGTCTAGAAGTCTGTCTCTAATTTGCAGTGACTTTCTTGGAGCAAGAACTGTCTGGTTCATGTAGTCACCCCCAACCCATGAAATCAACACCCAACTAAAGAAAGCAAGCACAGGGAATGCAGTCACACATTCAACCAACATAACCTTCTCCAGTCACATGACCATATCCCAGGTAACCCTTACTCTGAATTTGGTGTTAGATTCCCATAAATACAATGACACCATAAGTATACAAGGATATACCCCTAATCAATCAAATATTCTTCTGTAACTGAATCATTTTCCTTTGGCACTATGTTTGCAAGAGCAATCCATGTTGATACACATTTTCTAGTTTAAGGATCAGGAAACTTTTTCTGTAAAGATCCAGAGAGTAAATGTTTTAGCTTTCACAGGCCACATGGCAGGGCTGAGTAGTTTCAGGTTGCAACTGCTCAGCCCTGCCATCGTAGCATGACAGCAGTCATAGACTACACATAAAGGAATGTGCATGGCTGTGTTCCAATAAAACTTTATTGACAAAATCTGGTGGTGCATTGAATTTGGCCAGTAAGCCACAGTTTTGCCTGTCTCTTCATTCATTTTCACTCTTGGGAGTTCCAGTTTTTACTATCACAAAACATATTAACCTATTCTCGTATTAATAAGCTCCCGTTTAAGTGTTTATTTTCCTGTGTTTACATTCCTCCAACACAACAAAGCCTGTTGCTATGAACTTCTTGTATTTTCACATATTCATGGATAAGCTTCTCTAGCATAAATACCTAGAGGTGGAATTGCCAGCCACAGGGCATGGACAGGTTCAACTTTCGTAGATAATGCCAAATTGCTCGAGAGTGATGAGATCAATTTATGATCCCATCAGTGGTAAATAAGAATTCCCACTGCTACACAGCCTTGTCAACACTTGGCTACACCACACTCTTTGATTTTTCCAATCTGATGTGTGAAACAGTACCTATTAAGGTGTTAATTTGCACTTCCTAATTGCTAATTAGATTGAGTGTCTTTTCATGAGTGTATTGGCCATTTGAATTCCTGAACACTTGAACTCTTGAAGCAAGATTCCCTTACTTGGGAACTGCCAATTCATATTATTGGCCTATACTTGTGGTTTTTCTGTTCTTTTTTTTTTTTTTTTTTTTTTTTGAGACGGAGTCTCCCTCTGTCGCTCAGGCTGGAGTGCAGTGCAGTGGCCAGATCTCAGCTCACTGCAAGCTCCGCCTCCCGGGTTCACGCCATTCTCCTGCCTCAGCCTCCCGAGCAGCTGGGACTACAGGCGCCTGCCACCTCGCCTGGCTATTTTTTTGTATTTTTTAGTAGAGATGGGGTTTCACTGGGTTAGCCAGGATGGTCTTGATCTCCTGACCTCGTGATCTGCCCGCCTCAGCCTCCCAAAGTGCTGGGATTACAGGCTTGAGCCACCATGCCCGGCCTGTTTTTCTGTTCTTACTGGATTCTTCCAATTGATTTGAGGAAGCTCTTTACATATTCTGGACACTCTTTTCCAGTTTGCAAATTCCTACTCCAAGTAAGTAATATATCTTCATTTTATGCTTGGATAAACAAAAGTTCATTATTTGAATATAGTCAAATTTGTCATTTTTTCCCTATGATTTGTGCTTTTGTGACTTACTTAAGAAATTCTCCCCTTTGGAACCAGGTGACATGGGTTTGAATCTCAGTTATACTTGCTGGTTGTGCAGCCTCGAGGAAGATACTTAATATCCCAGGGCCTCAATTCCCTCCACTGTAAAATGGGTTCAATAACAGTATGTGCCTCACAGGTAATTCTGGAGTGCTTGTAAAGCAATTAGCACACTTGCAGGCATATCATTGTTCTCCCCCTTAAACGGATCTCACATACATAAAGAACCCCCACAAGGACCCAAGAGGAGGGATGGGGATACCTTGCTTTCTAGCAGATCTGTATTCTGCCGGAGTTCATTCCGCAGCTTCTCTGATTTTTCTAGCTTCCGTCTTAGCGTCGTAAGCTCCTCCTACAAAAACAAACACGTTAACAGAAATCATTCCAGACCAGAGATTAAGTTCCACCTGTGTTAGGAGTGAGCAAAGGGCACAAAGTTTCAGTTAGAAGGAATAAACCTTAGCAATCTATTGCACAGAATGGTGACTACAATAAACAATGATGTACTGTATATTTCAAAATTGCTTGCAAAAAGTAGGTTTTGGCTGGGCGCGGTGGCTTGCACCTGTAATCCCAGCATTTTGGGAGGCTGAGGTGGGTGGATCACCTGAGGTCTGGAGTTCGAGACCAGCCTGACCAACATGGAGAAACCCTGTCTCTACTAAAAATATAAAATTAGCCAGGTGTGTTGGTGCATGCCTGAGATCCCAGCTACTCAGGAGGCTGAGGCAGGAGAATCACTTGAACCCGGGAGGCAGAGGTTACGATGAGCCAAGATACCACCATCGCTCTCCAGCCTGGGCGACAAGAGTGAGATTCTGTCTCAAAAAAAAAAAAAAAAAAGTAGGTTTTAAGTGCTTTCACCACAAAAAAAAGATAAATGAAGTGATGGATTTGTTAATTAGCTTTGCTTAATCATTTCGTATTGTAAACATATATCAAAACATCACATTATACCCCATACATATGTACGATTACTCTTTGTAAATTAAAGATGAAAAAACTTTTTTTAAAGAGTGGTTGGGGAATGGAGTGAGTAATTCAGCCAGCATCCATGAAGATACCCAGGTGCTAGGTTCCAACAAGAGACTTTTTGTTTCACCACTTCCAAATTTCAGTGTCTCTGTTCATGCAAGTCTGGTCCAGCCCAGCCCTGTCTAGGGGCTGAACACAAATAATCAGAATGAGTCCCTTGCTTTGCCTGAGGCTGGGTATGCCCAAGTGTGGCCACCGTGCTCACTCCATTCTCCAGGGATTGCCTTTCTGCCAGTGGCTCAGCACTGTGCCTATGACAGAACCATTCAGAAGCTGCTTCACTGCCCACCCACAGCAGGTGGGTGGAACGAACTATGGAGCAGACACACAAAGGAAGGCTATGCAGCCATAAAGAGAGAACAAGAAAGAGCTCCACAAGAATGGAAACGGCAAGATTTTCAGAACACCTTTCAAGTAAAAAATAAAAGTCGAAGAAGAATATAGTACTTTTTTTTTTTTTCTTTTTTAAGATGAAGTCTCACTCTGTCGCCCAGGCTGGAGTGCAGTGGTGTGATCTCAGCTCACTGCAAGCTCTGCCTCCCAGGTTCATGCCATTCTCCTGCCTCAGCCTCCCAAGTAGCTGGGACTACAGGCACCCGCCACCACGCCCGGCTAATTTTTTGTATTTTTAGTAGAGACGGGGTTTCACCGTGTTTGCCAGGATGGTCTCAACCTCCTGACCTCATGATCCGCCCGCCTCGGCCTCCCAAAGTGCTGGAATTACAGGCGTGAGCCACCGCGCTCAGCCAGTATTCTACTTTTTATGTAAGAAATATAAGAACTAAATGTGTGTATTTACTAATTTTTGCAAAATAATAACAACGAAAAGCATGAACCAGAAACCAATTGAAACAGTTATAAAAGATAGGTGGTGACAGGAAAGAATGATAGAAAAAGAGTGTTGTCTGAGAGGTAAAAAAACCAATAATAAATAAATAAATAAATAAATAAATAAATAAAGGACTCAAAGACTCTGCCCACTGAGCTTCTCTGGGTTAAGTACCAGAGGTTGAGTGTTCACGAACCCCTCTGTGTTGATGGAGGCAGAGGAACATCTGGAAAGGGCATCAAGGCTGTTAGGCTGAGCATTCCAAGATCAAGAATGTTCAGGAATAGGGGCACAGGGTCCTGGATGCAAGCAGGAGGAGGGGGGTGTGGGGAGTAGCCACTCAGCACCCTTTCTGCCACACTGACTGACCTCCTTGGCTCGGAGCTGCTCATTTCCAATGGTGGCACTAAGTAGGGGCCGGAGGGAACCAAGGAGCTGCCACCATGGCCAGTCCTTGACTGCGAGGAACACAGCCACATTCTTCTGGATGCACTGCGCAGCCAGTCGGCGAATCTGCAGGGAAGGAGAACACGGACTGGAGGGTCCTTTCCAATCCAGGTGAGGATAAAGGAAGGAGAGGAGGCAGAGGGTAGCAAAGGGGCTGGAGGAAGTGGGGTTATTTCCTGGTGGAAGGGACTGGATACCTTAAAACACACACACACACACACACACACACACACACACACACACACACAGGCTTCCTTTCTTGTAGTCCTTTTGATATGTCAGGCTCTCTGCATCAACCATGATGCCATAATTTAGTCTTGCATGGCCAAATAATAATAGCAGAAAGAGTAAAAGAAACTATACAATAGGTTACATCTTACATGGGAATTAGGTTTAAAGGTCATGCAAAACAAAAACTATCACTGAAAAATCTCTACAACTGCCCACAAATAACAATGTCCAAGATTATGCTATTAGCTTACATTGAAGGGAGATCATTTTTAGTGTATTTAAACAGTAATTCCATGCTTCTCAAACTTGAATGTGCATCAGAATCCCCCGGAGGGCTTGTTAAACCCCAGATAGCTAGATACCACCGGCAAAGGTGCTGATTCAGCCACTCTGGGATGGAGCCTGGAAATGTGCCTTTCTTACAAATCCCCAGGTGATGCTGATGCTGCTGGCCTGGGACCACAGTTTGAGAAGCACAGACCCACTTCATTCTTATCACTGTGGGGAACCAGAGCAGCACTGACTGGCAGAGAGGCCAAAAGATGCTTTTCCCTCATCACCATCACAGCAGCTGATTCTTATGCAGCAGACATTGAGCTTCCTAAGTGCTAGGAGCTGCCCTGAGCATCTCACACACCTCAATTCGGTCCTCAGTCTAGTCCTGGGAAGACCATGTTATTTTCTGTATTTACAGATGGGGAAAGTGAGGTTCAGAGAGGTATAGTCACATGACCAGTGCCACCCAGCTTCTCAGTGCCAGAGCAGGTTTGAACCCTTGCAGTCTGGCTGCAGAGCCCAGGCTCTGAAACTCTATTCTACATCATTCCAAGGTGTGAGCTACTTGAGTACAGAAGGCCAGTGGGATTGCCTATAATATTTTCATTATTCGTGGTCTCATCTTTTCTCTCTTTCTGCCAAGTACTATACTTGAGTTTACAAGTTCACATAAACTGGAGGCACATACAACAAGACTCCATTCTAGTGGTAGTAGTAATTAAGAATAACAATCCAAAGGTAACAGCAGTTAAAGTTTATTGAGCAATTACTATGTGCCACGTACTGTACTAAGTGCACATCGTTTCATCTCACCTTCACCCAGCTACTAAGAGGTAGAGGTGGAATTCGAACATATATATTATTTGTTACCAGAGCCATGTGGTTTTCTCTCTATTGTGCAGCTACAGAGAGGAAATTCAGTCTACAGGGATCTCTGAAGATGGTGACCCTAAATGGGTCAGTGCTTCAAGTTCGACTTGGCCTTTGGTCTCCAAAACCTCAGTGGCTGGGCCCTGGTCATGCCCCATCTGCTGACCTGTGAAAGTGACTTCCTCCAGAAACAAGACAGGTTGAAAGCATGAACCGGCCCAGGAGGGCTTGGACAACCTCATGGCTACCTAGTGCAAGGCTGACCTCATGGATAATTTGATGTCAATGTCCCAGAAACAGTCATAACATCCTGCAAAGCCTCACTTAAAGCCTCACTGCTCAGGTTGGATCCTTGGACCAGGTGCACCGGCATCATCCTGAGGGACAGGCAGACCCCATGCCCGCTCCAGACCTGTTGGATCAGACTCCGCATGTAAACAGCATGCAGTACCTTCAACTTCTTGAATTCCTGGCGAGACAGAAAGCCCTTGCAAGCCGCCTGGAAGAGAACAATGCTCTGAGATACCAGCTTCTCCCGTTGCCTCTCAAGTCTGGAGATCACACCTGCCTTGAGAAAAACCTGGGGAGAGGGAAGGTTTCAGGTGAGTCCTCTGCTGAAGAAGGTTGTCTACAATGGGAAGTGCTTGAAACTCAGACCCCACTTCTCTTGCACGCACCTGCAGTATTTGTTAGCAGTTGCCCTTTAATTGGGAGGTGGGGGAGTCTAAATTATCAAAGCATTTTGTCTGCTGATGGCTCCTCTCTCCCTTCCCCTAGGCCCTGGATACTCAGTGTGGGCCACACACCAGCAGCAATGGCACCACCTGGGTGCTTGTTGGAAATGCAGAATCTCGTACTCCATTCCAGACCTGCTAAATCAGAACCTGCATTTTTAACACGATCCCCCAGGGATTCCTGTTCACATTCCTCTGAGAAGCACTGCTAGGATGGACTTGCCTAAACTGTTCTGTACACGGTCACCACCTGGAAAGTGTAGTACATGCAGAGTCCTGGACCCCAGGAAAGGCTGGGTGGTGGGTTTAAGGCCAGGCCTGGGAATGTGAATATTTCGATTAAGCACCCCCAGCAATCTGAGTGAAGCAGTGGCTTAGAAACAACTCACTCCAGCTGGGCACAGCGGCTCACGCCTGTAATCCCAGCACTTTGGGAGGCCAAGGCGGGCGGATCACCTGAGGTCGGGAGTTCGAGACCAGCCTGACCAACATGATGAAACTCCGTCTCTATTAAAAATACAAAATTAGCCAGGCGTGGTGGTGGGTGCCTGTAATCCCAGCTACTCCGGGGGCTGAGGCAAGAGAATCACTTGAACCCGGGAGGCAGAGGTTGTGGTGAGCCGAGATAGTGCCACTGCACTCCAGCCTGGGCAAAAAGAGCAAAATTCCGTCTCAAGAAAAAAAAAAAAAAGAAATGAAAGAAAAAAAGAAACATCTCAGTCCAGCCTTGTAAGGAGGGGCAGAGACAGTGGGGGGAGGGATGACAGTCCTCTTGGTCGGGAGAGGATGGGGTTGGGCTGGTGCCACCCACGGAGGTGCTAAGGGATCTAGCAGGAAACAGCTCTTGGTACACGATTTCCAGGCCGTAGCTCATCAATAATGGATGATGGCCTCTGCAGCACTCTGATCAATGCCTCCTTGGCACCCCACAGAGCCACCTTCTAGTAGACTGCAAGGAACAGGAATGAGGGAAGCTGGGACCCCAGGACTGACTGTCAGCAAAAGATCAAGGCAGAGAGTCCTGGAGGTTTGAATTAAATGCTTTTCTATGAGAACCTGAAGCTTCTGGGCCAGGCCTGCTCCTGCCGATGCGTAAGGGTAGTTCTGGTTTGCTGTGGTCGTTTTCTCATCTTCTGAGAGGCAGAGGAAAAATGCTCTTATAGTGGGATTTGAGTCAGTGACAGGGGAAGGAGTCATTTTTCTGATGCCCTTATGCTGCTTATTTCTAAAAAGAGTCCCATGTGTTTCTTTGTCACGTGTGGTTTATAATCACAAAGGGGGTTTATCCGGAGACACTGGATAACTCTATATTAATTGATGACATTATCATTTAATGGATAACATTTAGGGGGCACTTACTGTGTTTTGGAACTGGACTCAACAACTACTTGACATGCAGGTAAAACATTTTACATGCCTAATCCTATATGGTAGTTATTATGATTCTCACATTTTATGGAGGAAAAAACTAAGGCTTAAAAAAAAAAAAAGGTATTTGCCCACGATCCTTTACAAGCAAGTGGTAACACCAGGATTTATTTTCCTCCATCTGACTTCAGACAAGACTACAATGATCACTGAATAGGGTGAACATTTGCACGGCATCTACATTTTCCAAAGTGCTTTCTCCTAGGTCTCTTTTTAATACTCAAACAGCTCTATGAGGAATCTACTGGCTTAGGCAGGTTATGAAATTGACTCAAGGTTACACAGTCAGTTGCCAACAAAGCTGAGACCTGAGCCCAGAACTTCAGGTTTATTTCCTGCACCCATTCTCAATGTCTGTCAACATGAGGCTGCCTTTTCTCATTCATTATGATACAAGCACTTGAAGTGCGAGGTTCAATTGCAATTTGATTCCAGGTGGAACAAAGGGTCTCGATCGATTCTCCATTACCCTAAACCTATTTTTCGTAATGGAGACCACTCATCTCCGACCATCCTGCACTACGCCTTTTCTCAATGGGAAAATAAAAATTAGTACACCCAGTCGGTACTAACTCTGTTTCCTAACCCTCCATGGCTCTGCAGAACACTTCCTATCAGACAGGGCCACCAAGGCCATCACTCTCATTGAAATAAAGACATGATTGGCTCATTACCTATCAGATTGCTTCAATAATGACTGTATTAATTTCACAAGCTAGTGAGTCCCAAAAGCTGCTATAAAAAAAAAATCAATGATCAAAGTGATGACAGCTCCAGTTCGTATATTACAATAGATGGCAGGTGCTGCCAAAACCACTATTGATTATGAAGCTTTCATTAAAAAGATAATTGGAAATAACCATACACAGAATGGGAATAAGCCTGTGCAGAATCTTATCTCAATTTCTCCCCAATTTTTTCTTTTTTTTTTTTTGCCACTTAAAGAGCATACTGCTGACCAGAAGACCGACTGTATGTAGAATCACACCTTTTCCACAAATGCCATGGCCCTCGGCACAAGCCTTGATAAGGCGCCAGAGGCTGAAAAATCACGAAGAAAAATCTAAATTATTTGCTTTTCATGGGTCCAGCAGCTTATCGGAGGCAAACAGCGTGTAACATCCCCAAAGCCCCACCTTTAAGGAATCCACAGGGGACACAACTATGTAAACTGTTTTTCCTCTAAAAACGCGGAAGGCCCAGGTTTTTAAAAAATCTGATATGGCAACAGCTTCCATATCTGGTACTGCCGAGGAATTAGCTCCTCTCCTCTTAGTCACGTTACAGATCAGAGGAGTTTAATTCTTTAAACATTAAAATGCTATCCTGTTTGATAAGCCTCTTGCCCCACTGACAAATGTATTCAGCAAGTAGTGGCAGACACCACCTGGTAAATGACACTTTATGGATCCCCACGGTCATCTTGGGAGGTAGGAAGTAATGGCCTCATTTTACAGATGAGATAACTGAGGCTCAGGGAAGTTAAACCAGTCACTCAAGATTCACGCAGTTAGGAAGTGGTGGTGCCTGGGTGTGGACTGGGTCAGCCGATTCTCTTGTGCCCTGAGTTTCATAGCCTTCTCCATTATTACGTGCCAATCCTGCAATGCATAAGATGCTGCATCTGCCCCTAACGCTCTCAGTCTATCCACCAGCCTGGCCTCCAAAAGGACACATTGACCTTGATGTGATCTTGACAGTTTCTCAGTCAATACCAAGTATTATTCAATAATAATCATGTTTTATTATCTGAATGTTTAGGCATGCAGACTTCTTGCTCCTGCCACTGTAAACTGTGTGTAACAACTGTTTTCTTTCTTCTTCTGCAAGAGCTACCAGGACTATAGGCCCTGATTTTCACATTTATGACATAACTGCATCATTTTCTAGACCAGTGGTTCTCAGACTTGAATGCACTGGAATCACTTAGAGGGCTTGTTATACAGACTGCCAGCCCTGTTCCCCTCCAGAGTTTCTGATTTACTAGGTCTGGGGTGGAGCCTAAGAATGTGTTTCTAGCAAGCTCTTGGGTGATGCTGATGCTGCTGGTCCAGGGCCCATACTTTGAGAACCGCTGGGCTAGAAGGATGAAGTTCCTGGAGATGAAGAA
The DNA here is from genome assembly GCF_047675955.1 of Chlorocebus sabaeus. Classification (NCBI taxonomy): domain Eukaryota; kingdom Metazoa; phylum Chordata; class Mammalia; order Primates; family Cercopithecidae; genus Chlorocebus; species Chlorocebus sabaeus. Next base: position 24,994,777 of record NC_132922.1, read on the forward strand.
CAATTCCCCAGATTCAGGACCGTAAAGACCTATCTGTAAAGAATATGTTATGTACAGTCATGCACTGCATAATGACATTTCAGTCAACAATAGACGCATGCATATACAACAGTGATCTCATAACATTATAACACCATACATTTACTCTACTTTTTCTATGTTTAAATACTCAGATCCTTACCATTGTATTACAGCTGCCTACGGTGTTCAGCGCAGTCACATGCTGTAGAGGTTTGCAGCCAGGAGCAATAGGCTGTGGCATCTACCAGGTGCGTAGCAGGCTATCCCATCTGTGTTTGTGTGAGTACGCTCTGTGATGTTCCCACAATGAAGAAATTGCCTAAGCACTCATTTCTCAGAATGCATCCCCACTGTTAAACCACACATGACTGTATTTCCATTCATAAACAATAGGACCCAGAGTGCATGGAAAAGGCCCCGGCATTTGGGCCAATGCAGGTTTGCATGGAGTCTGAACCTTTGGCTATAGATAGGACCTTGGAAACAGGCTTATTTCCCAGGGGCACAGCTTCCTCATCTGTAAAGCAGGAACGCACCTGATCTCTCACAGAAGACTGTGAGTGAGGATCAAAGAACAAAACATGAAGTTGCCTTGCATAGTACCTGGCTTGCGTGGGAGTCCAGTAACTGACAGGTTTATCCTCTCTATTGAAAAAGCCTTCAAAGACTTGAGATGCTGCAACTCCTATCAGGAGAAATTATCTTGAGATGACAGCGGAATAATAGCTTCCACTATACACCTTAGCAGGACCAAGAGGCCAGTGGGGAGACACTAGCATGTTTAGGGTGGGCTGAGGGCTGGTAGCCAGTGTAGATGACTGTGAGCTCCCTGAGGAAAGGACCGTTCTCAGGGATGCATATGATAGGGAGGGCTCCATGAAGTACAAATAGCCAATAATGCCACCCTTGCGGGCTCCTGGAGAGCAGGACCCTCCCAGCACCTCACATAGCTCCTGGAGGTGGAAGGCAATTAGGCTTCTTAGACGGCATTAGTCAACCAGTAAGTAACTGGGTGGGGAAATGCGTGGAGTAGTCTTTCTTTTGGTCTGTTCCTCTCCAGTCTTCCTTCCTTTCTTCCTTCCTTCCTTCCTTCCTTCTTTCTTTCCTTCCTTCCTTTTTTTTTTTTTTTTTCTTTTTAGACAGAGTCTCATTCTATTGCCCAGGCTGGAGTGCAATGGTGCAATCTCGGCTCACTGCAACCTTTGCCTCCTGGGTTCAAACGATTCTCCTGCCTCAGCCTCCCAAGTTGCTGGGATTACAGGCGCACATCACCACGCCCAGATAATTTTTATATTTTTAGTAGAGATGGGGGTTTCTCCATGTTGGCTGGGCTGGTCTCTAACTCCTGACCTCAGGTGATCCGCCTGCCTTGGCCTCCCAAAGTGCTGAGATTACAGGCATGAGTCAACACACCCAGCCTCTAGGTTGTATTTCTAAACTGTGTCCCTTTCCCCTGCCCCACCTCCTTGGTCCTTGAGTTTAGGATCTCCGTGCCCCACTTGCCAAACTATCAGCCATGGAACACTAGCTCCAGAAGATGGTACTGGGTATTCCACACAAACAAAAGGCGAGGGGTTCCACAGTCAAATAGTTTGAGAATCCCTAAATACCATGTTTCCCACCTGGAAAACTTGAGCGCATATAAGCATATCAGGGAAATGTGAAACTCTGCTATAAACTTTTGAGCATATTTGGAAGAGCTTTTGGCTCAACACCAGTTTGGGAAAAGCTATTTCTGTCAACTTGAATAATCACGGGCTTTCTTCTCAAGCCCCTTCTTTCATTTCCCTTACTGCTGCTCATCAGCTATGACGATAGCTGTGTTAGAGTTGGTTGCAAAGTAGAAGTTAAAAGGCTGTGAGTGAAGACGAGCAGTTCTTCCCAGGTTTAATGGCAGCTCTTTCTGAGGCTCAGAAGGTCATCTTCAGGACCAGGATGCTAATTCTTCCAGACCACTTGGGGTCCCCAGGAGTGAAGCCTCCAATAAATGATATTTCCCAGTGTGATTTCAACCCATATTATGACATTTTATCTTCATGACCTTGTAAGATAGGCAGGGCAGAAAATCATTAGCTCTTCTTTCAGTTTGGGAAAAGGAGACATACAGAGATAATGGACAATGGAGATAGGACAAGAATCAGGTCATCTCTGGGTCCCTGATGTGATGGGCAGAATGTTGTAAGAACGCGGCTCTACTCACTTGGCTGTGCCCCAGAGCCACCGCCTTCTTTTCCAGATCCAGGGTCTCCAAGAGCTCCTCCACGGCCTGGGGAGAAAAGAAGAGAGAAGTTGGAGAGCAGAGAAGGTAGGAGGATCCTAAAGGGGAAAGTCAAGCTGGCTCGATTGCTGATGCGCCAGGACGGAGGATGACCCCATAGGTCTGTGAGCTTCAGCTAACAGAGCCCCACCTCACACAGGAAGGTGCAGATGCTGAGCACCTACTGTGTACCATCCACTCTGTCTTCACACACACACCTATTTGTTCCATCCTCCTATTTTACAGAGCAGAAAACCAAAGATACGAAATGAAATAAAGGATGCAGCTGTTAGGGAAATCAGTACAGAGGTTCCTCAAATAATTAAACACAGAATTGCCAGATGATCTGGCCATTCCACTTGTGTGTATATACCAAAATGAATTGAAATCAGGGTCTTGAAGAGATATTTATACATTTATGTTCTTAGCAGCATCGTTCACAATACCCAAAAGGTGGAAACCACCCAAATGTCCACTGATGGATGAATGGATAAACACGATGTGGTCTATCCATGCAATGGAATATTATTCAGCCTTAAAAAGGAAGGAAATGCTGACACATGCTACAACATGGATCAACCTCAAGGACATTATTCCAAGCCAGAGAAGTCAGTCACAAAAGGACAAGTACTGCATGATTCCACTTAGAAATGAGGTACTTAGAGTAACCAAATTCACGGAGACAGAATAAAGAATTATGGTGGCTAGGGGGTAGAGAGAGGGGGAAATGAAGGCTTATGGTTTAACGGGTATAGCATTTCAGTTTTGCAAGAGGAAGAGCATCGTGCAGATGGATGTTGTGATAGTTGCACCACATTGAGAATACACTTCTTGCCACTGAACTCTACGCTTAAAATGGTTAAGATGGGCCGGGCGTGGTGGCTCACGCCTGTAATTCCAGCACTTTGGGAGGCTGAGACGGGTGGATCACGAGGTCAGGAGATCGAGACCACCCTGGCTAACACGGTGAAACCCCGTCTCTACTAAAAATACAAAAAATTTAGCCAGGTGTGGTGGCAAGTGCCTGTAGTCCCAGCTACTCGGGAGGCTGAGGTAGGAGAATGGTGTGAACCCGGGAGGCGGAGCTTGCAGTGAGCCATGATTGCACCACTGCACTCCAGCCTGGGTGACAGAGTGAGACTCCATCTCAAAAAAAAAAAAAAAAAGGTTAGATTAACTTTTATGTTATATATATTTTAATACATACATACATACACACACACACACACACACCAAAAACTAAATGAAGGGGCTTTTTTTTTTTTTTTCAAGATTGCAAGTTTGCACACAGGGCAGAGACAGATTCCCATTAAGTTCTTTCTGGCCACACCTATGTCTTGAACTGTAGTGCATGCCTAGTAATTCACTAAGTCCTCCTGTGACAGCCTCCCCGCTCTATGCTTCTCTCATTGCACTTCCTGGTGACTGCTTCTCCCCCACAAATACTCGCTAAATAAATGACATGGTCACTAACCTCACCTGCCTGACCTACATTATGGCAGAGGAGCCTGTGTTTTCTGTACTGCACTATAGTATTATTCTTTTTTTTTGAGACGGAGTCTTGCTCTGTCGCCAGGCTGGGATTCTTCTGCCCCAGCCTCCCAAGTAACTGGGGCTACAAGCATGTGCCACCACGCCTGGCTAATTTTTGTATTGTTAGCAGACACGGGGTTTCACCATGTTAGCCAGGATGGTCTCCATCTCTTGATCTTATGATTCACCTGCCTCAGCCTCCCAAAGTGCTGGGATTACAGGTGTGAGCCACTGTGCCCAGCCTATAGTACTGTTCTATAGACACAGCAGGAGCTCAATAGATAGGATGACTGGATGAATAAACACCCAAACCAGAGAGATTCCACAGGGAGGAAAAGCAGCCCCATGCAGGAGAAACAATTTTACTCAAAGAGATTTCTGGATGCAGCATGGACCAATCGCCATTTAATGGAATCTTCCCCTTGTCAAATAGTTGTACAGGCTTCGAAACAATCAGCCAGTGATTTGGACTCTCAGATAAACCCAGGTTGTGCCTGGTTGCTTAGTGACTGCCGATTCCCCTCCCACCCACCCTCATACCACCCCTCACTGGTCTTTCATTCACTGAAAATCGGAAAGTCTATTTTAAGAATAAACTGTCAGAAAAGTAATTGCAATGCTCAGGAAGCAAAAGGTATTATGAGGCTGGAGTAATTTAGTAAATGAGTTTCAATTCCATGGGTCAAAGGCATCACAGAAGACTTCCTAAGATTAAAAAAAAAAAAAATCCCTATTAAAAGTCTAGCCCCAGACTGCAATCAGGAAGGAAGCTCCATTTTCTGACCTCCTGGAAGAACATTCCAGGACACTCTTTCAAAATTTCGGTGGTTTCGCTTATCACATTTTAGCCAAACATGTTCCAAGGGAGCTGTAGGTGGTAGAAATGAATAAAACCAATATATCCAAAATATAAGGCCTTTTTTCTCTGCATAAGAAAAAATAAATTAAAAATTGACTGAAGATAAGATGGATGGATTTTTAAAAGGAAATATAAGACCAATGAAATTTTTCTAAGTGTACCTTGAAGGTAAAGTCTACGGCAGATGTTTTTGGGGAAAAAAAAATCACGATCCAGAGTTAGATCCATCTGGGTTCAGATCTTGGTTTCATCACCATAAACTGTGTGGCCGTGGGGAAGTGCTTTACTCTGAGCCTCAGACTCCATTCAGAAAGACGGGGACAATAACAGCACCTGTTTCAGAAAATTCTGAGGCTGTGCTTGTGCAGGGTTTTATATAGCACCGGGCATGTAGTAAGCACTCAATAAATGTTAGGAGTTATTGCATCCTCATAGTCACCTCTGCTTTGGTCAAAACCTTGGAACGGTGCTGCAAAACATGAATGAAGGCTCCCACTTCTCAGATACACTTCAAACCCTGCCAAAGCATGTGCTCAACCCACTGTAACCGAGTTTCCTTCCAGTGCAATAAAATGACTTGGCAAAGTTCACGTGTTTAGGAAGTGATGGTAGGGGGTTTGAACCCAATGAATCAGCTCCTGATCTTCTCTCCACCCTCCAATGCTGGGATCAGTTCCACCACTCACTAGCTGTGTGACCCTGAGCAGGCCTCTCCTCCTCTCTGGTCTTCAGTTTGCTTTCTACAACATGGGGTAATCATGCCTGTCCGACAAGGATGTAGTGGAGATTTAATAAGGTCATATAAGCAGCATGTAAGGGAGATATTTCCAGAATGGTGGAGGAAGGAGCTTAATAAATCCTCTCCCCCTCCCAAAACATGATAAAATTTCCAATCACCACAAGTTCAATACTCTGGAAATTGGACAATGGGATATGACAAATTGAGAAGCATTTATTCAAGAAAACCTATTGGATCTCAGGTAGAAACGATGAGAGTTTGTGGCAATATTGATTACAGGTTCTCCCACTCACCACCCACCCCAGCTCTGTCTCTCTCTCTCTCTCTCTCTCTCTCTCTGCTGTAGTCCTTCCAGGGTGAGGCAGCTCTGAAAAACAGCAGCTTTGCTTCCAGAAGGGGCTCACCTGTATGGGGCAAAGCATGGAAAAAACCCATGCCTGGGAGCATTGTCAGAAACAGTAGCGATTTTGGCAGGAAACAAATGAGGAAGGCCAATGACACAGCTAAGCCTAAGGTTGTTGTCCTGATTGAGGCAAGCACTAATTTAACAGGAAATTTAACAGGAGATATAGGAAATAGGACAGCCACAGTGGGCTTGATAAATTCCCATATATTCCTGGCTCCAGGCTAAACACAAGAACAAGAGAGACTGGAGAAGGCTCTGGCTATCTACATATCCCTATTTATTTGAACATGAAGCCATGTGTACAGGCAGAAAACATGTGAAAGGGCCAAACAGAAAGTAGAGGCTGAAGCACAACTGGGAACTACCTGAATGCTGAATGCATTTCCCAACCCCCACATGGATCCAACAGGATAATGGAAAAGGCTTAAATATTCAAGATGTTTGATAACAACCTCTGCTGACTGTAAGCTATGTGGACACAGGAGCAACTCCTAGGAAGTCAGCTTTAAAATAAAAACCCAAATTTTTAAAAATTGGGCAGACATATCAGTGGTCCCACATTGTGAGGACACAGATTCCGTAATTTTAGTCAAGACAAGTTATAATACTAAATGATTAAGAAAAGATCAGAATGAAGAGTTACTATAATGTATCATCTAAGATGTCCAGTCTTCAGCAAAAATGATAGGATGTGTAATAAACATAAAATTATGATCCAAACTAAGGGTGAGGGGAAACAGTAGAAGGTATTTTTGTGGGTTCTAGAATTTGGACTTAATGGCCAAAGACTTCAAAACGGCTATTGTAAATATGTTCAAAGAACTAAAAGAAACAATGTTTAATGAATTAAAGGACAGTGTAATAATAATGACGCCTTAAATACAAAATATCAAAATAGAAATTATTTTTAAAAGATCCAAATGGAAATTCTTCATTTGAAAAGTAAATTAACTGAAATGATAAATTCACCAAAGGAGCTCAACAACAGATCTGAGATGTCAGATGAAAGAGTCAGCAGACTTGAAAATAGATCAATAGAAATTATCCAGTTTGAAGAACAGAGAGAAATAGGAAGGAGGAAAAAGAAATAAAGCCTCAGAGACATGTATGGCAAATCAAGCATGCCAATATATGTATAATAGGAGTCTCAGAAGAAGAGGAGAAAGACAAAGATTTTATTTATGTATTTATTTATTTATTTATTTATTTATTTATTTATTTATTTATGAGACAGAGTTTCGCTCTGTTGCCCAGGCTGGAGTGCAGTGGTGTGATCTTGGCTCATTTCAAGCTCCACTTCCCGGGTTCATGCCATTCTACTGCTTCAGCCTCCCAAGTAGCTGGGACTACAGGCGCCCACCACCACGCCCGGCTAATTTTTTGTATTTTTAGTAAAGACCGGGTTTCACCATGTTAGCCAGGATGGTCTCGATCTTCTGACCTCGTGATCTGCCCGCCTCAGCCTCCCAAAGTGCTGGGATTACAGGCGTGAGCCACTGCACCCAGCAAAAGATTTTAAAAGTATGAAAAACGATGGCTAGAAACTTCCCAAATTTGACTCTCCTCCCCGCCCCCAAAAAATCTATGCATCCTAGCAGGTCATTGAATTCCAAATAGAATAAACACAAAGAAGCCACCCCAAGATTTATTATGAACTATTGAAAATCTTGAAAGCAGAAAGAGAGGAATAACTTATTGTGTAAAGAGAAGCATCAAAACAATTAGTGGCTGACTTATCTTCAGAGACAATGAAGTCCAGAATGCAGTGAGATTACATGTTAGAAGTGCTGAAAGGAAAAAACAAACAAGTCAATCAGGAATTCTGTATCTGGCAAAATTATTCTTCAAAAATGAAGGTGAAGTAAGGACCATCTCAGGTAAACAAAGGCTGAAAGAACTTATTGCTATTAGACCTGCCTTACTGTTTCACTTATATTAAAGGAAGTCCTTCAGGATGAAAGGTATCATATCACACGTAATTCAAATACTTAAGGAACTAAAGAGCATGGGAAAATAAAAACACATAGGAAAATGTAAAAATCTTCATCCTACAGAATGGGAGAAAATTTTTGCAATCTACTCATCAGACAAAGGGCTAATATCCAGAATCTACAAAGAACTCAAACAAATTTACAAGAAAAAAACAACCCCATCAAAAAGTGGGCAAAGGATACGAACAGACACTTCTCAAAAGAAGACATTTATGCAGCCAACAGACAAATGAAAAAATGCTCATCATCACTCGCCATCAGAGAAATGCAAATCAAAACCACAATGAGATGCCATCTCACACCAGTTAGAATGGCAATCATTAAAAAGTCAGGAAACAACAGGTGCTGGAGAGAATGCGGAGAAATAGGAACACTTTGACACTGTTGGTGGGACTGTAAACTAGTTCAACCATTGTGGAAGACAGTGTGGCGATTCCTCAAGGATCTAGAACTAGAAATACCATTTGACCCAGCCATCCCATTACTGGGTATATACCCAAAGGATTATAAATCATGCTGCTATAAAGACACATGCACACGTATGTTTATTGCAGCACTATTCACAATAGCAAAGACTTGGAACCAACCCAAATGTCCATCAGTGATAGACTGGATTAAGAAAATGGGGCACATATACACCATGGAATACTATGCAGCCATAAAAAAGGATGAGTTCATGTTCTTTGTAGGGACATGGATGAAGCTGGAAACCATCATTCTCAGCAAATGATCACAAGGACAAAAAACCAAACACTGCATGTTTTCACTCATAGGTGGGAACTGAACAATGAGATCACTTGGACACAGGAAGGGGAACATCACACACTGGGGTCTGTCATGGGGTGGGGATAGGGGGAAGGGATAGCATTAGGAGATATACCTAATGTAAATGATGAGTTAATGGGTACAGCACACCAACATGGCACATGTATACATATATAACAAACCTGCATGTTGTGCACATGTACCCTAGAACTTAAAGTATAATAATAAAAGAAATCTTCATTTTTTTCTTTGCTTCCCTTAACTCACCTAAAAGACATAAGATTAAATGAAAGAAAATCATAAAGCTTTATTGTTGATTTTATAACATATATAGATGTGATTTGTAGTTATCCCTCAGTATCCACGGAGAACTGGTTCCAGGACCCCCAAAGGATACCAAAATCTGCAGATGCATTAGTCCTTTATATAAAATGGTATTTACAAATAACCTACTTATATCCTTCTATATACTTTATCTCTAGATTACTTATAATACCTAATACAATGTAAAATGCCATACAGATAGTTATTATATTGTGTTGTTTAGGGAATCATGACAAGAAAATAAGTCTGTATATGTTCAGTACAGACACAACCATTCTTTTTTTTCCAAATATTTTCAGTAAGTTGTTTGTTCAATTTGTGGATGTAGAACCCACAGATACATATGGAGGGTAGACGGTGTATTACGATAGTATCACTAAGGTAGGAGGAAGACACGAGCTACATTGGAGCAAAGGTTCTATATTTTCCCAGAATTAAGTTAGTATTCATCTGAAGCGCAGCATCTTGAATGACAAAACATACTGTAATCCACAGAACAATCACTAGAAGGGGTAGTCAAATGGCCCCCTGGAAAATATCCAGTTTATACAAAAGAAAGAAGTAAAGGAGGAGAGGACCAAAAGAAGGTGTGAAGCCCACATAGAAAATAGCAAAATGGCATGTGTAAATAATATTACAGATCAATATATTGAACACCTTAATAAAAAGGCAGAGATTGTCAATTTGGATTTTGCAAAAAGAAGATTCAACTATATACCATCTGTAAGAGTTGCAGTTAGATGCAAAGATAGGTTGGAAGGGGGAAGATCTATCATGTAAACACTAAACATAAGATCGCTGGAGTGACTATACTATTATCAGACAAATTTTGTTTTAAATTTTGTTTAAAATTGAAAACAAAAATCATTACTAGAAAGAAAGGGAGACATTTTATAGCAACAAAGGGGTAATCCATCCAGAAGATACAGCATTCTAAATATGTCTGTACCTAACCACAGAGCCCCAAAACACGTGAAGCAAAACTGCATAGAATGACAGCATAAATAGAAAATTTAACAGTAATAGTTGGAGAGCGTAATACCTGACTCTCAATAATTTACCGAACAAGTAAACATAAACGATAGCAATATGCCAGGCACAGTGGCTCACACCTGTTGTCCCAGAACTTTGGGACACTGAGGCCAGAGGATTCCTGGAGCCCAGGAGGTCGAGACCAGACTGGGCAACACAGTGAGACCCTATCTCTAAAAAAACAAAATCAGCCAGGTGTGGTGGCATATGCCTGTAGTCTGAGTAACTCAGGGGGCTGAAACAGGAGTATCACTCGAGCCCAGGAAGTCAAGGCTGCAGTGAGCCATAATCGTGCCACTGCACTCCAGCCTGGGCAACAGAGCAAGACACCGCCCTGTCTCAAAAAAAAAAAAAATAGCAATGATATATAAGACTTGAACTATACTATTAACCAAATCGCCCCAACTAACATCTATAGACAACTCAACAACTGAAAAATACATGTTTTTTACAAGCACACCTTGAACACTCTCCTAGATATATAATATTAGGCCATAAAATAAGTCTCAATAAAACAAACAAACAAAAATAAATGTAAATGTACTGAAATTATATAAAATATGTTCTCAAACTAAAATGGAATTAAATTAGAAACCAACAAGAAAAAAGGTGAGAAAGTTGCAAATATGTAGAAATTAATACACTTCTTAATAAACAATGGGTTAAAGAAGAAATCACACTAGGAATTAGAAAATATCTTGAACTAAATGAACATTTTTATGTAATGCAGCCAAAGTAATACTTTGAGGGAAATGTATGCTTTAACCATGTATATTGGAAAAGGAGAAGGATTTTGAATCAATAATTTGAGCAGGATTCCATTTTAAGAAACCAGGAAAAGTAGAGAAAACTAAACTCAAATCAAGGGAAAGGAAGGAAATAATATAGAGTGGAAGTCAATAGAAGACAATAGAACCAGCGAAAACAGAAAAACAACAGAGAAAAAAATCAGTGAAATCAAAAGTTTGTCCTTCGAAAAGACAAAATTGACGAAGTTTATTTACACTGACCAAGGAATAAAGAGGCAGAAAGAAAGAGATGCTACTAATTAGCACAGTCAGACCAATAGAATGAATTTAGATTATGAAAATAAACTCTTTATGGCCAAAAAATGTTTGAGAAAGGTTCCAACACAATTCACTGGGAGAAATAATAATAGTCTTTCCAACAAATGGTACTGGGACAATTGAATATTCATATGCCAAAAAAAAAATGAATGTAGGCATGTATGTTACACCATACACAAAATTAACTCACAACAGATCAAATGTCTACATGGAGGAGCTAAAACTACAAATCTTCTAGTGGAAAATGGGAGAATATCTCTGTAACCTAGTGGTAGGTAAAGAGTTCTTAGATATGAAAAAAGCACCAGTCACTTAAAAAATTAGTAAACTGAACTTCATAAAAATTAAAATCTCCGTGCACCACTATGAAAATGAAAAGACAAGCCACAGGCTGGAAGAAAAGATTTTCAAAGATACATCTGATAAATAATGATGTCTAGAACAAATAAAGAACTACTAAAACTCTATAAGATAAACAGCCTAATTAAAATGGGCAAAAAAAAAAAAAAATAGAGATTTCACAAAAAAAGAGATAAAGTAGCTACTAGGCACATGCCAAAAAAAAAAAGTCAACATCATTAGGGAAAATGCAAATTAAAACCACAATGAAATGCCACTTTGTATATAACAGGATGGCTTGAATCAAAAAGGTAAACAATTCCAAGTATTGATAAGGATAGAAAGTGAAACCCTCATACATTGCCAGTGAGGATGAACAATGGTAGAGCCACTTTGAAAAACAACTTGACAGTTTCTTTAAAAGTTATATTTAAAAGTTAAACATACATTTACCATATAACCTGGCAATTCTCCTCCAAGAATGCACTCAAAAGAAGTAGAAACACGTTTTTACACAACGACTGATGTGCAAATGGTTCACAACATCCTTTTTCATAATGGTCAGAAAATCAAAAACTATCCAAATGTAGTTTAGAGATGATCATTTGATTAAATATCTACTACTATTAATCAAAAAAATACTTTATCTTAACAATTATTTGAGGTTTTTAAGGCAAAGATTAAAGCCTTCATTGTAGAGAAGGGGCATTAAAATCCATAGAAATAGTAAAATTTTACTATTTTTACAACAAAATCATAATTGGTTCCATTTATTATTTATTCTGTGTATATGAAAGTCACCATGTCAATATCTTAAATTACTCAGTCCTCCTATCAAGATTATTAGAGACTATTACTATGCCATTTTAAGACAATAAAACTAAGTCAAAGAAGGGCTGAGTGACGTATCAAATGTCACACAGCCAGTGAGCAGATTAGACACAGTACGTGCTCAGAAAGCCAGACTCCAGAATCTGTATCCTTAACCTGTTAAGCTATCCCACCTCGAATTCACAAATGGTAAGATTCACTCAATGAAGCAGCCCAGGCATTGAGCATAGATGGGTCATCGTCTTCACTGTAAGTCAACATTACACCTCAGCAAACATGGCTCTTGGCAAACCTGAGATCTCTCCACCTTAAGTATGAATATTCCAATAGCCTGGGTCAAATTGAGCCCAGATTTTGGGGTCTAATAGATTTCAGTCACATCCAACCCACAGCCCCCACTTACACCGTTCCATTGTTTCCTAGAATTTTGCAAAGAGCTTTCTCTTCAATGTTGAAGAAGAGTGTACCCAAAAAGCATATGGGCTGACATCTCACATTTAGCTGTATATGCCAGACAGGCAGAGAGACTCCAGAAATGATGAAGAGCCATAGCTGCAAAGTGCTTCCCCAACTCACTCCTCAATGAACAGCTTGATATGAAGAATCTGTGCCTATGGAATAGGACGCTTATCCTGTGAACCATTTGGCTGCCATTCATATAGCACCTGCCCCCATGAAGCCCACACCATGGTCCAATGGCTTCCATGTGTTGAGCTCCTACAATGTACCAGACACTTTGCTATGCCATACTATATGTTGCCTATGGTCATATCAAGTATCAAGGGCATGGATTCATAGAGATATGAAGAAGACACAATTTGAACTCAAGTCTATCTGACTCTAAATCGCATACTTTAACCACTGAGCCTCTCTCACAAGTGGCCAAATCACTAACTGTGTCTGTTTTTTAACTATTTATGCTCAAGGCTATAAATGAAATGCCTGGGAAAAGGCAGAAACTATCCAAAAATCAAATGCACATGCACACACCAATGTAATTGGATTGATTAAAATTAAGTAGAAAACATGTAAAATAATTAAAACAATAGACCCAGCTCACAGTGTGCGGTGGTTCACACCTGCAATCCCAGCACTTTGGTAGACCAAGGTGGCTGGATCATCTGAGGTCAGGAGTTCAAGACCAGCCTGGCCAACATGGTGAAACCCAGTCTCTACAAAAATATAAAAATTAGCCAGACGTGGTGGTGCGTGCCTGTAGTCCCAGCTACTTAGGAGGCTGAGGCAGGAGAATTGCTTGAACCCAGGAGGCAGAGGTTGCAGTGAGCCGAGATAGCACCGTTGCACTCCAGCCTGGGCGACAGAGCAAGACTCTGTCTCAAAAAACAAACAAAACAATAGGCCCAAACTGGAGGGAGACAGCAAGGTGAACAAGAAAGGGATGATGATTTCAGGAGTAAAGGTGGTGGGAGCCCCTGAATAATTATTTAGCACCTAGACAGCAGACAGCTTCCTCTCTGGCCATGGGCTCATAAGGGTTTCCTCCCAGCAGATAAAGACTCTTGAGATGAATTCACAGGAACTGGGAGTGTCCACCAGGGTGGGAGACAGAATAACAGTGGCCGCCTTTGAGAAGATGGATTGACAGCCCTTAATTATGTTCTTCAGTTCAAGTCCTCAGGGACAGAGATTTTGCCGGCTAAAATCAATCAACACTGTAGACATTCTACGGGGAGGAGGGCAGGCCCAAGGGTTTCCTCACATCGATCAGAGAGACCTGGCAACTCCTGCTTCAGCGGCAGAAAAATGGAAGGGACCAGAATCTGGGACTTAACCAAGGTGAGTTGAAAGAGCACCTTCACTGACCTGCCTGAAATTCCACCCTCGTATTCACTCTATGTAGGCTTCGGTGTAGGTTAAAGCATCATCTAACCAGAGGGAGTAGCCTGGGAGACAGGAATGGAACTGAGGATGATAAGAGGGAGAAGACAGGGTCATTTGGGAGGCTTCAGTATGTGCCTGGGTGTCTAAAGGAGACAGGGGACTCCGGAATAGCCAGAGGTCAGCATGAGGACACTGCTTCCTAGAGAGGACCATGGAATGGGCAGCATGGACTTCGCTTCCTTCATAATTTTGCTGAAGCCAGTCCAAGTCATAAAGATCAGGTCTGCTACGCCATGCACCTGCTGAAACCCTTCAGAGGAGCATCGCTGAACACCTGATAAAGCCCAGACTCTCCAGTTTGGCTAACAAGAACCCAGAATTGGCTTCTGTTGAAGTCTTCAGACCCTTTTCTTGGCACTTGGCATCTTTTATGCTCCAGCACCATGAAACTATCTATGCACCTCCGTGACTCCAGATCTTTGCAATCCTGTACCTAACATGAGAATGTCCAGTAACCCTCCTCCTACTCAGTTCCTCCAGATAGTTTCACAGACCTCATCTCAAGCATCACCTACTTCTGAGATGTCTTCCTTGAGTGCCCCGCTCTCACCTCCCTTGGAAACATCAAATGTTTTAGTGGCATCTCCTAGGGTGTACCAAAGCCAGCTCTGTATGGAAGTTGCTGGTGCCTAGCACAGGATCTGGTGAAAAGCAAGCACTTGGTTAAAGTTGGATGAAATTAATGATAATCATTTAAAGTTAATATCCATGAATGGCATGTCCTGTAACGAACTGCACTAAATATTTTGCCTGCCTTCAGAGGGCTTCCATTCAAGTCCTGTGTGAACATGAAAAGATGCTCAACACCCCTAATCATGAGGGAAATGCAAATCAAAACCACATTGAGACACCATCTCATACCCATTAGCATGGCAACTATCAAAAAACAAAACAAAAAATAACACGTTGGCAAGAATGTGGAGAAATTGCCATCCATATGCAGTATTGGTGGAAATGCAAAATGGTACAGCTGCTATAAAAAACTGTATGGCAGCTCATCGAAAAATTTAAAATAGAATTACCATATGATCCAGCTATTCCACTTCTGGGTATATACCCCAAAAAACTGAAAGCAGGGTCTCACCAGGGCCTACTGGAGGGTAAAGGGTGGGAGGAGGGTGAGGTCTGAGAAACTACCTATTGTGTACCATGCTTATTATCTGGGTGATGAACTTGTCTGTACAGCAAACCCCTGTAACTTGAAATTTACTTCTATAATAAACCTGCATGTGCACCTCCCCTGAACCGAAAACAAGAGTTAAAAAAAAAGAAAGTAGGGTCTTGAAGAGATATTTGTACATTCAACCCAGCAACCCCATTACTGGATATATAGCTAAAGGAATAGAAATCATTCTATTGTAAAGACACATGCACATATATGCTCATTGTAGCACAATTTGCAATAGCAAAGACATGGAATCCCCCTAAATGCCCATCCGTGACAGACCAGAAAAAGAAAATGTGGTACATAGACACTATGGAATACTATACAGTCACGAAAAAAAAGAGTGAGATGACGTCCTTTGCAGAAACATGAATGGAGCTGGAGGCCATTATCCTTAGCAAACTCATGCATGAACAGAAAACCAAATACCACATGTTCTCACGTGTAAGTGGGAGCCAAATGATGAGAGCAAACGGACACATAGAGGGGAACACCCCACACTGGAGCCTGTTGAAGGGTGCAGGACGGGAGGAGGGAGAGAATCAGGAAAAATAGCTAACGGAGGGAGAGAATCAGGAAACACAACTAATGGGTACTAGGCTTAACACCTGGGTGATGAAATAATCTGTACAACAAACCCCCATGACACAAGTTTGTTACAACAAACCTGCATTTGTACCCCCAAACTTAAAATAAAAGTTAACAAGGAAACATGGAATCAACCCAAACATCCACTGACAGTTGAATGGACAGGTAAAATAAGGGATACATCCACAGTGGAATATTTTTCAGCCTCAGGAAGGAAATTCTGACACACGCCGCGACGGGAATGAACCTTGAGGACATTATGCAAAGTGAAATTAACCAGTCACGAAAGGACATATGCAGCATGCTTCTACTTCTATGATGGACTTAGAGTAGTCAGATTTATAGAGACAGAAAGCAGAACGATGATGGTCAGAGCCTGAGAAGAGGAGGAGTCAGGAATTACTGTTTAACGGGTACCAAGTCTCAATTTTGCAAGATGAAGAAGTTATGGAGATGAATGGTGCTTATTGTTGCTCAAAAATATGAATGTACTTAATACCACTGATCAATACACTTAAAAACGGTTATGGTGGTAAAGTTCTTGTTATGTGTATTTTCCCATAATTTTTTTTTAAGCCCTATGTCAGGAATCTGAGAGCCTGAGTTCACATCCCAGCTCTACTACTACCTGGCTGGGTGGTCGTGGCCTCAGCTGCCTACGCTGTGAAATGAGGATGATTCCCAGAGTGGGAAGGCTTTATATTTTGAATACTGTCTTAGCTAATGGCTCTGTAACCTTTTCATAGTATGTCTGATATTTCATAATGAGAGTTTATGCATCCGTGATAAAAGACATATGCTACTTCTGTTTCAGGAACGCAATATATCCATCAGGTACCCACCAAATGAGAGTACTTCATTGGGAAACAGTCTTGGCATGACACACCAACATTCAGACCCCACCTGCTAGACCCACAGGGGACTTCACCAAGACCCATTTTACACCCTGACAATGAATCCCCTCTGCTGCCGTCTAGTGTCTAATGACAATATTGACCTTTTCTAGCTGTCAACCTTGTCTTATTAAATCCTGAGGTCTTAACTGCTTTGCACACAGAAACCGATAGTTTGCCCACCCGAGCACGTGTTCATGTATAATTCATGGCATGTCATGTGGCCTGACAAATGAATATTTATCAGCTTTTTCATAAGAGGCAGGATGGTGTTTCTTTTTGTTGCTACCAAAATTCTATGCTGCAGCAAATAAAATTTGTGAGCAAATAAAAAAAGAATAAGCAGCAGCAAAAATTCCCAACCAAGTCCATTCTCCTTGTAATTTTCCATTTTCTGAGGCCTCTAGCATGTATGGAGGTGGTTTTGGTTTGGCTACAACAGAGAACTGCTGACTCATTCAGAACAGAAACGCTTCCATATGCTACACCCTTTCCCTCCACAAAAAACTCCCCCATACCTGACTCCTGCACCATTTTCAACCACAGAGGAGTCCAAGACCCTCTCAGTGGTTCCATTCAGCCCCTCTGAATGAAGTCAAAGTTGGGGAGACCAAGAATAAGGAACCCCTGAACGAAGACTGGC
Organism: Chlorocebus sabaeus; assembly: GCF_047675955.1. NCBI lineage: Eukaryota > Metazoa > Chordata > Mammalia > Primates > Cercopithecidae > Chlorocebus > Chlorocebus sabaeus. Next base: position 25,012,132 of record NC_132922.1, read on the forward strand.
ACAGAGAGGTTGATGGCACCAAGTCAGGCAGAATTTCATGGCTTCCAAAATGGGCCACTACCCAGAGAAGGGATAGCCCTGTGCCACAGACATCTGGGGATGATGTCCCCTCCACAGTGAGTTAGGAGGGCCCTGCAGAAGTCACTGCCTTGTCTACTGAAAGTGGCTTGTGCCCTGGTACCCACTGCAAAGAAGAACTAAGAAGACACCTAAGAATTGTGACTCTGTTTACTTCTAGTCTTCTGACTCATTCATTGAGGACTGCAGTGCTGATGATCTCAGGCACATGCAGGCACGTGCAGTTGCAACAGGATTGTGAACACGTGGTCTGTGCGACTTGTGTGTCATCACCCTGGATCTGAAAGAGGATGATGACACTGATGGTGCTGCTGCTGATGTTGATGACGGTGGTTAGTGTATATTGAGCCCTTACTATGTCCCAGGCCCTGTGTAAATGAACTATACTATTATATGCCATTCTCAGAACACTCCATTGAGTGGCATGGAGTACTCTTTCATCTTGCTATTCAGATCCCAGCTTAGCTATCACCCTCCATCACATCCACTTGTTTAATTACTTTTTGTAGCACTTATCCTGAAATTATGTGGATTCCCCTATATATTTTCTGCATTGTGGTCCTTCCCACTTTACAGATGAGGAAAGGGAGGCAGAAAGATGACATAACTAGTTTACATTCACACAGCCCCAGCTGGGAATCAAATTCAGGTCGGTTTGAACTACCTCCCTTTATGAACTATGCTCTTTAAACTATCGTCCCCTGGAATTGAGAAACTTGAGTCCAAGGAGCAAACCCACAAAAGCCTGGCTGTGTGGCCTCGGGAGCGCCACTTCATCTCTAAGAAACGTGGTGTTCTCTTTTGTAAATGGGGAGTAATCGCTCTTCTTTTGCAGGGCTGTTACGAAGATGAAATAGGGCTTTGCAAATTCTAACAACGTCTCTAATCATTGATAAGCCTGTGGCCATTCTTAAGGGAAACATTTACTGAAAGTTTGGCACTGGAAGTAGAGATGAGATTCCATGAGTTTACGCTGTAGTTGGAGAAAGAAGACACACAGGGACAAAAATACAAAGTTAGGCCCGGGTATTCATTCATTCATTCATTCACTCAACAAAAAAATTACTGAGCTCTTGCTGGAAGCCAGAAAACATAGAGGAGATTCACATTATTTCAGATAAGTGCTACATACACATCAAAACAAGAGGATGTGATGGTGAATGAGATCTGAGCTGGGATCTGAATAGCAAGATGACACCAGCCGTGCAAAGATTTGAGGAATGAGTGCTCCAGGCAGAGTCAACAGCTCTTGCAAAGGCCCTAAGGCGTGATGTTCATTAGAATTCTCAAACACGGAGCCCTGATGTAAATGTTTCCTAAACATTTTAGACCCTGAAGCCCTCTTTTCATAGACCACCTCAGGGTGCTGGTGCTGAATGGAACACAGTTTGCAAATGATGACTTTTCACCTTACTAGGGGCCCTTTTAGCTGGGATGCTGTCTTCTCATGACTCTATTCTTATTCTTTTCCTAAAGTTCCTTATGTAGGGGCCAGAAGGGTCATTCTGGGCTGGGTCGGGTCCCAAATGACATTGTTGTGTGGGTTTGGTCTAGAGCAAGGATTTGAACGAAACTTCATGCTGCCCTCAGCACTGCCCCCATGGTCCTGCTTTCAGATTCCAGCTGGTCCAGATGCCCCCTGGGGCAATCCCTTATGGAACACAAGCCCATCAGACCTCAGTCAAAGCCATGTTGCCCAGGCTGGTCTTGAACTCCTGGACTCAAGCAATCCACCCACCTGGGTCTCCCAAGGCACTGAGATTACAGGCATGAGCCACTCACCGTGCCCAGCCTTGGAACATATCCAATAACCAACATATCCGTATCTGGGGCCTTCACCCCTCTTCCATGTGCTCCACCTACCTTCCTTTCATCTATTCCCTCGGAGGTCAACATGAGCTTCTTCAGGAGTGGAGGGTCCAGCACCTGGAATTGCCGGCGGAAGTGAGTGAGCCCCACGTGGTCAGCATAGCCTAGGGAGGTAGGAGCAGGCAGGAGAAGAGCACAGAGTCCAGATGAGAAGACCCAGCCCAGTTCCCTAAACCCCCAGACAGGAGTTCAGGGTCCTGCTCCCAACCTGGCTACTAAGTTGCTGCATGGACTCATATCTTGGGGCCTCAGTTTCTCCACTTGTTAATTTAAGAGACTAGATTTGATTAGCACTTCCCAGGGGTGTTCCTGAGAACACAAACCCTATAAAATGCTCCACTGCAAGTTTGAAAAAGCTGCACACTCATCTGCCTCTTGGAAGAGGCATGTCAGCACCCAAGTCAAGGACTCTGAGAACTCATGCAGGGCAGATGCCCGACTAGCCTTGAGTTTCCCAGTGTTAGCCCAGAGGTTCCAAAACCTGTTTGACAAAGGAAAGTGTTTTGTTTAACACGAATTACCACCCCATACACTGTATGTGAAGCATCCTGCATTGGGCAGTATCTAAGGGCTTTTGTAAGTCTACCATGCAGGGTAGACACAGCTGCATCCTTCTGTGTGGGGAACTGGGAAGAGAAGGGGTGCCTGAAAAGCTATTGGGAGAAAATGACATTAGATTCAGTTTGTGAAGAAGCCATAGGGTTTTCCAAAAGAACTTGGTATGGAAGAGAAGTCTAGGCAGAGGGAGCTGTACAAACAAGACCTAGATCAGGGAAGTATAAGATACGTTCTAAGACTGGGCATAGTGTCTACAAAAAATACAAAAATTTGCCAGTCATGGTGGTGCATGCTGTAGTCATTGCCACTCTGGAGGTGGGAGAATTACTTGGGCCCAGGAAGCAGAGGTTGCAGCAAGCCATGATCGTGCCACTGCACTCCAGCCTGGGTGATAGAGCGAGACACTGTCCCAAAAAAGAAAAACAATTATTTTATAGTCCACAGTAACAGCCAGCATTTACTGAGAGCTTATGTGTGCAAATCACTAGGGTAACAACTTCCTCGTGTTACAGACACTCATGGGCCTATATTATTATCCTCACTTTACAAAAGGGGAAATTGAGACCCAGAGAGATGAATTCACCTAGTTACACAAGCAAAAATAGTAACTGTCTCAGTGGGGACTCAAACCCAGGCAGTGGAGAGTAGCCAAAGAAGAGCAGAAACCAGGTCCCAAAGGAAATTGAACTCAAATTCCAGGTCTCAAGATTTAGACTCTTCCCTGGGTGCGAGAAGAGCCTCGATTGCTTCAGAAAGACCCCTCGCGTGACTGGATCAGAAAAGGTATGGTAAAATCTCACTCCACTTTTGAGACTTCACGATAAGCCAGATGCATCAACTAGGAAGAACAGCAATCGTGTGTGTGGCTAATCCTGGAAGACTTCCTGGGGAAGAGGAAGGTCTCAGACCAACTTTGAAGGATGCAGACAGCACAGAGATGGGGGACCTGGGAGCTTACAAGCCTCCTTTAGGGCAGACCTATCTGCGTTCACGTCCCATCTCTGTGCTTACGAGCCCCATGACTGGGAAAATGATTCACCTTTTTGAGATTCCATTGCTTCACTTGTCAGATGAGAATAACAAGATCTATCTTCACATGGTCACTATGAGGATTAAATGCGATGACAATGATAGTAAAAGCAGCTAAGGGGTATCACGTGCTTTTCCACAACCTGCCACTCTTCTGAGCTTTATTGTCTTATTTAATGCACCCAGCCCCACAGCAGCCTTCAGAGGTATGAGCTATTACAGGAGAGGAAAGGGAGATGAGCCCTAGCGAATTTCCTAGAGTCACACGGCTGGTGAGAGGTGGCGGCCAGAATCAAGGCCAAACCACCTCCCTCCAGAGTTGGAGCCGTGCCCACCAGGCTGCACAATAGGCAATGTTTAATGAGTTTACTACATACCTTTAGCACAGTGAGAATGATCTCATTTGTTATATCTGACAACACAGTGTCTAGCACGTAGTAGGTACTCAATAAACAGCGTGCATGGGTATGTACCACACATGCATGTGTATATAGGCATATATATATAATATGCACAGATTCCAAATAATAAATATTTGATGTATCTGTGTATGCATACAAATATATCTCATGTGAGTGTGAAAGAGACAGACGTGACTTACAACAGAAATAAAAAGAGGAAACGAACCAGGTCTAGGAGACAGAAATTGGACATTTCTACCATGAGATATCAAGCCTTCACTTAGTTGGAAAGCTCATCCTGGCTGAGTTGGGCTGTGCTGAGAACAGAGAGGGCAGATAGTGTCATGAGGTCCCGCGGACACAGGAAGGGGACGCCCTGACCCTGAATGCACACAGGTATTCTAACAGTCTGATCTAGGTCCAGGGCGCCTGCAAAGGCCCAGCACTTCCTGCCAAGCAGCCAAATAGAATCGATTCAGTGTGGGGGACCAGCCACTGGCTATGACCGTCCCCCTCTTCTCGTGACATTATCTGTCTCCCTCCTCTGCGGCTGTGCGGGCGGGAGGGAAAATCATTGATATGCTCAGCGGAGTGGGGGTGTCATGTTTGCTTCTAGCTGCTCCCAGTCAAATACTCTGTGCCCAGGGGTCCGTTATTAACCCAGCAGGGGGAGGTGGGGGAAGCGACCATACACTAGGGCACTAGTGACCACGGAGACTTTAACCAAACGAGGTGGCCACCTGAGACTTCTGCGTGTCCCAGTCACTCTGTCCTCTGCAGGCAGCATGGCTGTGTCTGAGCCATTTCTGACTGTCAGAGAGGGGAGTCAATGTGGTGGCCTTTGGGGACTGAGAGGCAGAAAAGGATAGCAAAGACTGAGATCAAACTCAACTCCTAAGATGAGCTGATGTGGGGACATCAGGTGCACACCTGCTTACTAAAATACAGACCCAAAAATGTCAATCCCCTGATTAGAACCCCTCCATCCCCCTGCCAGGCCATCATCTCCCCAGGTGGACCTGGTGATAACCCAACACAGGCATTCGCAGCCTGCACTGGTGGATGTCTGGGCCTCTTCTCCCGCAACTCCTCACTCATTCTGAATCCACTTCTCTGAAAACCTGCCCCTTTTAAGCCTCCCTCCTTCATACTTTCTGATCCTTCTGTCTAATGTTTCCTCCCCTTGCCAGAGGTGAGCAGTTTCTTATGCTTCGAGGCCTGACTATGATATTACATCACTGTGAGGTTTCCCCAGACTCTCAGTGAGAGTAGGAAGCTCCCTCCTCTAGGCCTCAGGGCGTCCTGTATCCCTGGGTGATATGAGCCCTCATCAAATCATATCATCGTCTCCTGGGATCTCAGCAATCTCCCAAACCAAACTGAGCATCATGAACACCAAAATGTCACTCATCACGGAAATTCCACCCTCTATTACAAGACAATGCTCCTTAGAAATTCATGGCTAAAAGGAAGACACAGCCGTAGTCTTCTAGGAGTGTACAGGCAATTCTAGAAATAATATGGGCTTTTTCAACAGGTGCAGCTAACCACCATAGCACACATATACCTATGTAACAAACCTGCATGTGCGGTACACGTATCCCGTTTTGTGTGTATGTGTGTGTTTTTTAGAAGAAATAAAGAAAAAAAAAAAAAAAACCAGTGGACTTCAGACTCAAAGAGACCTGGGTCCCGATCCAGACTCTGCCATGTCCAGGCAAGGTGACCATGAGCAAGTACTTCCACCTCGCTAAGCATCAGTGGCCTCATCTCAGAAGACTGCTGGGAAGAGTAACCAGGATGCTGGGTGTAAAGCTCCTAGCACGTGGCAGGGGCTCTCATCCCTTGGCTGCCACTGGTGGGTGGAGATGTCCCAGGAGTCAGAGACAAGGTGCTCTGTCCTGGCTGTCTCTTACCTGTCCTGTGCAGACGCAGAGCCTCCAGGATGTGGAACCCAGCAAGCTGCACCCTCAGTGCTGGGATATCCAGGGCCAGAGGTGCACCTGCCCCAGGTTTGTCTCTACCAGGCTGTGGTGGTGTAGGAGATTCCTGCTCACTCCTGCTTTCCACCACAGGGTTCAGTACCAGGCAGTGGATAAAGTGCAGCCGGGACCTTTTGATCATGCTGGTCAGTGCATCCTAGGACCAAATAGAGGGAAGTCAGGGCCAGTTGTCTCAGAGAGACACAGAAAGGGGACTGGACCCTCCCCAAATATTCATTAAGCCCAACCTGGGCATCTTTGGGGCCCCTATGCCCTACATCAAGGAGCTCCCACCTACGGCCTGATTTGGACTCATGAGAAATAATGGTCCTTGTTGAAACAGATGGAGAAACTGAGGCATGGAGAGAGCAAGTGAGTGGCCCCAGGTCACACAGACCAGTGGCAGAAGAGCTAGGACTAGAACTCAGGACTCAGGCTAAGGGCGTTTCCACTATAACCCACCAGGAGGTTCATTTTTTTTCTTTTTAAAAATTAATTCATTTATTATTATTATTTTTTGAGACACAGTCTCACTTTGTCACCAGAGTGACATCGAGTGCAGAGGCACGATCTCAGCTCATTGCAACCTTCTCCTCCCAGGCTCAAGCGATTCTCCTGCCTCAGCCTCCCGAGTAGTGGGACTACAGGTGCTCGCCACCACGCCCGGCTAATTTTTTGTACTTTGAGTAGAGACGGGGTTTCACCATATTGGCCAGGCTGGTCTTGAACTCGTGACCTTGTGATCTGCCCGTCTTGGTCTCCCAAAGCGCTGGTATTACAGGTGTGAGCCACTGCGCCAGGCCACTACAAGGTTTATTTAAAGGTGTCCTTCCCTTGTCTCAGCCCATTCTCATCTGTGCTCAGCCTGGCCACTGACCAATCTCATGCCCTCCTTTATTCACGGATTCACATTCCAGGTCTAGGTACCACATTTACATCCAGCTGGGCCCTGCCGCCTTGCCCCAGGGGAACCTGGTGGTGAGCAAGGCAGACAGGGCTGGTCTGGCTCTCATACGTGTCACTGGAGTCAAGAGGGCATTCATAGCTTGTGGGAACTCCTCCAGGCCTCTCAACTCAACACCAAGCAGCACAGGCTGAAGGCCTCAGACTTGGATCGGTTACTTCCCGGGGGTGTGACCAGAGTCAAGTTTCATTGCTGCTGGGAGCCCCCATTTCCTCCTCTGTGGGGCGTGGGGTGACGCTCGCCCCTCTGGCCTTGCTGGGGAGGTTAGAGATGATGTAGGCACATGACTCAGTGCAGAGGAGATGAGGATGGAGGCAGTGAAGGCCAGGACACCATGAGACAGGGTGCCTACTCACCATCTGCAGCTTGATCTGGGAGCACGGGGCTTTCCTCCTCACCGCGGCAAGGCTGCTGGCAAAGGTCCTCCTCACCATGCGGTTCCTCTGCAGGGCCTGCTGGGAGGTGCCCTCCAGGCCTGCCACAGCCCGGCACACAGGAGGCAGCTTGGCTCGGGCCTGGAATAGACTCCGCAGCTCCTCTCTGGTGGGGAGGAGGGAAAAGAGAGAGGAGCTTTAGGAGGTTCTTGGGAAAGCCTTGGCCTGGGTGGTGGCAAAGGGAACAAGCCTTTTTGCTTCCTGCTCCTCTGCTTCCTAAAGCCTCCTCTACAGTCACGTGTCCCAGCTGCTCTCCTTCATTCACAGTCTCTCCTGCCAGGTGAGGCTTTGCTTCATGGCAAATGCCAGCTCCTTCCCGATGCCCGTCTTCTACCTGCAAATGCTCCCTCCCTCCCTAGGCTTAAAGCATCTGTCCTGTGGATATTCTTGTCACTTACATACCTATAGCAAGGCTACGACACCTATACTTTCTTAGAGGGCAAAATCCTCTCTGCTATTCCTCGACCAGACCTAGCACACAGTAGGCATGTGCCATGTGTTTCATGCAAGAAGGAATGACTCAGGCTGGGCACACAGTTTGTGGAGCTGCAAGATAATGTCGAATAAATACCCAGCCTGGGCCGGGCGCGGTGGCTCACACCTGTAATCCCAGCATTTTGGGAGGCCAAGGTGGGCGGATCATGAGGTCAGGAGATTGAGACCATCCTGGCTAACACGATGAAACCCCATCTCTACTAAAAACACAAAAAATTAGCCGGGCGTGGTGGCGGGTGCCTGTAGTCCCAGCTGCTTGGGAGGCTGAGGCAGGAGAATGGCATGAACCTGGGAGGCGGAGCTTGCAGTGAGCCAAGATCGCACCACTGCACTCCAGCCTGGGCGATAAAGCGAGACTCCGTCTCAAAAATAAATAAATAAATAAATAAATAAATAAATAAATAAATAAATACCCAGACTGACACCTGAGCAGATAGTGCCTTCCCTCAGCATCCCTGTCATGAACAGGTTCTGAGGTTAGTGGCCAGGGTGCTAGCTTTTTGTTAGTGGTGGTGGTGGTGGTTTTTTTGAGACAGAGTCTTGCCCTGTCGCCAGACTGGAGTGCAGTGATGTGATCTCGGCTCACTGCAACCTCTGCCTCCCGGGTTCAAGCGATTCTCCTGCTTCAGCCTCCCAAGTAGCTGGGACTACAGGCACCCGCCACCAGGCCCGTCTAATTTTTGTATTTTTAGTAAAGACAGGGTTTCACCATGTTGGCCAGGATGATCTCGATCTCTTGACCTCGTGATCCGCCCGCCTTGGCCTCCCAAAGTGCTGGGATTACAGGAGTGAGCCACTGCGCCTGGCCAAGGGTGCTAGCTTTTTAAGTGTCTATTCCAATAAAGCAGAACTGGCCTGCCCTCTTCCATGAGCCAACTATGAACCAGGCTCTCTCATAGGTCATCTGCTATTTTATGTCACCAAAGCCTTCCTATATCAGACATGGGAGCTTTGGAACCTCATTCCCATTTCTTAGATTATGAAACTGAGGTCCAGGTCATGTAGCTTAAAAGAGGGAAAAACAGAATCTGAGCATATTCCTGACTCCAAAGCTGGGCTATAGCCACTGAGTCTTGTAGCCTCGTCCAACTCTTATTTATGGTGCAGGAAGCAGAAACAACCAGAGAGGGGAGAGCGACTGCCCACGGTCACTCAGGCGACAAAGGACAGGGCTAGGACTCAACCCGGGCCACCTGGGTCATCATTCAGTCCTCTGTGTGCTCACAGCTCCTGTTGTCCCATCCCTGGCCTGGATCTCTCTCCAGGAGCTGGATGTTCGCGAGCCCCACTCCTGGATATGGGTTTCTAGTCAGCTCTGACATAAGGTGCTGGGAATTCTCCAAGCATCTCTTAGACTCAAGCTGGGTCCTGGCTGTGCTCCTGTGTTGCTGTGTTGAGCAAAGGCAAGCCACTTCACCGCTCAGGGCCTCGATTTTTCTCATGTGTAAAATGGGACTAAGGCTCTTGTGTTGTGATAAGGATTAAGAGGATACTAATAAAGCGTTTATGCTGATCCGAGGCATATAGGGGGTAGTGAGCAAGTGGTCCCTTCTCACCCTGGTGCCCACCTGAGACACCAGCACCTCCCTGGTGGTCTCAGTTTCTCTTCTTGTCTCTAAGCTCTACCCCTGCAGAATTCCAGCATTGAACTTGGGAGCGTGCGTGCACACACACACAAACACACACACGTACACACACATACACACACACACACACACACAGCATTTTCCAATAACCCTCTGAACAAAAAGCAGAGAATGCTGCCAGCCTCATGCCGGCACTCTGGGCTGAGCAGCCAGGGAACATGGTGAGCTTTTTTTAATGCTACAAAACGTATCATTTCAGTTTTACGACCCCCTAGTTCTTGAATGTCCATAAAAGTTGTTCCAGTCACATCATCTCTCAGATACTTAATGAAAGGCAAAGTGCCAAAATAAGAAGTCACAGCTTTTTAGCTTTTGTTCCACCTCCCCAGAAGGCCAGCTTTTCTCCTCGGCTGGGTTCGCTCTGGCCCCAGGGAGACACTGCACTGCTCCAATTCAAGTTATGGTTCTTTGTTCCATTATGGAGGCATGGGATTCCTGGGCTGGCCCTCCCACACTGTGTTGTTGTAGCTGCATAGTTTAGGTGGGAAGGAAAACACAGCGCCTCCAATGCCCCATCCCTGTCCCCAGCCCTGGCCCAACTCACCTTTTTGACTGTTGCAGGACCTGGGGTGCATCCAGGGCTGAGAGGTTGGGCTTGGCTCTGTGGAGCCAGCCCGTGAGGTCGTACCGCACAGGGTCCCATCCCAGCTGGTGGAAAATCTCACACTGGAGGGGTTGCTCACAGGTCCGCAGGGCAGAGGACCCTGGAAAGAGACATGGTGGCATGAGTGCTAGGGCCTGGTGGGGACACATTGCAATCAGCTGGCATCCCCTAAACACACAGTATCCATCTTAATGTGTTCCCAGATAGCTAAAGCTCATGGTTGAAGGCACCACGTTTCTCCTGCTGTGGTGAATTTGTGTACATTATTTCCAAAGTGCATTTTATTCTTTCTTGCTTTCTTAAATCTAGGATACCTGTTTTTCCCAAACATCATCTGCATACTCAATCTCCTTGAGTTTTTCTATATATATATAACCACCTATCACCTGGGCTGTGATTTACTTAATGTTTTCTTTAAATCGACTTACATTTTCACAAGTACAGTACATTCATTTTAAAAGAAGAATCATATTGCAGATTTGATGGGCAAGACATGTTCGTTTTCTGATACGCATGGCAATTATGATGAAATATTTTTAAAATATTTAGTTGTATGCCACGTAAAATCATTTTGAATACCATCAACCAAATAAATACAGGGAATACTTTTGGGAGATACGGGCACATTGGTTCCAAGAGACAGGGGTGGGAGAAACAAATGGGCCTGATCTTGGGGGCTAAAGAAATCCTAGGTTCTTTACCATTTATGACTGTGTGAAGGGTGCCGAGCCCTGTAAGTCTGTGAGCATCAGTTTCCTCCTCTGTATAATGTGGATTAAATAATGCATACCTCTCAGAGTGGCTCATGGCTTAAAGGAGATAATGTACGTAAAATATTTTAGTACAGTGTGCAGCACATAATGGTCACTCAGTCAGCTGTAATGGTTATCACTGCCCTTGACTGCACTTAAACCTTTGCTGGTGTTCCCAAATCACAAAGTGTTGTTTATATTCACATCCCCAGTGCCCAGCATCATACTTGGCACAGGGAGAGTCCAGAAGTGCTTGCAGAATGAATGCATGGGTTATTTAATTAAGGGATTGTTGTTCATTTATTATATCACTCTAACTATTGTGATGCTCACAGGTTGCAATCACAGGTTTGGGATAGCTGTCCCCACACTGAACGACTGCAGATGGATTTTTGGTTTTTTTTTTTTTTTGAGACAGAGTTTCGCTCTTGTCGCCCAGGCTGGAGTGCAATGGAGTGATCTCGGCTCACTGTAACCTCTACCTCCCAGGTTCAAGCAATTCTTCTGCCGCAGCCTCCCGAGTAGCTGGGATTACAGGCGTGAACCAGCATGCCCAGCTAATTTTGTATTTTTAGCAGAGATGGGGTTTCACCATGTTGACCAGGCTGGTCTCGAACTCCTGACCTCAAGTGATCTGCCGGCCTTGGCCTCCCACAATGCTGGGATTACAGGCATGAGCTACTGCACCCAGTCCCCAGATGGATTCCTATTAAGAGTGGTCAGATTATCATGACTCTTGGATCTATCCGGAACGATCTTACTTTGCTTTCCCATCCCGCTGTTGCCAACGTACTCGCATGCACTAGGGTCCTAAGTCTTCCCCTCAAATCCTAATTTGCTGCCTCTAAACTCCAGTAAGCTAGGAAACAAAGGACGTGCATTTCTTGGAACTCCCTGCAAAACAAAGCAGTGTGGGAGTCTGCAGCTTCCGTGAGCCTGTGTAGGAGTAAAGGGCTTGGCATCTGCCACCTGTGTGGTTGCCTAGAGGTACTCCGTGCTCACTTCCCAGATTGCCCCTGTCCAGGATAACGGAAGTTACCAACACAGAACCCTTCCAGCAAAGTGAAGTTTCCCTGTTTCAAGAGTGTCCTGTGAGGCTTTCAGAGCCATGCAGTCCCTGCCCTCAAGAAAGTCCCCTTCCAATGGGAGAGTAAAGCACCCACAGGGAGCAAGGTGACAAAGCACACACCAGGCTTTGGCGCAAATGTCCACGTTGCATTTGCAATGCCACAGGTATCTGTTTACCTGGCTGCCTCCTTCCACTGTACTGGAAGCAACCTCAGAGCAGGGACTGGTCGATTCATTGTTAGGCTCAGCAGCCAGTACAGGGCTGGGCTCTGAATGAGGATCATGACCGAGTAGGGGACAGGGAAGAAAGAAGAAAGGATGTTGATGTTTGCTAAGCCCCGGCTCCTAGCACTCTCTGTTGGACATGCCAGCATGAGTGATTTCACTCTGGTTGGTGATGTGAGCATCTCTGGGCTGGTTTCTAGAAGATGACACTGAAGTTCAGAGACATGAGGCAGTTTGGCTAATGGCGCACAGCAGGATGAGCCCACAGGTCTGCGGGTCCAAAAGCCTGCCTCTGTCCAGGGTGGTGTCCAGCACATGGAGATGCCGCATTTCCCAGGCAACGTCCTGGAAAACAGCACCCAGGTTCCAGGCTGCTTGTTCCCCTCATTCACTCCTCTATCCTGAAGTTGACTTTTATTCCACAATTTTGTCCATGAAAGCATTTCCCATGAAGTCTTTGGCTTTCGGGAGCCCCATGGATACTTCTGGAAGATGGAGCCTTATCCGGCATATCTCTCTCACAACTTCAGGCTTCGTCACCTCCCCCAGGAGCCTGAAGCTGAGGGGGCCCCTAGACAGGGCTCCTTCAGCCTCTGCAAGTCACACTCGGAGGTTGATGAGGGCCTGTCACCTGACTGTCCCCTGCGCCTGGGCTCCATGAGGGCTGATCCCTGCTGACCCTTGTGGGAACACTCAGCAAATGTACCTGAGGTAAGGGAAAGAGGTCATAAACAGCGAGCCCTGGGTTAGCCGGAATGCCCCAAGTGTTCTGGATGATCCAATGTTCTCATTAACTCAGAGCCAACCAGAAAGCAATAGGGGAAGAGAACTATTTTTTCTTTTGAAACAAAATGTCATAATTAATGTGTGTTATCAGGGGGTTTAAGGCAAAGGATATGGACAGAGTCTCTCCCTTGGGAACTGAGGGCTTTATAGCATCCTGCTAGGGATGTCTGCGACTGACACGATAGACCTCATGGATAAAGGAGAGGGGCCCCAAATCTAACCACATCCCCTTCTGCCCACTCCAGCCTCACTCTGCCATATGCCTTCTGCTTCCAACCCTACTTTCCATCTCTTTTGCCTACAAGGCAGGATCCAGAAAACATTCCCTTTGATAAAACATTTCATTGATTCTGGAACACTGAGTTTTCACATATTCATCAGTTTTGTAAAAAGTATTCACTGTGCACCTCATCCCGCCAGCTGTGCCAGCTGTCATCCCCGCAGAGGTGACCAGCCTCGCCCCTGTCACCATGCAGCTGGCCTTCCCCAAGGGGAAATTACTGACGAGCAAATGTGGGACATGCCCTGGTGACCAAAGCAGCGGGGAAGAGAAAAACCAGGGAGGGAGCCAGGATCACAGGCGGGGAGGGGTCACTGCTTTTCACAAGGAGGTCGGGGAAAGGCCATGGGCAGCACTGGGTTGGAATGTGGCAGAAGGGCCCTCCAGGCAGAAGGAGCTGCTGACGTCAGTGCCCAGAGGTGGGAATGTGCATGGTGTGTTTGAAGAGCAGCAAAGAGAGCTGTGTGATGGGAACAGGAGAGGGGAGGGGAACATGCAGATACGGCCTTGTTATGATCAGGGCCCTGGGGAGACAGTGAACAGGAACAACTGCCCTCAGGGAGCGCAGGGTCGTAGGGAGAATGGCAACAAGCAAGCAAGCAGAGAAACAACCACAACTTCACAGAGCCTGGCAAGGGCCCTGAAGGAGGAAACAGGGAATCGTGATGGGGTCATGAGGCTGCCAGGGGGACAGCTTCAGACAGGGCAGGGAAGGCATCTAAAGGTGGAGCTCTGAGCAGAGAGCTGAAGGAGCGGGAGGTGGAAATGCTCCGTGTACGCAGCACCTTCATCCTCACCACAGCCCCCGGGTTTCACCAGGACTGCTGTCCTACGGATCCGGGAGGGGACTTTCCAGGAGTCACCAACGGTACAGTTGAGCGGTGAGCAGGAGCCACCTCAGGGCTCTGGGGCCCAAAGCTGGGGTTCCCCAGCTCTTTCTCCTGGCTGGGTGAGTGAGATGGATCTCACTCTGAGATCTGAGTGAGATGCCTCCCTGCCTCTCCAAAATCTCCACTCCTGAGCCCATATCATACATAGAGACTGGGGTCCCTCTGACAGCCTGGAGAGCCACAAGTGCGCCTGGCCTTTGGAGTGAGGCTGCCCAGGTTCAGTGCTAGCCCTGTGCTCAGCACCTACAGGGCCCTGGGAAGCCACTGGACCTCAGCAAGGACTCAATCACCTCCCTGTAGCTGGGGTGCAGTGAAGCCCACAGGCCTGGCTCCAACCAAGGGCTCCACAACTAGCAGTTTCTGCCACTCATTCATTCTCCTTTCCCAGCTAGCAAAGGGGCAGATGCATCTCACACCCCTGTGCATGGAGGGGAATCCATCATTGCCAGGATTAAGTAAATGCCAGGACCCCTGCAGGATGAGCACGGCCAGGACTGTGGCACGATTTCCTAGGTCCTAGGCACTTTTGCTTTCCTGGGCACCTTCCTCCATGAAAATATATATATACACACATATACACACATGCACAGACATGTATACAAACACACTTATACATATATACACATATATACACACATACACAAACACACTCATACATATATACACACATATACACACATATATATAAACACACTCATACATATGTACACACATATACACATGCACACATGTATACAAACACATATATACAAACATATGCACACATACACACATATATACACACATACACACATATATACAAACACATACGTATATACACACATGCACATACGTATACACACTCATACATATATACACACATACACACAAACATACATATATACATGCATACACACACGTATACAAACACACTCATACATATATACACACACGTGCACACATATATACAAACACACTCAAGCATATACACACAAGTATACACTCATACATATATACACACACACATATATACACACACATATATACACACATGCACATGCACTACATACATACCCTCACATATACAACTAGACATACACACACACATGCACACACACAGGCACACATGAATACACACATACACATACAGACACACATATACACATATACACACACATGTTCACACACATACACATATATTTACACACAGGCATATCCATATACACACACATACACACATACGGTTGTGCAATGGGAGGTGGAAATGCCTCCCTGCCTCCCCAAAATCTCCACTCCTGAGCCCATATCATACCTAGAGACAGGGGTCCCTTTGACAGCCTGGAGAGCCACGAGTCCGCCTGGCCTTTGGAGTGAGAACTCCAAGAACTGCATCATTAGGTGATTCAGCCCTTGTGGGAACACCATAGGGTATGCTTACACCAACCTAGATGGTACAGCCTACTACACACATAGGCTGTATGTACAGCCCATGGCTCCTAACTACAAACCTGTACAGCATGTGACCACACTGAATACTGTAAGCCACCATAACACAATGGTAAGTATTTGTATACCTAAACACATCTAAACATAAAAAAGGTGCAGTAAAAATATGGTATTATCATCTTATGGAATCACCATTTGTATACACAGTCCGTTGACTGAAACATTGCTAGGGGGTGCATGACTGTGTGTGTGTAATCCCAGCACTTTGGGAGGCTGAGGCGGGTGGATCACTTGAAGTCAGTAGTTCCAGACCAGCCTGGCCAACATGGTGACACCCCGTCTCTACTAAAAATACAAAAAATTAGCCAGGCGTGGTGGCAGGTGCCTGTAATCCCAGCTACTCGGGAAGTTCAGGCAGGAGAATTGCTTGAACCCAGGAGG
Source organism: Chlorocebus sabaeus (assembly GCF_047675955.1). Classification (NCBI taxonomy): domain Eukaryota; kingdom Metazoa; phylum Chordata; class Mammalia; order Primates; family Cercopithecidae; genus Chlorocebus; species Chlorocebus sabaeus. Next base: position 25,028,059 of record NC_132922.1, read on the forward strand.
CGGAGGTTGCAGAGAGCCAATATCGCGCCACTACACTCCAGCCTGGGTGACTAGAGTGAAACTCCGTCTCTCTCTCTCTCTATGTGTGTATATATGTATATGTATATATGTATATATGTATACGTATATATGTATATATACACACATTATATATACATATAAATTACACATATATGCACACACATATATGTGTGTATATATAATTTAATATATAGGCATATATTAAAGAATTGCACTTGACTTGACCTAAAAGTTCTTTTTCGTTCCAGAAATTAAAACGTTTTCTGGGAGAGAACAGCACACACTGGGCACACGGTGGGGTGAGGAGGGAGAGCATCAGGAAGAATAGCTAATGGACGCTGGGCTTAATACCTGAGTGATGGGACAATCTGTGCAGTAAATCACCAGGGCACACATTTACCTATATAACAAACCTCCACATCCTGCACATGTACCCCTGACCTTAAAATTTAAAAAAATTTAAAACCACATTTTCATAGGCCCCCAGAACACCAGGCACTGTGCCTCCATGATGGGCAGAGAAGTCAGCTCTGCGCCAGTCACTGGCAGAGCCAAGCTGTCTGGGAATAATTGAGGGATTTGCACTGTGAGCTTGCTCCAGGGAGAGTTGCAGGAGGCATCAGATGCTGTTGCTGTTTCACTGGTTAGACAATCCTGTCCGGATGTGGGCACAGGAATCCATCATGAAAGTCTCAGACAGAGGCCCCTGCTGGTCACCATAGGGCAGAAGCTTCTGGCGGCACTCACTCACTGGATGGTGACTCTTCTCCCAATTTCTTATAAGCTGTTCCAGTTGGACAATCACCCGAAACATTCCACCAAGATGCATCTGTCTACATCGCCAATGACTTCAACGTAGCCAAATCCAGTGGTCATTCCTCAGCTCACACCTCATTTGACCTTTCAGCCCCGTTTGATAAAGTCGATCCCTCCCTCCTCCTGTGGCGTTCAGGGAGTCACATTCTCCTGAGTTTCCCTCCTGCCTCCCTGACCACACCTCGGTCTCCTGTGCTGGTTGTTTGCTTTGTCCCTGACACCTTGACATAGGAATATCCCAGAACCTAGTCCTTGGACATCTTCTCAGCCAAGCGTTATTCTCTCAGTGACTTCAACCACAGCCACAGTCCTCAGTCTTCTTCTGTCAGACGCACCTGCCTTACTGTCTCTTCTCTGCTGGAAGGGCAGTGCCATGTGGGTGAAGATGTGTGTTTTCTTCACTGATGCATCTCCTGGGCTAGGACAGTGGCTGCCACGTATTAGGTGCTCCATCCATATTTTCTGAATGGACCAAGGAATGAATGAGGAAGAGCACACATCCTGGCCTCAAAGAGGGCTGGGACTGATAAGATCACTAAGTACCTTTACCTTCTTTTTTTTTTTTTTTTTTTTTTCAGATGGAATTTCACTCTTGTTTTCCAGGCTGGAGTGCCATGGTGCGATCTTGGCTCATTGCAACCTCCACCTCCCAGGTTCAAGAGATTCTCCTGCCTCAGCCTCCCGAGTAGCTGGGACTACAGGTGTGCGCCATCACACCCAGCTAATTTTTTGTATTTTTAGTAGAGATGGGTTTTCACCATGTTGGCCAAGCTGGTCTGGCACTCCTGACCTCAAGTGATCCACCCACCTTGGCCTCCCAAAGTGCTGTGATTACAGGCGTGAACCACCACGCCCAGCCAGTACCTTTGCCTTCTTAAGTGCCTAGTGGTGTGGGGATCTGAGTCTCAGATCCAGACAAACCATGTTTTGAATCTGCCTTTTGACCCTTCTCCTCTGGGTGACCTTGCACAAGTGTTTCTGAAACTCAGTTTGGGAATAAGAATATGTATCTCTAAGTGTGGGGCAGAATCCTACCAGAAGATATCCATAAAGCTGAGGATGCAGCTCTGAGCAGAGCAATGCAACACTCCCCAACCCCGGAATCATGTTCTCCGTCACCATCAGCATCCTCATTCTCATCAATAAACCTGCAACACCTTGCCCCTGGTAACAAAGCTCTGCATGCACTTAATATGACCCAATCATCGTAGCAGAAATGGTAGAGAAAAAGGGGTAAGGGGTGACTTCTTTCCCCATTTTAAAAACATATCAACTAAGACTACGAGAGGTTTGCCCCACATCATGCAGGGGAAAGTAGAAATAACTAGACTTCAACTTGGAGCCTATGGATACCGAATTTCATGATCACTTTGTTCTGGTTTCACATCTTCATCTCCCCTCTTGCTCCCCCTTCCACCAATCCAACTCCCACCAAGTGCTATGGACTTTACCTGCTAAACACCTCTGGAAGCTTTACCTCCTGGGGCAAGCCAGCTCCTCTCTCACCCTGGCCACAGCCAGCTCCTCTCTCACCCTGGCCACAGCCAGCTCCTCTCTCACCCTGGCCACCTGCCTTCCTACCATATCTTCACACTACAGCCTCAGGGAACTTTCCAGAATGTGAAGCTCATCATGCCTCCCACTGCCTAGAATCCTTCATGGCTTCTCGTTGCTCTAGGGTTAAGACCTTTGCATGACCAGCAAGGGTGTCTGCAGTCTGAGCCCAGAAGCCATCTCCAAACTTGTCCCGCATCGTGTTCCTGGCTCTCTGTTAGATTCATCTGCATGCATCTCCCACTGGCTACCAGAAAAATGAGATGCACCCTGATGCGCCCCATCAGAGTGCAGTTGCAGGCTCAGCGTACACACGTGTGCTTGGCTGTGAGCTCGTCCCTTCCCCATGAGGACATGGCCCACTCCAGGCTGGTTAACTATCACATGGAACAGTACCCAGCACACAGTGGCTGCCCAATGTGTTCGCTGAATATTTGAATGAATGAAAGCACACACAGGCTCATGCACATTCACCTCTGCAGGTTGGAGCCTCTGTGCAGGCCTTCTCAGGCCTTTTTCTGCAGCTGAGGAGGATAGATTCCAACACCCAGGCTGGACTCAGGCCCCATCCCCAGCTCGTTGCTTCCTTACCTTCAGTCCCAGCTCCTTTCTTCTCGAAGGCAGCACACAGACGCTCGAGCACCACACTGTCACTGGAGCCCTCTACACGGACTTCCTCATCCAAGACCCAGAAAAGGCCTTTGGCATCCTGGGCACCTCCTCCAGCTGGTAAGCGGACCTGGTGGGAGACCCAGGATTCACTGAAGGGCCCTGATCCCCATCAGAGGCCTGTCTTGGGCTTCTCTTCCCACCGAAGGGGAATGGGACCATCTAAGTCCCAAGCATCAGGACTCAGAATGTGCCTACCCAAAACCATGCTCCCATTCACCCCAGACTCAGTGTTGAAGCCACGAAACGACAGCAACTGCTCATTTGCAAGCTGTCCAAATCCTGCCTCTGTGCTCACCTCCTGTGTGGTCTTGGGCAACTTACTACACTTCTCTGAGCCCTGTTTCCTCCTGTGTAATGGAGACTGAAAATACCTTCCTTGGAGGGCCGTGGTGAGGATTTAACAAGGGGAACCCTCTGGACATTGCACATTTCTAGATACATACAGGCAGTTGGTCTATTTGTGCACAATCAAACGAGAAAGGATTAATTCTGTCTGCATTGTTTCCTCTAAAAAGTCCTTGTATTCCTTAAACTAAAATCTTGAGGAGGAAAAAAAAAACAATAAGCACTCAAAGAACATTTCAGAGAAGGTGAACATGATTCAATAGCACAGACGTAGAATTTTAAATCTAGCCATAAGCTTCAGAGACCATCTAGTCAACCCTGTAATGGTGCATATGGGAAACTCAGAGAGGCCTGGGGAGTTTAAAGGGCCTCCCTGAGGGCCCACAAGGAGTTGGCACAACCAAAAGAAGGCCAGCAAGTGGTTATAGAGGAAATGCAATATTCACAGTGACCAACTGTCCTACTGTGCCCGGGACATGAAACTTTCAGTACTAAAGCTGGGAAAGTCCTATGCAAACCACGACAGTTGGTCACCCTAACTGAGGAATCCACACCCCTCAGAGGCCTGGAGAGGGGAAGGGGGCACATCCAGGGTCTCATGGATGGAGACCCAAAGATGCAGAGCTGGAACTGGATCCCAGGTATCCTTCACCTTGGCCTTTTTCACTGGGGCTGAAACTGATAGCCAGCCCATGCTCAGAAGGTCCTCAGAAAATAGCTGTGAAGGTTGGGCATGGTGGTGCATGCCTGTAATCCCAGCCACTCAGGAGGTTGAGGCATGAGAATCGCTTGAATCTGGGAGGCAAAAGTTGCAGTGAGCCGAGATCACGCCACTGCACTCCAGCCTGGGTAACAGAGTGAGACTCTGTCTCAAAATAAAGAAGAAAGAAAAGAAAAGGGGAGGGGAGGGGAGGGGAGGGGAGGGGAGGGGAGGGGAGGGGACGGGAGGGGAAGGGAAGGGAAGGGAAGGGAAGGGAAGGGAAAGGAGAAAGAAAAGAAAGAAAGGAAGGAAGGAAGGAAGGAAGGAAGGAAGGAAGGAAGGAAGGAAGGAAGGAAGGAAGGAGAGAAAGAGAAAGAAAGAGAGAGAGAGCGAAAGAAAGAAGAGAAAGAAAGAAAGAGAAAGAAAGAAAGAGAAAGAAAGAGAAAGAAAGGAAGGAAGGAAGGAAGGAAGGAAAGAAGGAAGGAAGGAAGGAAGGAGGAAGGAAGGAAGGAAGGAAGGAAGGAAGGAAGGAAGGAAGGAAGGAAGGAAGGAAGGAAGGAAGGAAGGGAAAGAAAAAGGCTGTTTGCAGCCACAGGTCCTGGAGACTACCCTGCCCTTCCCAGCCAACACTGCTAAATCAGCCCTTCAGGCTCACCCTTTCCCAGGAGAGGCACAGGTGAGGAAGCACAGTGTGGAAGCAAATGAACCAGACAGATGCCAACCAGAAGAACACACTGACCTAAGAACAGCCAGCCCAGCTTACACAGGAGAGGGCTTTGCAAAGATGGGTGCAGCCCACTGTGTGCCAAGAGAAAGTTTGCAAGCCAACTCTGGTCAGCAGGAGACAAGGAAGGAAGAAAAGGACAGCGGCAGCCTGCAGTGTCAGATGGCAGGAGAGATGCCACCAGCAGGGCACCTCCTCTGTGCCAAGCATCATGTCAGGTGCCTTATGTACAATATCTCATTGATGTTCACAGCAACCCAGAGAAAGTAGCATCCCCATTCTGGAAATAAGGAAACTGAGGTTCAGAGAGGTGAAGCAACACACCCAAGGTCACCAAGATTGGACCCAAGCATGGCAGGTTCCATGGCCCAAGCACTTTTGTACTAAAATGTGAAGAGGAAGACAAAAAAGTCAAGTGAAACTGTCACAGGCAGTTCTGAGTTGAGCAGAGGTGCAGATCTGGGGTAGCAAAGTGAGTTCTAGGGATGAGTGAGGTAAAGACTCCGCTTCCCTCAAACTAACACCTGTCTGCCCCTAAATGAGTTCAGGGCCCTGCACCCAACATGGTCCCCTATTCTCCAGTTCCCCAAGGTCCCCAGTCTCTTCTGGGAACAGCACCTTCATTCAAACATCTGACCTTTGCAGGCCAGAGTGGCTGGAGGCCTCTGGCCGTGAGCCCTGAACTCGCTTTGGCTCAGGCCTCAGCCTCCCAGGCATGGGGCTAGTCTAAGACATAGACTCAGACATAAAGGAGAGCAGCGGTTCTCAACCTGATGACGCTTAAATTTCCATTGTTCAGGCCACAACCCAGACCAATTTACACAGAATCTGGGGGTGGGTCCCAGGCATCCACGTTTCCAATGATCCTGGGGTGACTCTAGGTGCAGACGGCATTGACAACTAGTAGACTGAAGACTCAAATTCATGAGCATTTCAAACATGGCCAGCCGGCATCTGAGAGCCTGGGTTGGCTGGGCCCCGTGTTACCTGAGAGGGACTGTGATCCACAGCAGCCACAGTGGTCCCTGGGGAGGGGTCCGGGAGGTCAAACTGAACAGGAACACCTTCCTGGAAAAAATCACAGGATTTAAAAGTTAGCGCTTTTAGCGAGCTGAAGGGGGAAGAAGACTTCTGAAGAAGGAAAGAGCGGAGAGGACTTCCATCACCTCTTGGCCCTTTAAAAAAAAGGTTTTAAAAATTTTGGCAAAAGATACATAGCAAAAAATTTACCATTTTAGTCATTTTAAGTATACAGTTCAGTGGTATAAGATACATTCATGTTGTTATGCATTCATCACCAGCAACCATCTCCAGAACTTTCTTCATCTTTCCTTTTTTTTTTTTTTTTTTTGAGACGGAGTCTCGCTTTGTCGCCCAGGCTGGAGTGCGGTGGTGCGATCTCGGCTCACTGCAAGCTCCACCTCCCAGGTTCACGCCATTCTCCTGCCTCAGCCTCCCAGTAGCTGGGACTACAGGCACCCGCCACCGCGCCCGGCTACTTTTTTGTATTTCTAGTAGAGACGGGGTTTCACCGTGTTAGCCAGGATGGTCTCGATCTCCTGACCTCGTGATCCACCCGCCTCGGCCTCCCAAAGTGCTGGAATTACAGCTTTCTTCATCTTTCAAAACGGAATCTCTGTACCCATGAAACTCAACTCCCTGTTTCCTTCTTCCCTAGCACCCTGCTTTCTGTGCCTCTGATCTTGACTTTTCTAAGTAGCTTATGTAAGTGAAATCATATAGTATTTGTTCTTTTGTATCTGACTTACATAACTTAGCATAATGTCCTCAGAGTTCATCCAGCCTGTGCCATTTTGTCAGAATGTCCTTCCTTTTGAAGGCTGAATAATACTTCCTAGTAAGTGCCTATCTTGTGATGTGGGTATCTCATTTTGCTTGTCCATTGCCTGTCAATTGCAATCCACACGTGGGTTGCTTCTGCCTTTGGGCTATTGTGAATAATGTTGCAGTTTGGTGCACAAATACCCCTTTGAGTCCCTGATTTCAATTCTTCTGAGTATACACCCAGACATGGAATTGCTGAATTACGTGGGAATTCTATTTTTTTATGTTTTGAGGTTCACCATTCTGTTTTCCAGAGCGGCTGCACTATTTTACATTGCTACCAATACCGCACAAGGGTTGACATTTCTCCACATCGCCCCAACACTTGTTATTTTCTGATTTTTTTTTTTTTTAGTAGCCATTATAGTGTGTGGGAAGTGGTGTCTCAATGTGGTTTGGATTTGCCTTTCTCTTACAATTTGTGATGGTGAGCTTCTTTTTGCGTGCATTTGTAAATCTTTGGAGAAATGTCTGTTTAATTAATTTTCCCAGTTGTTAATGAGGTTGTTTATTCATCACCTTTTAGCCTTTGTGTGGGAAGAAAAATTGTCAATCAACGCTCCAATGACATTCTGCTCATCATACAGGGTGTCAGCCATCACGCTGACAGCTTTATCAGAAACTGGTAACTCAGTCCACACTTTTAAAATATTTACTGAGAACATAATGAGTGCTAGGCTGAGTGTTTGGTGCTGGAGGTAACAAGTGTAAACTATGAGGATAATAGTTGCCACAAAAAGGTCACCAGAAGCTGGGTGCGGTGGCTCACGCCTGTAATCCAAGCACTTTGGGAGGCCAAGGCAGGCGGATCACCTGAGGTCAGGAATTCGAGACCAGCCTGGCCAACATGGTGAAACCCCGTCTCTACTAAAAATACAAAAATTAGCCGGGCATGGTGGCAGGTGCCTGTAATCCCAGCTACTTGGGAGGCTGAGGCAAGAGAATCACTTGAACCCAGGAAGAAGAGGTTGCAGTGAGCCGAGATCGCTCCATTGCACTCCAGCCTGGGCAACAAGAGCGAGCCTCCATCTAAAAAACAAAAAATTTAAAAAGTCACCAGAAATGTCTGGGAAATGCTGTGGACAAAGATGTTCATCACAGTATTATTTACAAAGCCTTAAACTTAGAAACCACCCTGATGTCTATAGGAGAGGAAATACAATCAGATGCAACCACTGCAAGCAGGTTTACTAAGATTTGTAAGTGAAGGGAGGTGATGTGAGCAATGTAATACTGTGAGGAAAATGACAGACAACAAACTCACGTGTACAGGAAGATCCAAAATCCACAGACAACATAATAAAGGGAAAATGGTAAAAAAAAAAAAAAAAAAACAGAATGGTAACAGTGGTTGCCTCTGGATGGGAGGGCTAAAGGAGATTGTATCTTTAGTTTCTTTGTACTTATATGAAGTTTCCAGTGTTTTAATTAAAAATGTATTACTTTAATAATCAGAAATAAGTGAAATATTATGGGAAAAATAAAATAGCTGTTACACTCTTTATTCTTGTTCATTAAATGCTCAAAACGACCCCTTTGGGGAGTATGGTAACAATGACCATAAAACAACCCCAGTTCTCTGCACTTTTCTATATCCATACTCTCTGCAGTGACACTGCAGTGCCTCCATCAAGAAGTGGAGCCTGTTTTCCTACCCCTTGAATCCATGCTTAGCCTTAGACCTGTTGTGACTCACTGAACACAGTGGAAGTGATTTTGTGCAAGCCTCAGGTCTAGGCCTCAAGGTCCCCTGCCCACTTCTGCTTGCTCTCTTGGAACCCTGCCCAGTGCTATGAGGACAGCTCAGGCTAGCCTGCTGGAAGATGAGACATTTGTAGAGCAGGGACAAGGTTACCCCAGACAAGGCCTGCCTAGATCGGCTCACGACCAGCTGATCCCACACGTGAGAGAGCCCCGCCAAGATCATCAGAGCCATCTACCCCAACCTACACCTGAATCTGAACACAAGCTCAAGAACTATCCTGGACCAAGAGAGCGGTCCAGGCCATCCAGACACTTGTGAGCAACAACCAAATATTTTTTCTAAGCCACTACATTTGGGGGTAGTTTATTATGTAGCATTATTATGGCAAATCATAACTGATACAAAAGTATTATTACCTCTGTTTTCCACGTAAAAAAATCGAGGGTCAGAGAGGGTAAGTGCCTTTCCTAAGGCCACACAGCCAATAAGCAACAGAGTTGGGATCAGACCTCAGGTTTCATCAGCGTCATCTGTTTGTGATTCATTTATGTTGGTGCTTTATTTTTATCACCAACTAATGAAACGAAATGAATGTAACTTCAATACTTATTATTCTATATTATTGAACTGATAAACAATATGGCCATTTTTAATATTCTGCCAGTAGCACTTGTTGCAATAAAAGTGGTCACACCTTCAGGGAACAAGGTGGGAGTCATATAGGGAACTGAAAATCCTCTCATTTCACGTGGGTGATAGAGACACACGTATGTTCATTTGGGTAAATTCATTGAGCTATATGCTTCTGATTTATGCCCTTTCCTTTGTAATTTTTTGTTTGTTTGTTTCGAGATGGAGTCTCTCTTTGTCGCCCAGGCTGGAGTGCATTGGCACAATCTCAGCTCACCACAACCTCTGCCTCCCAGGTTCAAGTGATTCTCCTGCCTCAGCCTTTCGGGTAGCTGGGATTACAGGCCCGCGCCACTGCGCCTGGCTAAATTTTGTATTTTTAGTAGAGATGGAGTTTCGCCATGTTGGTCAGACTGGTCTTGAACTCCTGACCTCAGGTGATCCGCCCACCTCGGCCTCCCACAGTGCTAGGATTACAGACATGAGCCACTGCGCCTGGCCTTATATTTCAACTTTTTTTTTTTTTTCCCTCTTTTCATGAGAAAATAAGGGCTGGCAGGATCAGGCCTGTACATGCTTCCTGGTTCACACACAGAGTTTCTCTCAGGTGCCTCCTAGAAGAGGAATTGCTGGGTTTTGGGGTGCATGCACCTTCAACTTTGTGAGAATCACCGTGCTGTGCTGCAGAGGGGTGTGCAGCCCACTGCTTCCACCCACCCACAGGACTCGAAGGACATTCCCCACTCGGGCAGATGTAGACTGACTCTTGCAGGAGCCTTTTGCTTAAGTGAAGTGGGAGAGGATGAAGCAGTCATCCCAAAGAAAGGACAGCCATGGAAGAAAGGCCTGGGGAAGTCCAAGTTCCTTGGTGCTTCTGGACCGTGGGGTTCAGAAGGTGGCCGGGGGAGGCTGGACCATGGAGGGAGCAGCAGAGGTCTGGGGAGCCAGGCCTGGGGAAGGGCTTTGTTTCCCGGTGAACCGAACAGGGTGAAGTTGCAGGCTACTGGGGAATGGGAATCTCACACTTCACATCTGAGCTCACACCCTCCACGGAGCTCTGGTGAGGGCCCTGCTCCAGCCCAGGCCTACCTCTCGGTATCGCTGCAGCGTGGAGACAAAGGTTCGCTGGTAGAACAGCAGCTGCAGGCGCTCATGGGCGTAGTTGTGGCACAGCTCCTCGAAGGTGGCCGCCCGGTCCTTGCCCTGGTGCCGGGGGTTCTGGAAGCCTGGAGAGTCCACCACCATGATGGAGGCCATGGAGAGATGGTGGGAGGAGAAGGATCTAGACAGAGAAGAGGGAGGTGGAATGTCTGAGATGGCGTGGAATCTAGGAGCACACTCATCCAAGCCTCCAGCAGAACTGGTTTCAAAACTAAGCTCAACTCTTACAGGCTGTGTGACCTCAGGCAAGCTACTTAACCTCTCTGAGCAGGGGTTTCCCCAACTGTTAAATGAGGATGGGGGTGAGTAGATTTATCCCAGGGACAGTTATAAGGACTAAAGGAGTTAAACTGCCTCCCACTGGCCCAAAGTAAAAAAAAAAAAAAAAAAAAATGACTAGCTTAAGGTCACCCAGCAAGTTGGCTACCATGTGAAGCCTAGGACCTCCTTTTCTTTCTTCAGAGGCCTATTAAAATCAACAAACTATTTGATTTAATACATCAGTTTACAAAATTCTTCCAAGCTATCACCTCCTTGTATTCTCCTGATGAATCTGTAGGGGTGGACAGAGCAGGGATTATTCACATCAAAAATCAGGACTTAAGAGGCTTTAGAGCCAGTCACATGTGGGCTTCAATCTTTGCTCTGTGACAGAGAGGATGTGCGTCTCTGGAGAGTTGCCCAACCTCTCTGAGCCTCCACCGTCTCAGCCACCATCTCAGTTAATGATGGTGACTAGCTCAGAGGGCCGTTGTGAGGGTTGGGTGTGATAAGCTTCCGTGGCTGTGAAAGCGAAGTTTGCCACGTGGTTAGTGCTCAGTAAGTGCCACCTGCTATCATCACCATGAGTATGATCAGCTAGGAGCTTTGCAGGGCCCTTAGTTGAACCTTGGTTCTTCTCTTGTTTCCCAAGGTTTTCCAACTATAATATGGGGATAATAAGAGTAGCCACCACATAGACATGCATGAAGATGAAGTCGGTTAATTCTTGGCAAGACAGACACCTACTAGGTGCTTATAAATGCTGTAGTAGGTACTTTGATCATCAGTGCAGCATTTCACAGACGTGGCCTCTGAGAACCCAAACCTCGAAGCAGCTGCCCTTCACTGGTGAAGGCAGTTTCCTCCGCCAGCAGTTCATTTCCCACTCCCAGTACTCCCTTCTCTAAGCACGCATGATCCCCTTGGTTTCTAGATAATATGTCTGTGGGCTCAGATGGTAATTACTTCGGCAGCATCACAGGGACTTGATTCTGTGTCCACGACAACTTGGAGAAACCCGGCTGCTCTGTTGCTACGCGCCAGCCTCATCCCTTTAACAGGATTTCAGAAGCCTAATTATGCTTTCTGCTTTCACAGAGGAGGAAGGCAAGCCTTTGCCTAGGCTCTGGATTAGCTCTGCTGAAAAAACGGCTTCAAGGGTTTCCAAGCATGGGCTCAGTGCCTTGTGCATAACGATGGAAAACAGAGGCTTCTCGGGCCTGCAGCCCCACAGAGGCACATCAGAGGCACACCCCGGCCCACTCCAAATTTCTACCATGTTGCTCCCATCCCCAGCAAGACAATTTTGAAAAATAAATGGATGAGAACAATGTGCTAGGCTATTCAGGGGAACTGAAGGTATGAGATGAGAATGTGGCATTGTGTTTGCATCTCAGTTCTCCCCTTCAAGCTTTAGTCTTCTCCTCTGTACAATGGGTCCATGTGAGTACTCCGTGACGCAAAGCAGGTTAAACAATTAGTACAATCCCTGGCCCTCAGTAGACATTCAAAAGTGCTTAGCTTTTATTGTTGGTATTTTTACAAGAATTTGTTTTGTTTTGTTTTAGACAGAGTCTCGCTCTCTCACCCAGGCTGGAGTGTGGTGGCGCGATCTCGGCTCACTGAAACCTCTGTTTCCCAGGTTCAAGCAATTCTCCCTGCCTCAGCCTCCCGAGTAGCTGGGATTACAGGCGCCCACCACCATGCCCAGCTAATTTTTGTAATATTTAGTAGAGACAGGTTTTCGGCATGGTGCCAGGCTGGTCTTGAACTCCTGATCTCAGGTGATCCTCTCACTTCAGCCTCCCAAAGTACTGGGATTACAGGCATGAGCCACCACGTTTGGCCAGGAGGAGTTATTTAAATTCATTATTTCTTTTAATCCTCACAACAGTCCTTGGGGAGAGAGCTATTGTACAGATGAGGAAAGGGAGATCAGAAAAGTGAACTGATTTACTGACCACACAGCCAGTGGGTGGCCAAGGTGGAAATTAAACCCAGCCCTGTCCACCTTAGAAACCCTCTCGCCAGTTGAAAAACTGCCCCTTTGCTCAACTGCCCGGTATGTGAATTCATCTGTGCACCTGCAAGAGGCCAACTGTGTGCCTAGGGAAAGGCCCCGTTACCTGTTGATGAGTGAGACCACGGCCGCAAAGAGCTCCTGGTATAGGCCCGAGGCCATCCCCTCCACACACTCCACTCCTGTCATCTTGAGCCCTGGGAAAGAGGACAGAATCAGCATTCTCGGTAAGGGATCTTGCCTCGGGCCAAGGACATCACTGCAGAGCAGCAGGGGCCACTCAACTTAGAAAGTCCTTCGTTTCTTGCCACATCCCTCCACTGCTGAAATTATTTCCCCAGGTTCTTAGGACAAAGTCTAAGTGTCCTATCAGGGCCTACAGGGTCCTATGTAATCTGCCCTACCTTCACCTCAGAGTGATCTCCTGCTCATCCCTCAGGGCTCAGCCCAAATGTCACCTCCTCAGGAAAGCCTTCCTTGACTACCACCACCGCCACCACTAGGCCAATTCCCAGCTCTACGTTGCTCTAATAGCACTTCCCATAGCATAATCTTTCTAGTACAGTTATTGTATTAACCTGTGTCTCCCTCATGAGGCTGGGCGTGCCCTGAAGATAGACCCTGTCCCTGGGTTTGTTGACCTTTAAATTGCCAGTGTCTGGCATAGAGCAGACACTCAGTAAATGTTTATGATTCCTTTTCTGGAAAGAAATTTGGCTATTTTGTATTAGAAGTCATAAAATGTTCGTATACTGGGACCTAATCATTTCACTCCTAGGCTTTTATTCTAATGAAACATTCAGAGAAATAAAGCTTGCTGGGGACATAGGTTCTTCCAATTGTTGATTAAATTGGCAAAAATCACTTTTTTGAAATGACTTGAGTGCTCAACAATAGAAAATGGGTTAGGTAATTTGTAGTCTGCCCATACAAAGGAATGCTTAAAGTCAGGTATGAAGAATATTGAATGAGATTGGAAAAGTGCCTACCTAGAATGTCAGGAGGAATATAAAAGCCCAAAAACTATAATTACAGTTGTGGACTCGATTTTGCTCTAACACACACACACACACACACTCGCATGCACGCACGTGTACGCATCCCATTACAATCACCAGCCTTGATTAGGGTGCATTGAACAAAGCAGAGTGAGGAGTGTAGGGGATCAGATCACAAATTACGTCCCTTAAGTTTTAGTTCCGTCTAAAAAACTGAAAACACAGTTTCCAAATCGGTGCGCACTAGTGCCTGGGGGAGTAATTCTGCTTGCACATTCCAGGCAGCCCACTGCAGCCCCGAAAGCATTTCCCACCCCTCCTCGGAATCCACCCCCAACCTGGGCTGTTGCTAGGCAACCCGCAGCCTCCCAGCCTCTCTCCTAAGCCCGAAGGTCCCCTGCCTGCTTAATGTCTACTCTTGAGACCTCAGCCTGAGAGGTTAACTCAGACTCACAAAGCAGTGACTGCATGTGTCTGCGCCTGTGTGTGATGCGCCCGTCCTTAAGTACGTGTGTGGTGTTTGTGCCTGTGCATAAGTGTGCACGGGTGCTTGTGTCTATGCATGTGTGTGTAGTTGTGTGGTATGTGCATGTGTCATATATATCTGTGCACATGTTTACACACACACGTGCCATGCATATCTGTGCATGTGTGTGTGGTGTGCATGCTTACAGTATATGTGTGCTGGTGTCTGTGCATGTGTGTGTTCATGTGTGTGATTCTGTGGTGTGTATCTGTGCACAGATGTGCATACACAACTTGTGCTGTGCATATGTGTGGTGTGTGCAAGCATATATGTGCATGCTTCTGTGAATGTGTGTGTATGTCGAAGAGGAGAGGTAATCTTCAAGAAAACCACAGCTCACACCAGAGCACAGGCCTGAAAGGAGACACAGAGGGCCAATGGGGTCCAAGTGACATTAGCCCCTACGCCGAAGTCCCTGGAAGGTGGAAGCAATGCCAAAGGTGCAAAGGAGCTCCAAGAGATGAGTCCCAAAACCACAGCTCACAACACTTCTACTCATTAATCCTAAACTCTGTTGTCTCAAGGACAGCTGTTCTTTTTTTTTTTTTTTTAAGTTTTCTTTTTTTTTTTTTTTTTTGATTTTTGATTTTTTTTAATTTTTAGGACAGCTGTTCTTAGAGAGCCCCCAAAGATGTACAGAGGCTGCAGACTTGGGACTCGGCAGATCACATCCTTGCAGGTACAGTACAAAGTCCTCCTGCTTTTCCCCCACGGCAGTTCAAAACGCCCTCGTTCTTCCAGCTGCTCAGGCCAAAATCCTAGCAGCCACTGCTGGTCTCTGCCCTTCTCTTAGGGCCCACGCTAACACCTCAGCTTGTAAACCAGACCCTGAACCTGTCCCCACCTGCCCCATCTCCACAAGCACTTCCCACTACCACCTATCACCTGGTGATTTTTGTAGGTTCCCAGTGGGTCTCCCTTCTCCCACTCACTCCCCAACTTTCATCCAGGCTGAGCTTCTTAAAGCCAAATCACGCCATCCCCCTGCTGAAGGCACTCCATGGCTTCCCAAGGGTCTGAGAATAAAAACCTTCGTTTATAAACCCTTAGCGAGCTGACCACACCTTGCTCTCCACCCTCATCTTCTCCCATCCCTCCATCTCGCACCAGCCATTCGGGCTTTATTTCCATCCCTCAAACAGAAAGACTAGTCTTTCCCCTACCTAGTAGGTGCTCAACAAACATGAAATCCAATGGAAATGCATTGGTCCATTGGCCCTGCCCATGGCATCCCCTCCCCACAGCGCGGAGCTCCCTGCCAGGTTTCAGCAGCCTTCATAACCACTGAACCGAGGTAGTTATTTGAGCATTAGCATTGACCAGGTAGAAACAATGTCCCTTTCCGCCCACGATGGCTTCCCCTGCACCTAACACAGGCCTTCATAGCGTAGGCCCTTAACAAATCTTTGATTAAAAAAAAAAAAAAAAGTTAAAGAATGTTGGTGTATCCCCAGGAGCTGGCCCAGAGGGGGCCCAGCTCACCCAGAGAGGCAGCAGCCATGTACCTGAGCTGGTTTCCTCGTCCTCGAGGCCCCTTTGGCTTGGCCCAAACGTCATTTGCTGGATGATCTGTCGAAGGTGGTGTTTGAAGGTGGCCGTGTTCAGCTCCTCATACTCGCAGCCGAGGGCCTCGGCTGCATAGTTTGCCCACTCAAACCTCATGAACTGCTTCCGGCCAACTGCACAAGGGACAAAACAGAGGCGTGGCAGTGAGGCCCTGGGCATGGGGGGTGAATGAACGCCCAAGAGGACCCCGGAGAATCTCAACACCCTCCCAATCTCCAGGCCAGCCCCCTCAGCAGGGAGCTTGGACAACCGCCCAGGCCTGGGCCCCTAGGCAATGGCCCTGGAGGAGTCAGCTTTCCCAAGAGACTTGCTTATCAGACTTCCTTGCCATTTGCATTTTTGCATTACTTACTTGTTCTCTCTTTTTTGCTTTTCTTTTTTTTTTTTTCTGAGACCGGAGTCTCGCTCTCTCGCCCAGGCGGTGGCGCCATCTTGGCTCACTGCAAGCTCCGCCTCCCAGGTTCACGCTATTGTCCTGCCTCAGCCTCCCGAGTAGCTGGGACTACAGGCACCTGCCACCACTCCCGGCTAATTTTTTTGGATTTTTAGTAGAGACGGGGTTTCATCGTGTTAACCAGGATGGTCTCGGTCTCCTGACCTCATGATCTGCCCGCCTCGGCCTCCCAAAGTGCTGGGATTACAGGCGTGAGCCACTGCGCCTGGCCTGCATTGCTTACTTTTTCAAAGCGATTAAAAATATCATGGGGAAGCACTCTAAATGTGAAATTGGGGAATGGTTAGTAAAATTATGATTGATTCACCCACCCACGTATCCATTTACTTATCCATCCAGGCATGCACTACCCCCTGCAAGCCGCCTACCTATCTTTCAACTCCTTATCCAATCACACATCCAACCATCTAACCAGCCATCTGCTTACTCTGTACATGTTGACTGAGCTCCCTCCATGTGACAGGCACTGTGTCTGCCACCGAAATCAATGAGCAAGACAAACAAAGTGCCTGTCCTCATGGAGCTTATAGTCCGTTGAGGGAGTGTGACAGTAGACAAGTAAACAAATAGATAAGATCATTTCTGGCCATAAAATTATAAAGTTCCCTCTGCTCTCTGCCAAACAGAAACTAAAGCAGGGTGCTGAGATCAAGAGAGACTGAAGGAGTCGTTTGGTATCTATGGTGGTCAAAGCGGGCTCTATCTGAAGTCGTGATATATTAACTGAGCTATGAAGGGTGAGAAGGAGCTACTACATAAAAAACCAGGGAAGTGCTTCAGAGGTTGAAGGAAGAGGCAGCACAAAGGTCCTGGGGCAGAAATGAGCATGGTGTGTTAAAGGAATGCCAAGCAAACGAGTGTGGCTGGAACGTAACGGGGTGGGGAGCGAAACCAGCCGGGATTAAAGAATCAATGGAGAGCCACTCTCTGGACTATTATAAGGCCATTTAAAATTAGCAACGAAGACCCTGCATACCATGGACAATGCTTACATTTGAATGCTAAGTGGAAAGCAGATTAGAAAATGATGTCATAGTATGATGTCAACTGTGTGAATCATTCTAAACTGCTGTAAAAATAAAAGGGAAATATAGCTAAATATTAACCATCACTGCTAGGTAAGGGGATTTTATATTTTCCAATTTTTTTTTTACCATGGTTGAGCACTAATTTTTTAATCCATATAAAAATAAAAATAAATGACTTTTTTTTTTTTTTTGAGATGATGTCTCACTCTGTCGCCCAGGTTGGAGTGCAGTGGCGCAATCTCGGCTCACTGCAAGCTCTACCTCCCGGGTTCATGCCATTCTGCTGCCTCAGCCTCCCGAGTGGCTGGGACTACAGGTGCCCACCACTACAGGCGCCCACCACCACACCCAGCTAATTTTGTTTTTGTATTTTTAGTAGAGACGGGATCTCACTGTGTTAGCCAGGATGGCATCTCCTGACTTCATGATCTGCTTGCCTTGGCCTCCCAAAGTGCTGGGATTACAGGCGTGAGCCACTGCGCCCGGCTAATAAATGACTTCTTAAAACAAGTAATAGTGCCATCCTTAAAACATTTTCACTAACAAATACATGAAACAATGTTCAACATTACTAATCATCAGGGAAATGCAAATCAATGCAAATCAAAACCACAATGAAGTATCATCTCA